>NC_066615.1:22723845-23082691 GCF_025231255.1 Drosophila biarmipes | reverse complement strand
AAATTGCAAGAAACTCAGACTTTTTTGCGGAGATGCTGCTGCCTTGTCAAGCCATAAAATGTTATCACAAAAAGTATTTTCCAAGTCAGCGCACACACAAGAGGTGGGTGGTGGTGGGCGGAAGCTCCTGGCCGGGCTGTCGGGCGAGCGAGCGAGACAGATGAACTTCAAAGCAAAAGTTGCTGGCAGCCCACACCACACTCACGCACACACATGTGCAGCCAGTGAAAGTTACAAATAGAGTTGCCATAAAATTTCATATGCTTATCACGTGCGGCGCCCTTGTAACCCCCGCCCACGAGCCACCGCCGCACCCAGCGCCCTCTTCAGTTCACTATCCCCACCGACAGATGGCGCCAAATTGCGCTTGCATCGCTGTCAGCCCTTTCGCACGTCACATGTCGCATCCACGGCTCCGCGCACTCACAGTGCTTTTGGAGGCAACTGTACCGCAATATTTTCGCTATTTTAAGCTGACAGCGCTGCGTTGCAGCGGCCCTTGCTCTATGACTATTTTATTGTCATATTTATCTACAATCAGCCGCACACACCCGTGCACTCCACTGCACTCCACATCCTGCGGACGAAAACAAAGCTTTCTCTGTATTTTTTGGGGAACCGGGCTAAGAATGCGTTTCCAACAGCCCGGCGATATGTCAGGAAATTGGCTTTTCTTTTTTGTTTTGGCTTTTCCGTTTTCGGCCCCTTTGACATTTCACGCTTCGAGTGGAGACCCATTGTTTAGAGCTGACATATTGAAGAGAGATAGAGGGCCGTTGCGATAGGAGTGGCACATGCGATTTCCATGCCAGGACCTCTGCTGCTCGGTGCTCCGGCCAAAAACGGTGAGGCCAGTCAAAACTCAATTAAAATTACGGCGCGCGATAAGGCGGTGCAAAAGTAAAACAAGTTAATGCCCACATTTGCTGGCAATGAAAGTAAGCCGGCTAGAGCTAAAAAAGTTCCACACCCGCCGGCTGCCAATGTCGGCGGCCCACGCTTGTGCGCCAAATAAAAAGTTAACCAGTCGTGCCCAACACATGTGACCCAGATAACCTCGTTATGAACTCATTTCGAGCGGCTTTTTGGCACGGAAAGCACCATCAAATTAGATTCAATGAGGGCGCTCACCAATAAATTGTGGCAAATTATGCGGCCAAAGATTAAATTCGATTCTTATGTAAATACCGCCGGCAACAGGAGGCTGCAGTTTAAGGTCGCTCCTCGCACCTTTATCCATAATATAGTATCCGACCAATCCAGGTGCCAGAACAGCCCGAGCCGACAGCTGGGAACTGACCCTCTAATCTGCATAATTTGCGCAGCAGTGGGGCGAGGGAAGTCGGGATGGAACGAAGGTGAGAAGGTCCCGGCGGCATTATAAATAGTCAAAGATATTTATTTGTAATGAGGACCGGGGGTTGCCAAGACTGTGGGCCAGGGACTTCGGTCGGTCCAGCAGCCAGTCTCCACGGGGTAGTTTGCTCAACGCAACTCGAACTCGGACCTCGACTTTTTGCTCGATTAGAGCGCCCGACATCTGCTCTATGGGCAAAGTTCTGCCCTAACGATGACCGAGGACCGACCACTGAGTTATGCCAACGATAGACCTTTTCCCTCGCAAAAGTTGATTAAAAACTGCAGGCGGTGAGCAGTTGATTGCCCGACGGACGGTTTATGGTCAATTATGCCAAGCTTTGAGCCCGCTTTGCGGCCGGAGAATGAGAACGTCCGACCGCAAATGATAGTTCAATCAATATCTGGTCAGAGGACGTCATTTAGCAGCGATCCAACCAATTGAGTTTATTGCGAGGAGCATTTGTTATTTAATAAGCATGATAAATGATTGGAGGTTTGGCTTAGAACAGTGGAAAAAAGCGGAGTACTTCGAGGTAGATTTCTGAAACCTCTGATAATCTCAAGAGGTTTATTTAAATTCCCGTTAGAGCCCAGGCATAAGCGAAGGCTACACTTATATTTTCCGGCAATCGATCCATTTATCGCTTAGGGCTCAAATATTTATCGATTCTGGAGAAAAACACATCATAGGTTTTCCCTAATCCTCTTATCCAGCCTGTTTATCCCGGCTCAACATATATCACAGTATTTTCCGCAATTTTCCCCCGTTGGGTCACCTACCCCAATCCAAGGTCAAACTCTCCAGCCTTCCCTCCACTCTCCACCTCTCCGCCACCCCCACGGGCCTTTGTTGTTGGCTAGCCACAGGAGCTCAGTCATGTGTAAGTCAAATGAATTTGTCATGAGGTTTCCCCACTGCTGTTATTGCTGCTGCTGCTTAGGAAACCGAAAGAGTGACAGCCCATCTAGGCGCACACACAAACGAGTGCACTGCGGGAAAATGCTGGAAACTATATAATATCTCATGGTCCGCGTCGTAGATTAAAGATACCTATAACGTACCGAAACTATCTGAACACATTTCCAGTTAGGAGTCTTTGTTGCTAGAGGCTTAAAATGTATATTTTAACTTTAATTTGAAATGCCGTTCATAATATTATGTTGCTCAGGCTGGCACTTTCTCTAACAACATTTTTCCTCTCTGCACATACCTCTGGGATACGCAGAAAGCCACTTGGCAGTTGGGCCTGGCAGGGCGGCATTTATAAATATAATGCCAATAAATACGCAGGGAATGGTGAAAATCTATCGATTGCCCACGTTGTCGATTCAAAAGAGTTTTCCAGCTTGTGTCACCGGCAGACCGCCCAAAGTTTGATTGGCAAAAGCCACTGCGGGTGCTCCAGCCCCTTGAAACCCCCTTTCGGGCTCGTTTCTGAGCCAGACGACCGGCGCCAGTGGGCGCTGGCAAAACTGACAGGTGTTCGCCTCGGGCCCTGGCCTTCGACCCACCGACTTCCGTCTGACATTTTTAAGTGCCCTAAAATACAATCCAAAGCGCTTAATTATGCACGCTCCGATGTCCGAGAATCTGCAGGAAGCAATTACGTGGGCGGACTGAAATCGGATAGTGGTGCACCGGACTCTCCAGAGGGTGGGATGACTCACTCGCCTTCCCAAAGCCGCCAATGGTGTTGATGACGTCAGCTTAGAACGCAACCCCCGGGGGAAATGGGGAAAAGGCGGGGAAACGGAAACCGAATCCGATTTTCCAAGTCCGAAGTCAAGCGCACAAATCAAAGCCAAGAATTTTTGCATTGTAGAAGGCTTCCTCTGCTTCCACTGCTTCCTCTGGGCAACTCCAAAAACAGGAAGTGCTTCTATAAGCCTCCGGAGGAAAAGGAAGAGAACGGCCACGAAGGGTTGGTGCTCTCTTTGAGTGACGGCAGTGAGTCGAAGAGCTCTTGAGTGGGAATTAAAAGAGCAATGGGGTTGAAGGAGCGTCGAGGTGGCGGACTCTGTTGATTTGATCCAATTAGCAAGTGAAACAGAAGAGAGGAAACTCCAGTCGAGGGCAGGGGGAACAAACAGGGAAGCAATTAAGGGATGGGTTATAATTGTTTATAATATTTATTTTGTAGCTTATTGGGCAAAAGAATGCCTGAAAGTATCAAAGAAGTGCAATATAAGGTCCTAGGATACAAAGTAACTATTATTTTAAAGACAGAAAACCCTAACAGACTCCTTTTACAATGTCCTCTAGCTCCCCACAACCAATTTCCAATTGTTACCCGTTCTGGACTTGAAACCTAACTAGTTTTAAGGGAAACTTCCTCCTATTAAGGAACTTGAATGACACCCGACAATTGTGTGTGGGCGAAACTCCATTGGATCGGGCCCGCAATCTCATTAGAAGTCGCTACTCCTTGGCGCTTTTTCCGGTTCTATTACCCGTGGAAACCGCCGACACACGCACACATTCAAGTTTAATTAACAAGAACGAAAAAGTTTTGTGCAACAAATCCCAAGTTTATCTGCCTCACGATTGACAACATTTTCGGGAACGAAGCCGAGGGGCGGGGGAAAACTTTTACATTATTAAACTGGAACTGTTTGGAAATGTTGACAGCAATTTGACAGGGCCAAAAGCCGGGCCAATCGACAAACAGGGCATTTACGCGGGGGAGCCCCGCAATGAAACAATAATAACAATAATAGTAAAAAGACACAGGCGAAGGAGAGCACACCACGATTGCCAGGACGACCAGGACGACGACTCCTGCTCGAGGGTTGTCCTGGAGCAGAATAAATAAATAAAATAAAAGGGTCGGGGCGGGGAGGGGAACTGGGGAATGTAAAACAAATTTGTTTATTGTTGACACTCGAATCGGGAAACGGGATAAGGATAAAGGACGATGACACCTTAACCTTTCACCGCCACGAGCCCAGTCCCCTGCCATTGTACTTTTGGGTTGGCCGGGAAAAGGGTTCCCGGGCCCTGCGAGATATCCTGTTTTGGGACACGGATAGCACACCTTCCAGCGGTGTCCGCTGCCCGTGATTTATGGGCGTGTGCCGCCTGCAGCTCATCATATCCTCTTAGCATGCTAATTGCGCGGCATTCTTCACTCACGGGACACGTCTTCATAAGGAGTGGGTCTTAACATGGCACCCCAGAACAAGAAACCTCCGAGATGCCGAAACCCGAAGCCCAGTTACGTGAGGAACGTGCCGCGCAATTCAGGTTTGCCCTTCTCTCCGCCTTATTGAATTGCCGCTTCCCATTTGGGACACTTTCGCCGAGTGCCCCCAGTCCCTCCGTCCTCGGCATTCATGCGGGTAATTTATGTAAATTTATTGTTCCTTTATCTGTTCTTTTTCAGGCATCTCTTTTTGCAGGCTTTTTGGTGCTTCAACGGCGCGTGTTTGCTGTCAAAATATTGGACAAGCTGCGGGGAGCAGCGAGCTCAATCAATTAATAATGAGAATGCAGATGTTTGGTTCGGCTCCAGCGGATCGCAATGAATAAGAAATCGTTTTAACGCTGTTGAATGCTCCCCGGGCTTAAGTAAAGACGTGAGTTTATGTCTGAGGTTTCAGTAACATATCGCCGGGCATTATAAAAGCGGACCGATGCTTTCACGCTTACACCTTTAACACTCTTTGATATTTCGTTTGCACAGCTCCCCCGGCACATTTAACCCTCTGCAGTTGCAATTCCCCCAGCATTTATTGATCCCCCTCCCCGAGAACTTAACCCTCTGACGTCTGCTTGGCCCAAAAACGAATTTGTATTTATTAATAATGCCTGGGTCCCGTCCCGGCGATTTCAACATTCGGTTTTATTGTTTCATGCGAAGACATTCGCAGAAGCATCAGCACAACCCTCGCAGAACTAACCGAACAAACTCGATTACGTAATAAAAATTTATGAACGCCCCCGACCAAAGGACATTAAAATTGCTGTCCGCTTCCCTTCTCGCCTAACCCCCATGCCGACTGCTATTGATTTTGCGTCCTGTCCGGGCTAAGCCCGAGTATTGATGGACGGGAATTGGCATGAATCGAGAGTAGATCAGGCCAAATCCCATATCATTAATACTTGTAAGAGGAAGGACCAGCACTGACCCTCATTTCGGGGGCGAGTGTGTTTTCGTGTAATTCATCTCAATAAAATGCGAGAAATCCACAGAGCCGGGAAAGAACTATAAAATGTCCCCAGGAAGTGCATAAACAACTAGGCGAAATGGAATGGAAAAGTGGACGGTTCGTGGCGAACGCGTGTCCCATTTCGGAATTTATTAAGGATTCGTCGGATTCGTCCTGGGGTGGTGGAGGTCCTGGGACTTTCGGACAGACAGCGGGGACAGAGAGCAAACGGTCACTCAACGCCAGCTGCTAATTGTGATCTGTATGTTGTGTGTTTGCGGAACGTGTGAACGACTTTCGTTTGACCTTCGGTCCCCGAACTTGTTATCAACGCCAAAAATCAAACAAGCCCACTGCGGAAATTCCCGAAAAATCCAAACAAGTTCCCCGGCTTCCTGGGAAAATAATAGTGACGAGAAGACAACCCTTGAAATACATCGAGGCCGAACTGGACAATATATTTATAAGCACATTATAAAGCATTGTTGTCGAGTCCCTGAAAGCCAGGTCCCTTGTCACATGCCCAGCTCAGCATCTCAGCATCAGCATATTAATGATTTCTAGTCCTGCATCCCTCTTTTCTCAAGCAGTTTAGTTTTCCCTCAAAAATATAAGGTTTGGAGTGGGAAAGCGGTGGGAAGGAGTTCGGTTCGCAACCCTTTCGGCACATAAATTAATTTTCTTGTTCGTTGAATCTCGGCTTTTCTTGCGGAAAGGTCCGTTAATGATGATCAGCATAAATAGTTGGTCAGAGGCTCCGCTCGACTTGGGGAATTTTTATTATGTATGCAAATGATTATGCGAAATTCCGGTTAACCGACAAACAAAACATTTTACGACCATGTGTGCTGCTGACACAAAGGCCCCTGAATGCTTGCCCATAATTGAAAATTACGAAATGTTTGCTCGACTTGGCCCCACTCACACTTTTCGGGCTTCGAGTGTCTCAGATAAATTTATTAAATTACTCACAAAGGCCGAGAGTTTTCGGATTTTCGGGGGACAGAGTTCGCTGTGTAATGTGTATTTACCTGGAAATAGAAGAAGGAAAATGTCTCGGTTAGCTTGGAGTTTGGGGTAAAATACCAAGTAATGTTGGCCTGCGGAGTCCAGAATTTAATTGCAATTGGTCGTGGGTTTGGTGGAGTTATTCAGAGTTCAATATTAAATGCGGCTAGGCATAATTCCCCATTTACACACATGGAAATTGCTTTGGTTTCCAGTTTGTTTAGCCCAGCATTTCCCTGTCGTCTCACAGCCAATTGCACTTAGTCGCACCAGCACTTTAAATTAAGTCAAATGCCAAACAATGGCGAGCGCCTAAAGGTCTGCAAACAAAGAGTGAATACGCACACACTCGAGTCTTCACGGTCCATTAAATTTAGCTGTGGCCAGTAGAACGGCGAGTGGAATGGAACCCGAGTCTCGGGCAGAGGACATCCGCCAGATACAAGATACATTTCGACTCACGCTGCTGCTTCAAGGTCATTAAACAAAATGCGGGGGAGGGTGTGGGTATGGGTGGTGGCATTGCCACGGATTGGGCAATTTTCAGCACTTTTCGCTGGCTAAATCCAAGCAAACCGCAAAAAGTCACGTAGCCCGAGATTCTTTCTGGGGTTCGAGGATGCGACGAGCTGCCTAACAAGACAACACAGAAACGCTCAAGTGCGAAAAAATGAAAATGAAGCGATGTAGTCCGGTGTCCGAGGGGAAAAACGGCAGAGGGAAGGAGATGCTGGGGTCTGAGATGCACAGGGGAAAAACAATATTGGAGGGATATTGTTAATTTATCCCTCGTTGAGGGATTGTTTCCGCCCTCTAGATACCTTAGACTGTTTCTTCTCCATGTAGTCCGTTCCACCAGATGGAAGACCTATTTTGTTATCTTATTGATAAGTTGTTCAATATGATAAAGGATTAGCATTTGTTAAGCTTACATTTACATTTTTACAAGAGCATTTTAGATAGAGTTTACATTTAAATTCAATTTTATGAAAGAAGTTAACCGCTGTTTGGAGGATATGTGATCATACAGAGCTTAAAGATGATATATTTATGATATAATAATGTAATGATATTTCTGCTGGTTAAGTTAGGATAAACTTCCTAAGTTAATAAGTTTGATTCTGAACTTATCGTACGTATGTACTTTGTATTTTTAAAAGAAAACGTGAGACACATCCCCTAATTAGAGACTTTTTTCTCCGTGCAGCAAAGCGACTTAAGTGAAACCCTTAAAATGCGACGGCGGCGCTTTAAGTGCCGCACATGTATGCCACTGGGGTCGAGGAGGGGCTGTAGGTTTCTCTGCTTCTCAGATTCTCGGGGGTAACTAACGGTGTCCCATGTGGTAGGGGTACCCTGTCCTGCAGAATGCCCAAGAACGGGGGTGCGAGCGAGAGGGGCAGAGCAATGAAATCTTAATGCCTTAATGGGCCACACAATCTAATTTACTTTTGTTTGCCCTCTCGCTCTGCGAGGATAGCCCCCTCTCTTTCGCCCTGTGTATAGCCGTCGCTCTCCTTCCTCTGCTTGGGCTTCCCTCTCTTTTTGTATTTTACTATGAATGATTTTTTTCGCTTTTGGGGTTTTCTGCCATTGCTAATGCCGTTAGCTTTGCTTTAGCTTTGTTATTCCTCCTCCTCCTCCTTCTTACTGTTGTTGTTCTAGTTGTGCTTCGTAATCCTATTAACAATGGCGATGTTGTCGTCATCACTGCGTAAATACATATACCCCAAAAGCATACGCAGACAACACACTTACACATCCATAGGTATAACCGTACACCGTTATGCGACGCCATTTTTCATATGTTTCCTGTTCCGGTTCTTCGACGGTTCCTAATTCAATATTGATTTTCAGGGGCTGGTTTTCTAGGGTCTTGGGCCCACAATGGGCTAATTAGATTTAAAGTCCATTGAACCGCCGGGGAATGGCTTCGGCTTAGAATTCTCGGGAATGGTTTGTTTTCGAATCGATGATTCCATTATTCGGATGGGTGGCGGGGGAACCCCCGAAGCCATATTCGAAAAATAATCCTAGGATGGCGAATGCTTTAGGTGCATTTTTAAAGCACTCACTGCTTTTGATTAAAAGTTAAAACGAATTAAGTATTTTTATGTCATGATATCATTTTGATTGTATTAAATGATCACTGATAGTAATGCAGAAACCCATTAAATGATTTAAAGGGAACATTTCCGAAAGAACCAGCCCTATCAATCTACCCGGCAGAGGTAAGCACCACCGATATCTATAGCCCCTGTCCGATATCCCCACTCACTCACGCCTGGGAAAACCCGGGAACTCAGGGATCTCTTAGGCCAAATGCGACGCCTGCCCCTGTGCATTATACCAAAATTTCGTACAACATTCTTGCAGAGCACAAAGACGGCTTAATCCCAGCTCACTATAAATCAAACGCACACACTCGCAGGAAGACGCAGTAAGCTCCCAGGCGCATATCAAGTTGAGTTTTAAATATTGTAACATTTTTTGTTTTTTCTCGAATTTTTTGTGGCTCTGTGGACTGCTGCTGGCTGCTGCTGTGCGGAGCTAAAAATTCCCTGAAGCTTAACAAGTTTAAGTTGGTTGCAGAGCTGCTGAAAAAGAGCAAGGAATCCGAGCCAGAAGGCGGGGGGAAAGCAGAGAGTTAGACGCACTTTAGTTTCTATGCAAAATAGTTTTAAATTACACACCCGGAGAAATTCTAATTTAATTTAAATTCTCACCAGACGCCATATCAAATGGCTGCAGATGGCGAGGGGGCAGGAGAGGGATCGCTCAGACGGCACATCCTGTTTATAGGGCCCAAGGAGGCGGTGTCTCGAGTTGCTTTGGCATTTATTTATATTTCATGCAAATTAACTGCAGCAATAAATTGACAGTGCACACTTTTAGCCGAGTCCTGACAGATGCAATACAGGTGGTGCGGGGAACCCTTTTCCCACTGAGTTTTGACAGGCGCGCGACATTTTCTGCTTGCTTACCGCCGCAACTTTTGCCCGAGCAACCAGACGACGCAGCGCGGAGATAACTTTACACCGCCCGAGCGGCAGCCTTGAGTTCCTTAAGCCCACGACCCACTGGATTTGCTCCTCAGCAATGCTGCAGCTATAGCTGCAACATGTCAAAAGCTGCGACAGGCGCGAGTTAGCTGAAAACCGAGACACGGACTTTTCCCCATTTTTCGCATCATCTTATTTTCGGCCATGATATGTGTGCTGGAATTCGGGAAAAACTTTCCTGACGGGGGGTTTCAAATTAAATTAAAACTGCGGGGGCAACTTGAGCGGGTTGAGTTGAATGCAATTAGATAGGTAAGATTGATGATGTTAGTTTCTGAGATAGTCTATCCATTTTCACGGCCAACAATTAATTATAATTTAGTTTGGGATCTTATGTAGTTTCTGAAATACTTTCTTCCCAGGTATTTATATAGATTGCCATTACTAATGCCTTATACTTTTCATTGGCTCTCAATTACTGCCAAATTGACTTTCCCATCAGCGGACCCATTTAATTGGCCGCCGGTGTGCATTCCTCCTTTCCTCACATCACTCAGACATGCGCCGTCTATATGTTGCACATGTGTAAGCTGCTTGCGTATTTTCGCCATACAGCATAATGATGCGACTTTTGCACTCAAGTTGCCGCACTTTGCATGCCGAAGACATCGCAAATTTGTCGCGACTGTGAATCGCATCCTCGAGATACTTTGCCTTGCTTCACCCCACTCCCTCTCCTCCTTCCACCGTTGCCGTCCCCCTCGCCGCTGGTGATGCTGCATTCCTTCTGCCTTGACACGCTTGACAAATTCGCATGCAATTATTTATAGAGAAGTGCCAGCGGAGACGAAGACAACTTGAGTTGACTCGACTTGACTCGCCTGTCCCCATGAATGAATGAATGAGTGCGAATGGGTGTACGGTGTGAATGAGGGGCCTCGGGGCGGGGGCGGGGGCGGCGGTGACGTCAGTCGCTCCACTTTTTGGGCAATTTAATTATGCGATTTCGAGCAGAAGAAGTGGAAAAGAAAAATGCGGTGGCCGCTCATAATTTCTGTTTCGATTTATGTGCCAAGTGCCAGGCGCTGTCAGTGCAAATAGCAAAAATGCCAAAACTGCAGGGCCATCGTCGGCTCTCCCCGTCTCTCTCTGACCCCCTATTGCCGTCTCGCTCACTTTTACCCATAATAAATATTTATGCTAAATTTATTTGCGTTTGCTTTTAGCTTTTGACATTTTTGGCAAACGTTTCAGGCGCTTGTTCGCAATTAGTGTCAGCCGAGCGGCGAAAAGAGACAGCGGCAGTTGAGCGAGCGCGGTGCCTGGACTCACTAACCGCCGGTTAATTAAAAAACTTTCAAGCATTTGTTTAATTTTCATAATTTACAATGCGGCTACTGCGTAAAGGGAGACAGGCAGGAGAGATTAAAAAATGGAAAAGAGGTCCTGTATCCAGTTGGGCGAGAAGTTCCCTGTTTAATCTCTCCATCTTCCCGGCTCTTGGCTAATTAAACGACGCAACAAGTTAATTAGCAGGGACAAAGGCATGACTTTGGTCAGTGCATAAAAAGCGAGTCAAAGCCCAGAGCTCATCATTTCAATAATACAAGTTTTTTCTCTTTTTAATAATAGCACTCCAGTAGCCCGAGTTATAAAAGTTATTAAAACGGCTTTTGTGCGGAAAGAATGGGGAGTGTGGAAAATGAAGTTGCACGCTGGCCAGGGGAAAGCTAGCAATATGCCAATGATTAGTTGGGGCGAGACCTAAACTGGTTCTTCATGGATTGTTCTTTTTTGCAGTACCTTTTTGCCAGACAGACGGCAATCGCTCGGCTGTACCCATTCTCTGGCCCTGTTTAGCGCGGCTAAGCCATCTTCATTAGCCGAAGAGACACAATCAACAAAATGCACAAAGTCTCTTTTTTCGCTTAGACCAACTAACCATGCAAACTCATATGGCGGGGGAACCACCAAGCCAACCCGCACCCCACCCAACCCCTGGCATTTCCACTTCCCTTATCCTGCGACGGCATTCGCTGACAATTTTCACTCAAAAAGGACCGAAAAAGACTGGGATGGCACAAAGGAAAAGTATAGGAAGTCTAAACCCTTTTGGACGGTTTCGTAATTAACTAAAATGCCAAGTGTAGGTCAACCCAGTGTTGCCAACTACAGAGTCGGATCTAACCGGGGGTTGGGGGTTGCATAAATAGCTAACTGCCAGACGGACAGCCGGGGATTTCGTTTTAAGCGCTCTTTAGTTTGTCTTTGTTTCAGCGCTTTTCGGGGAGATTTTGTTTTAATTTAATTTCGCCTATAACGAATACAACTAGCAGTCGCACGACTGCAACCCTGCTGGTCAGTGTAATGCATTTACTTGCACTCTACAACATCGCATTGCACTAAACGGGAGTGCGGAAAATGGAAAAAAATGCGGAGTGGAGGGAAACTTTCGACGTGTGTCCACCGTCGCTGAACCCCGGGCTTATTACGTTTTTCAATTAGCAAAATTAAACTCGAAGGGAGTCTTCCGCAGACTGAGAACTGGGCACTGGCCAAAAGCTTTCACCGGGATAGGACTGCCGAATTGTGGGCGGCAGTGGGCCGTAAAAAAGGATCTATATGTGGCTGTTTGTGAATGCGGCGGCAAGACTGAGGCGAGTCAATAGCAGAATCAACAAAACAAATTGCGAAGAGGGCGGACGGGCCGGTGGCATATGCAGCAGTGGGGCAACACATGTTGTGGAAGGCCTACATTCGAGGAACCAATCGATACCCGTATTCGTAGGGATATTTAGAGGGCTTTTTGTAGTCACAAATGAAGTCTTGAATCTTTCCACTTACATTTGAAGCTATGAAGAAATGCTTTAAGAATATAGCTTAATGAAGAGTAAGTTATGCCATAAGATACATTATCATCAACAACAGCATCGTTAAGAAGTAGTATTGCACTTTTAAACAAATCCAGCCAGTATCTTGTTGTTTAAGTCAATATCTTGTAGCCATAAAGTATATAATATAGTATAGTATTAATAAACTTTAAAGAACATTAATGGTGGTAAGCCATTTTATACTGCCCTCACAGCCTTTAAACTTCCATTCCTGTTTTCCCCATACAACCCCTGTTCCATTCATAATTTCACGTTACGTTAACCCTTTGATTTTCATTTTTTCAGCCACCATTTACCAAATGAAATTCATCCAACTACTCCAGCCCCCACGAACTTGATCCAGAATTATGAGAACGCCCCGAGGGCAGTGACTACGATATTTGCCCTTGCTTTTTTATTAATTTGCTCAACACCGCCGAAGGAGTTACCCGCCAAACTTGGCCCAAACGCCCAGGAGCAGCGACAAATGCTTTTTCTGTCTGGACTGCTAGACAAGAACCCAAACAAAACGGGGCGAACGGGAGGGGAAACCACCAAAACCTCGACGAAACCGAAAACCAAACTCGGCTTTCGCATCCCAACTCAACTCGAATCCTAAACGACTGCAAAATATAATTTTTTCGGTGCTTTTTCCACACTTTTCCCCTCTTTTCTCCCATTTATTGTACACATTTTCACCCTTTTTTGGAGTACTGGTGGGCGGGCAAACTCTCAGTTTTCAAGTTTTGTGGCAGTTTTGCGTGTTTGCTTATAATTTTGTTTGAGTTGCAGTGCCACGCCTGCCGCCCCTCGGTTTTTCCAAAAAAGGGAAAGACCGAAATAAGTTGGAGGGCACAAAGCAAATTCGTAATTACTTTTCCATGCTGCAATTAAAAATGGCGTAAATAGCTCGAGGCGCCAAAGAGATCAGGAGAGGGACAGAGCGATTGTGTGGAAAAAGGAAAGCTACAGCTGCAGTTTTTGCTTCCTGTTGCGGCCAAGAGCCTTAATTCAGTTGCGGTGCATTGGGTATTTTTGGTTCTGATTTATAAACGAGTTATGCGACTCCTTCGCAACCGAAACTATCGATTTTTGTATTAATCTATGGCAACCACGAGCTATAAAACTCACTTTTAATGATGGGGCGAGCGAGGAAAAAGGAACTCGTTGTTGCCGTCGTCATTAGTGCAAATTACAAGCAATTAAACATGGCCAACACAAGCGCTATCACATGGCCAATGGGGGTAAATCCAAAGGAAAAACAAGCGAACAGCGAAGTGGTCGGGGATGCATTAAATTAATTGAAAGCATTACACGTAAACAATTTATAAAGCCCGTAATTTGCCATTCACATTCCGAGTTTCCCTTTTTTTCAATCAATTTGCAATTACTTAAAGTTCAACGCAAACGCTCTAAACACGAAATTCTCATAAAAATTTACAAGAGGCGGGAGTGGGACGGCAGAAACGTGCATGTTGCAATAAATAATTTAGCAGGGGGTGGCTGGGTGGAGAGCAGGATACAGGATGCGAGGGATAGGACGGGATGGGTTACACATGAGGAGGTCAGTGGCCATACCCTATGCTTTATGCACATGTCTTCGAATCCCCGAGGAAATCAGCATAATACGAAATAGAGCGAAAGAAACGAGCCAACAAAGAAGAAGGCTAAATCACCCTGATAGTTCGAGGTTGTCAGGACTTGCCATAACTTCCAGTTTAATCTATAGGTTTCCTTAAATTAACTACAACTAAATTGGTAAATTCCCTAAAGATTTGCTTAGAAAATATTGGAATTGGCCACATTATAATTACCCACAATCGAGGCTTTACCAATAAAGGAAAATAGGATTTATAAACACTCTGCTAATTGCACTAAAGATATATGTTTAATGATAAAATAATAATAATGATAAAATACTGGTTTAATTCCACTTATCTACTGAACACCCCAGAGATACATCTCAACACTTTTAGGCATACTTTAAAGCGTTAATTGAGGCTTGAATTGAAGAGATATCTCTGGGCATTCTTCAGCAACGCCTGACCAAAGTTTCGGTTAATTCTTCTAGCACTAATTCCGGGAAAAAAAGGGAACACAAAGAACGAATTAACCGAGGGGGAAAATACAAGAATTTCACTTTGTTGCGGCGCCTTTTGAGCTTCGGCGCGGCCTACAACAAGGATAAACATCTGGAAAGGCGCTTTGCCTTGCTTTTTGCCAGCACGTAAATGCCAGGGAAACAGGCCCAGAAGCCACCCCACCGAAAACCACCCACCCTTTTATGACTATGTGTATCTGTGTTCTTTGCCTTTTACCATTTTGCGCATTTTAGTTGGTTGCCTTTGTTTTGCTCGGCATTCAGCTTGTGCTTTTTGTTTTGGCCACTTTTTGCCATGGCAACACGCGTTAAGTAACACACACAAAACCGTTAAGTGGATTTGTGTGTGTGTGCCGGCCAGGGGGAGGTATCTAAGCCACCAGCCACCCCTGTCGGTCCTCAAAGAATGCAGGGTAATTATATAATTTTATTTATAGCAGATAAGTGCGGTGAAAATGCAATTAACAGGAGCGGCGCGAATAAATCAGCGACAGGGGAGAGCCTTGGCAGGTTACGAAATCAGGGTGAAAGAATGCTAGCTAAAAGTAAATAATATTACTTTTGAAACAGTGTGGAAACTGATATTTTAGCAGACGAAACCTTCAAGATATGTTATCTAGGTAATATTCTTAAATGTATCTTAAACCATACAACTTAAAACCTGAGCACAGAGGATGACTGACTTTTTATGTACCGTGAAATACTTTAAAAATAACTGTTGCAAATTTGAGAACAAAGTATTTTCAAACTTTAAGCCCTGGCCATATGTTAAATAAACCCTCTCGGTCGCTCCTTCATTCAGTTGTTTGCTGTTTCCTCCTTTTCGGCAGCATTCTTTGCAAATAAATGTATAAATTTATTAAACTATAATTCAGTTTGGCAGAGCGGACCAAGAGCACTTTGACTCACACCTCCGACTCGCTGGCTCGTGAAAGGCAACAAAGAAATGGCCAAGAGGACCACAACAAAGGCAGGAGCAGCAACATAGGACCAACAAGCAAATGGGGGCGAAATAAAAAAGGAGCAGAAGAGGACAATGCAGACATTGGGCGACAGAAGGACAACGACGCCACACGTATATAAACAAGTTTGCATTACGCCGCGGCGAAGTACGAGTAATAATAAAAACAGAGCAAACGGAAGGCAGGGTTTGGGGGGTCTGGGGTCTAGGGCGCACCCCAGGGGGTGGGCGGCCTTTCAGGGGGAGGGCCAGGCAAATACTCCGCTAGTTCGCGTGCCAGGCGAAGCAACTACACTGGGTAAAAAGTTTTGTTTGCATGTCTGCGGTACATTTCCGCGACAGGCACCGGCAGGTAGCCCCTTCGCCCCTTCGCCCCTCGCGTGCCACATAGCCCCCGATTATATAGTGTGGCATGTGCCCTGACAGCCAAACAACTATGGCGAAACAGCCATAAAAAGTGGAAACACAGAAAAAGGCTGCAGCACGGCGCTAAAAATGCAGCAAATTATAGGTTAGCTTGCTGAAATAAAATTGTATAAATGGATACGTTCACATAAATAACCCGTGGGTGACGAGCAGCTGAGGCGCTCGAAAGGGAGACCAGGAGGGGTGCCTTCTATCTGTACAGATTTTTTTAGAGTTCAGGGGAACACTACTTGCTTTATAAGGTTAAAACCCTTAGCCATAACACCAGCCATACATAACCCTTTAATTTTATGTTTGATTTTCCAACTAGTCGTCCATTTGTTATTCCACACAATAAAACAAGTTTAAATAAACAACGACCCGAGGCCCTTTGTTGCGAGTCAAAATGGCTTTCCGTCGCTCTCTCACCTATCGATTACTAGTAATCGCTAAGCCAATCAATTTGCCCATTGAGAATCATTCACTAATCTAATCAAGCAGTAGACCCCAAAACAGCAACAAAAGGCAACTTTGTTTGCGTCGACTTCCACACATTTGACCCGCCCGCTTTCACCCGACTTTCACCCGAGACCCCCACCGCGTACTTTCACCAATTCTAGGAAGCATTTGACCCGGGAGCAAGGACCACACAGAACAAAGCGAAAATTTCGTATGCGAACGACTTTGGCCTGGACTGCAGAGAGGGGCGAACCACCGCGTACTTTCACCAATTCTAGGAAGCATTTGACCCGGGAGCAAGGACCACACAGAACAAAGCGAAAATTTCGTATGCGAACGACTTTGGCCTGGACTGCAGAGAGGGGCGAACCACCCACAGCCCACTCCACCCCTTCCATTCCACCCCACAATAAAAAAACAGCGACAACGACTGACTGACTGGCGCCATAATGTCGCCCCCTGTTTTTTCTCCCTGTGTATGTGTGTGGCAGTATCCTTTTTTCGACTCCTGGCACCCACACACTTACACCTTAGCCAACGCGCTTGTTGTTGTGTATTCGCAGTTAGTTTTGTGTACGCTAAGGCAATTGTATCTCACGGATGTGCACATATCTAATGTGTCTCCCTTTGGTAAATAATAGTGTTGAGTGCTGTTTTTCCTTACTTTACGAGCTGATAATGGGGAGAAGTGAGAAACTTAAATTGTATTTTGCCTATTTTGTAGCTCTGCCTCGGGGCATAATTTCCAGCATAAAATAAAACAAATTCTTTGTCTTCGACAAGATTTACAGCCTATATCTCGGGCAGAAATCAGAAGGCTCTCGCCTGCCAAAATAATCAGGCAGAAAACGTTTGAGATTTCAATGAAGGCGACCCAGAAACAAAAAAAAAAAAAGAAAATGATTTATTTGGCATGTCGATAAGCGGCCCAAGAAGAAACTTGAAACGCACAATCTCCACTTTTCCTCCTCATTTTTTGGGGGCGAGCGGCGTATGAAATTGTGTACAATAGATTGAACATATCCGGGCCCCGAAAAACATGTGTAGAAGTTTAATTTAATAAGTTTCCAGGACATGGGGGTTGTATGTTAAACACGAAGGGATTTCTGGCCCACAAAAAACTCAAAAAATAACACAAAGAACGGCTGAAGAAAAAAATCCTCAAGTTTTTGGGCCTGACTTTTGCTCAAGCTGATGGTTTCACATGTTTTGCTAATTTTGTTTGTTGTAAAGTTCTTTGGGGTTTGGGGGTTCTCGGGCTTCCGGGGAGGAAAGGTCACATAAATCATGCGTAAAGTTTACACAAAACTTTGGCCCGACTTGGCATATGTTGCATAATTCCCAACGCACAAAATACACATTTTTCGTTCACCCAAAAGAAATGTAAACCCTCTATAAGGCAGTGAAACTTTAAATTTTAATTGGTTTTATTGGGCAGAAGAAACCGCGGCGACCACATCATTAATAAACCTCTCTCAAACTCTAAAGTTTGCTGGCCAAATGGAGAAAAGACAAACATTTCCCGGACAGAACTTCCTGCGATTTCTTGGGTTTCGATTTATCCGCTCGCTAATTGCCAGGACCTTTCATTGTCTGGGCCCAAACAAAAGGACTCCCGAGCAATATACTTCTTTGAAAGTTTCTCTGTTATCCTTTTTGTGTTTTTATTCCTTTCAGCTGTCTTGCTAAAAGCGAAAGTGTTGATTTGTGCGTACCTCAAGGCGAAGCAGGTGCATCCTGTCAGCAGGGAAACACAGCACAGAGAAACTGAGAAATCCCTCGTCAGGACCTTCAGGACATTGCGTGAGCGGGGCGAAACCAAAGCTATGCAAAGAAGTTCCGCCAAGGATTCGTCCTTGGTTCTGGAGGCCTTTGTTCAAGAAGACTTTATTGCGTGGGAAAAGTTTCGCTGATCCCTGTTGAGCAGGTAAGAAAGATATAAATAGAAGACAATTCATAATGGAATTGAACTTGAGGCAGGAACAATGGGGTATTTATCATTTCTAGAAGGATTTCCTGCTAAGTGAAAGTGTTATTTGAGTCTTCTTTGTGTGAGAGTTACTTGATTGAAAGCCAAGTTCAGCACAGTGAATCAAGTATTTAGGGTTTTTTTTTTTAATTTAAAATCAATTTTACCACCGCAAGTGGGAGTGAATCGACAGTAGTCTTAAAATCACTTCTTGATGAAGCCAACTGTATGTGCGATTCGCCTATTCTCGCCCGTCCCTCAGCCACGTTTATATATTTGCAATGGCTTTTACCCACTCTCCGGCCCATACATATATTTATATATAAAGTACATGCGATATCCATTCCTAACCCAATCATCCAGCTCCATATTGAAACCAGCGCTCGGTGTTCGAGCAGAGCCGCACGAAAAGCACTTGTGCCCGCAGGCGGCGCAGATGTTGCGTCAATTTCATGGCATTTCACCTCCTGCGTTCCTCCCGCCATCCCCGCCCTCCCTGCAGCATCCCACTTAGGGCACTTCCCGCCCAGCAACCACCCACAGCACAGCCCGCCACCCACTTTCCGCCACCCAGAGGCGCATGAAGCGAGCGCGCGGATCCGGCAATGAAATTACAACTTGTCAACTCAATCAAGCGCGCTTTATGCAGCAATTTCCGTCACTTGTGTGAGTTCCCACACACCCAGGCCCGAAAAGGGGGTCCTGAGCCCCGCCACATCAGACGCACATAATCAGCCAATATTAAATCCGCCAAGCCCGACAAAGCTTTGAGCTAATAATCCTTTTTTGATTTCCAACCGAAAAGAATTAGCAAAGAGTTTTTCAGCCTCTTACTTGCGATGTAAGCCGCAGCTTACCTCAGCGCCTGGAAATGCTATGCAGCTCCTTTCCCCTCTTCCTTGGTGCCTGCTTTTTCTCCACGAAGGATTTCGATTTTAATTTCGAGCTGCGGCATATTTCCTGGTCGGCAGCAGCGGCAGCCCTTCGGTTTAGCAAGGACATCCGCCGGCGTTTCCGGCAACAGTTGTCACCGCCTGCTGCCAATGTCCTGGCTGGATTCGCCCCGGCTTCAGGCCCTAAGACGCCGCGAATTTGTACGAGTTTAAGCAAGACTTTAGCGGAGACTTTGGGACAGGCTTTTCGGGGATTCCGAAGACGACTCTGGTAGCCCTTCCAAAGGGGCGAAAAATTTGATTTAAATTTATATTTTCATCCCTTGTGTTTTGGCATTTAAATCAGGCCTAATTTCGATTATAATGTACTAATATGTTATAAATTGGTTCTCTTTTCTTTTCTGTTACTTGCATAAACCTTTAAACCAGGAAGAAAAGTGTTGTGGGCTTTGTCACAGAAAAGTAACTAAAATCAACCTACGAAATTCTTTATTTACTTGCAGGATCGTGCCAGGATTGAAAGACAGTTGCTTTCCAAGCTGAAGTCCCCCAATTTTTCCAACTCAAGTTACTTATTAGCGGTTCGGCTAGTTTTTCGCATGATATCTCCCCTAATTGGAGCAGTTATCAATGAGCAATTAGCCGGCGAATCTTCGGTGCTGGCAGGATTGCAGGATGTTTGCCATGGCCAGCATTTAATTGCACGCATCGGTTGCAACTCGTTGGCAACTCTCTTGTTGCGCCCCCTTTTCCGCTCTTCCGCTCCGCCCGTTTTCCCCAAGCCAAGCTGGCTAAGCCATCTAATGAACTCGCCACTGGGCCCCTTTTCCCCGACTTGATCCTTCTCTAATTGCAAAAATCAACGGGAAACTGAACCCATTCCCAGGGTTTTTGCTGCGCACCGAACGCTTTGATTTATTCCGCACATGTGCGTGCCCCACCCAACACCCACCGCCCACCACCCCCTTTTCCCCACGGATGGCATTACAAAGCTGTATTTAGTTAATTACTCTAGGAGCACAACAAAAAGGAAGCGAATTGAAAGGCGATTGAGATGCGGGCGACTTTTGAAATTTTATGTCTCCCAGCGCAAGGAAACCGGCAACTCCCCGGCGTGACATTCGGGCGGGGAAACGCCGAGTGGAAGCCCGGGAAAACTGACGCTTTGGGGTGGCTCCTGCTATCTGTCTCGCTTTATCCCCGCTCTATTTACGACTAAATTAAATGTGCATTAAATAACGGTTAACAACTGACAAAGCCAAAAGCAAAAATAATGGCGAACGGCAAAAGTTGCTACAAAGAGCCAAAGCTAAGGAAAATGCGGAAAAGGGGAAGAAGATCGGGGCGGGGGAAACTGGTCAAGCACTGTAATTTGCGATTTTTTTTTTTCCGGGGAGGGGAAACGGAAATGGAAATGCCAAGGGGGACACAACGAGACGAGGAACAATGGAACAAATAAGCTGAAATCACTAAATAAAGTTAATAATATACAGAGGTCGTAATACAAAAATATTTTATTATGCAGCAAGATATAGTAATCCATTTAAATAGACATTTTGAGACCCACCCACAAAGAAGGTACTTGTATTCTCCCCAAGCCGAATCCATTTCCTGTCCCACTGTTCCAATTGATTTTTAATTTAAATTTGGTGCGTTTTATTGCGCCGCCCAACTCCCCACCGAGATGTAAACTGAAATGTCGTCACGTTGATTTGATTTTATTGCGCCCTGTTGGGCAGGACGTAATAGTACCGGACCTTCGAGGGCGGAAGATGGGCGATGGACGGACCGCCCGCTTTTACGACCCGGAATCAGGACTTGTGCATAATTTATGCGCCTCCTCAGTGCGAAGCGAAATAAAAAGGAGCAGGAAGCGGCGCATAAGTCAAATTTAGAGCCCACTTAGTAGACCAATAAATACCTGAAATACCTAGCGCAGAGCTAACCTTAGACCCCGACCCCAGGACCCAGGGTGTAATTTTACGACCTGGCCGCAGAATTCGCTCCCCGTCTCCAGCTCACTTCCATTAAATTTCCTCATGGAGCGGGGAGCAAAAATAAAATTGGCGAGGAATTTCTGAATATGTTGCAGCTTTCTCTGACTCTTCATAAAAATTTGCTTTATATGCTACACATTCAAGAGGTTTCCAGGCGGTCTCGGGTGGCTGCACCAGTCCAGGGGCCAGGACGAGGACAAGCCGCAACCAGAGGAGCAGAGAACAACAATAACCCAAAATGCCAACAAGTATGATAACCGCAACAACAGCAGCAACAAGAGCGGGCCAAGTGGGTGGTGCAGATACAAGATACAATCTGCAGACGGGCGAGCAGGCGACAACAAAGCCGGAGCAAAAAAACGTATTACTATGTGTACGTATAGAAACGGAAGACAGGAAGATGTTGTGGCACATTTTTCCACTAAGAGTATTATGAAATTTTTATATATTTTACAACTTGTCTGTCTCTCGGCGTTTAGGGGCCCGAAAGTGGGCGCAAGGGCGGACTGCTCCTGACAGTTTCTGCGGGAATGCAGCTTTGTTAGTTTTCCCCCACGCAGCAAGTGAGCTGTTCTTAAAGCTGCCACATCAAGTGGAAAATACCAAAAATAATGGGGGATAATAAATTGCAGGGGAAGCTAATCAGATTTAGTAAAAACAGTCAAGCTGTCTTCGGGCGAAGATGTTTTAGTTATGCATTCTAGAAAATTGAGTGTCAAAAATATTTATTATCCTTAATCAGGACCCCCTATGCTACAAAATTAAATCTCTCTTAATTTCGATCGAGTGCCAGTAGCATTTTATTAGGTTGGCAGCCCCCTTTGGATTAGAGTAGTAATTTCCCCGGATGTTATACCCAAGTTCAAGTGCCATTACACTCCCATTTGGCCCGAGCTTCTCGCGTTTCCTTGGGGGCCAGCAACAAAAACAAACACTTCATATGTTAATTTTGCAATTAGACTGCGAGAAATGGCACTAATTACACGCGCACGTAGCACGGAAACAACAAGCACAACAACGCCGGGATAAAAACCGGGGAAAATAAGAGTAGCCACTTGAAGGTCGAGACTGGGCAGCCCAAAAGTGGCTCCAGGCTGGAAACAAGCACCCCATGCTAGCCCGTGGTTAAAAAAGGAAAACGGAGAAAGCCCTGGGAAAGGAGGAAAAAAGCAAATAAAATTAATTTTATACACCAAGAGGGGCGGCGGCCTCGTCTTGATTATTGTAAAACAAGCCCAAAGAAATGCTGCAAATGTCTGGCCTCAAGTGGAGTGTGTGGGTGGAGTGGGGTGGCTTGGGTGGCTGGGTGGCGGGCTGGCAGGTGGGAGGGTTGGCATTAAAACGAGCGTTTGACACGCGACGCGTTTGCATTTTACACGCAGCAGGCGGGAGGGAAAATGGTTAGGGGAAATTAAGGATCCCGGGCGGCATTGTGGGCATTGTTTTATGCCCACACACACTGGCAGTCGCACTCACACTCAAGGGGGCGGAAATATTAACCGCACTGTACAATTCTAATTACATTTCGCCAGTCGCTCACCTCAGCGGCGAAAGTACACACACAACACACCGCCTTTAATTTTATTTATTGCGCAAATTTCAGGTGCCGCAGCATCGCGTGTCGCATTGCCATAAAATGCAGCGGAAAAAGGGGAAAACCTCGAGCAGCCGCCTTGACTTCCCCGATTGTTCTCCTTCTTTTGTCAGAAGGGGCCTTTAAGTTCCATATGTGGGCTTGTGGGGGCCGAGGCTTTGTTCCGGCGATTCTAGAACGCATTCCCGTAACTTACTCTCGACTGGATTGAGTGGGAAAGCGGCAAGAATAGGGAGATTTGCTAGAGTAAACTCACCTGAAAAGAAAAGAAAGGAGAGAGCTAGGTGTTAGTTTGGCTCTACTTAACAAGCTTCTATATGTGAAGGAACTCAACTAATTAAGGGAAATTTTAAGATGAGGAATATTCATTTAAGGCCATATGATACTGGATTGCTTTTTCACCTCTACTAAATATGCTTTAAAAAGTAAAGGCAACCCAAATAGGACTTTATATAGAACTCATAAATAATTTGAAAAACCCAAAAATCATGTTGCTGCCCATTTCCACTCGATTGAATGCCCTGTCGTCCTTCGGTCAGATTTCAGTTCCATCTGTTGCTAATCATGCAACAAGAACATAACATCAAAAATTCAAAGAAATAGCACAAAACGAGTATAAAATATCGTAAGCGAGATGACAAATAAGCGGACATTTTACGCTTAATTAAACAGGTTCAATAAACCGAAGGCAACTTGGGACCAGAATTGCGGCCCCAAAAGGAAGTGCTCAACCCTTTTTGCCGCTCCTTTTTTCTTTGTCTCGTCCTTCCTGTGTGTGTGTTAGTTATTGTTGCCTCAGCCTGCATAATTGCCAGCCATAAAAAATGTAAAAAAGAAGTGAAAGAGGGAGAAGGGGAAATCATTGACTCTATTTTGAAAGCATTTTAGGCCCGTCCGCAAAAAACACAAAGGCGGCAGTGTCCTTCTTTGCTGTCTGCTACACTCACAGAAAGAAATTGGGACTCGGATTTTTAATTAGTAACTGAAGGATGTGATTTTTAGCCATGGTTCCAATTTCTGAGAAAGTAAAAATACTTATAAAGTTTTTAAGACGACCCTAAATCTCTAGAAACAGACTCCCAACTGCATTATAGAAAGTGTAGTACAGCCAATATTACAGCATTTCTCCCCATGCACTTTCGAGGCAGAGACAGCGGGAAAACGGGGAACCAGGACACCCAGCCGAGAACCCATCATCTCTTTGGCCAACATCAAGCTCATCAAATGCACTGCACAGGCCACTTGCTTTTTAATTAAAATCCAAAGTCATTTGCATGCGCTTTGAAAGAAATTGCCATCTATTCATTGAATGGGTGGTGTGGATCTGGGCGGTGGGCGGCGGGGTGTCCAATGGGTGGATGCATTGTAATGTAAGTAGTTGCAGGGGGTACTTGGGGCAAGGGGCGCCAGAAGAGGCAGCAGCGGCAGCGACCATTATAATCATTATCAATTGCCGAGCGCTGACAACGAGCTCAACAATGGAGCAGATAAATGGAGGCGACCAGAGAGACGGCCACAAAACCGCCTGCGATGCATACAAAGTAGGGAAGTCCGGCGATCGGAGGGGGTGTGGCCGGCTGGGGGAGGGAAGGGGGTGCGCCTCAAGTGCACAAGTGTGTGTGTGGGCGGAAGGAAGGAAGCGGCGGCCAGAAGCGGAAACGGAAAGCCTTATTAAGCGGAAACATTTCGCCTTTTGGCTTCGTGCGTCGAGAGCCAAGGCGGCTTCATAATTTATGCCAATATTTTCACAAGTGGCATTCCGCAAGTGCACTGGGAGAAAAACCGTAATCTATTCATGGGAAATTTTAAAGAAATAATTAAATCATTACCAAACCCTTACTTTCATTAAATCTTCTGAGCTTAAATATTTACAGTTTCTAGCTTAGCATAAATAAGTTCTCAAATATTACTTTCTCTTTTTTTCCATAATATTTCCTCGATATTTCCAGTGTATTATTTTCCCCAAGTTGCCAAATCAAGTGCGGCGCTGCCGATTTTATTGCCAGGGCAGAGAGTATGAAATAAAAAACGAGAAGACAACGGGGACCCGAGAATTTCCCGGGCTATCAGCTTCGTCCCCTGGCATATAAATTGAGAAATTGCAATTGACGAACGAGAAAAGGCCCCGAAGAAAGCGAAATCGAAGCGGGCACAGGCGCGACGGTGTAAGAAATGCTCTCAAAGGATTCGCGGCGGCTTTTGAAGTGTAAATCACAGTGCCAAAGAAATGACAATTTGACTCGGGCGTAATTGGAGAACACAGCAGTCAAATGGAGGGAAGGGCTCTGAACCGAAGGATGTTTACCTCACCGCAAGGAACCAGAAACCAATTAGGCAGATGCTTTTTTAAGGTATTTAAACCAAGCTATTAGGTAAATTCTTCATTTCGGCTTCTACCAAAGCCGTTTCCTGTTTAATTTTCCTGACATTTTATAAGGTATATTAAGCCTGTTAGACACTTAAAGAGCTCTTGTGGGTCAACAGCATACCGTTTCGTAATTTCGTTTTTTGAGTAAACAAATTAAGGAGGTTTAGAGATTTATGAAAGGTAGTTTATTACCAGAAAACACCCCTCACTTCCCTGATGAACCTGGCACAACCGATAGGCCCGCATAAATCAGAGGGAAGTACGTTCCTCTCCTCCATTCCCGACCATAAAACATTAAAGTCGGAAATTTGCCTGAATCGGCATAAAAGTGCAGAAACCAAAATGCGGCAAACTTTGCTCATCATTAACAAACAAAATATTGAACAGGACCCTTTGGGCAGGGGCGAGGACCCAGCCGGAGCAGCTATCCTGCCGGCCAGTCAAGTTTTTCCAGCAGAAGTTGCACTCAAGTGCCTATTTATCTTATTAAGACGAGGCCGAGCAGCTTGTTTTCGGGCCCGAAAGCTGGATGTTCAGTGCTGAATGTTGGCCAATGTGCCCGGCCATTGTTGGCCAACTCGGCAAGGACACTCCCCCCGTTCTGGCCCGGCATTCGGCATTCAGTTTGCTTATTAGTTTATTTTGCTGCTTCAAGTAGTTTCTAAGTTTCTGCCGGGGATCTTTCTTCTGCGAGGCTGCCGGTCCGTTTGTTTTGTTAATTTGATATAGGAACCAGGGCCGGGAATGGCCGGGAATGCCGGGTGAGGAGCAAATAGTTCCCTTGACTTGTCCACTCCCCCACATGTACACTCTGCCAGGATGCGCCATGGATCCTGCGAGACGGGAGGGGAGATGTGGAATATGAGTGGATGTGAGTGGGCAAACAAAATGGGAAATTCTCTTGTTGACAAGCCATCATCATCATGGATGCCGAATGCTCCTTGGGCTGCTGGCTGCCATGAATACGTTTAAAGTGCTGTGAAAATTTTTCGGTTGCTTGTTTGATTTTGTCAACTGGCATTCCACTGCCCCACCCCCAAAACCCGCCCGTCCAACTTTTTGGCCATCTTTTCTGTGTGCGTGGACGTGCACGTCATGGAAATGTATGCTAATTGGCTTTTGATATTGTCCTCTGCGGGGCAAGGGCGTAATTTGCGGCAAAGCGGTCGGGGGCGTGGCTCGACATCATTCTGTGGTTCCCCGAATATTGAGTGGTTCAATGGCTCTGCCTGAGAATTGCAAGTGGAAGGTTGAAAGGCTTGAACAGAAAAAAGATTCTAAGCTTAACTTAGTTTTTAAATTTTGTTTTTATTGTCAAACTAAAAACTAGCTTTCAAATTTGTTATTCCAGGTGCACGTTGCTAATTGTCTGCGCGAGTTTCCCCTGTGAAATGCACATTTTTCGGTTCCTAAACAATAAAAGTTAGACTTTATTGCTAACCGAATTTATAGTTATTTCCCCTGCTTTGACACTTTGTTGATTTGTAGGTTTTATTCGCACCCCGCCAGAGCGCCGGAAAACAAATGCGGGAACAGGCGAGCTAAACTTTTTAATAAAACCAAAACAAGTTCCCGCTTACTTAATTTATTAAGCTCCAGAGATTCAAGACGCCAATCCTGCGGATTCCCTCCACTTCGACACTCGCACGCACAGACAAAGGCTCATAAATATCGATTTCATTGGGTGGCGCATACATTTCACGCCTTATCCGGCTGATGAGCAGTGGGAACTGGGCATTGCGAGTGGGAAAGGCACTTCCAACGTATCGCCGGCGAATCATCCACACGCCATGACTAAAAGTTACTAAATTTTCCGGCCGTTTGCGTCATTAATTTCCAAAAAAGAAAGCTGGGGCTGTGAAAGCCGAAAACCAAAGTGGAAATGCCAAAAGGAAAAAGCCAAGTCGGATACACGCAGCCAACGGGCGGGGGAAAATGCGTGGGGTGGGGAATGAAAACGAAACGAAACGCAAGTAGAAATAATGGGACAGCAAAAGTTTCGCGACCGAACGCCGATGGCCGTGCTCCGATAAGGATAATGGATTTGGACTACCCAACTACCGAGTGCCGAGCTCCGTCTGCGGACTGCCAACTACCCCGACCAAAACCGGGACGAAACCAGAGCCAAGTTCCAAAACCAAAGCGAACGAGCGCTGTGTTGCCGGGGCGAGAAAGAAATTTATTCATTGACAATTGAGTTGCGGGCTGCTGAAAATTGAGTTCGGGTCATCACCATCGCCATCACCATCCCGCTATTTAGATGTCCTGCTCCAGGACCTTCTCCCACTCCTGTGCCTCCGACAACTCATCGTCAGTTCATCGCAAGTAATTTCGAGTGCTGCATATTTATTTGCACAAACGCTTTGCTTTATTATTATGTATTTCTCTATTCCTGTTATTAGAGCCGAGCTCGCCCAGAAGTTCTTCAAAAGTTCCGCCGCTGAAGTACTTTCTGCGGTCAGGGGCTGCGGCATTTGAGATACTTTCTCGCTTTGAGAGCGGCAGGAATAAAAATGTCAAGTGTACTTTTTGGCTTACGAAAGTATGCAGAAGAGTGGGGGTTCCAATTGAATGAAAGAAGTGATTTGGAAAGGATGCAGCATGAAAGGACTCATCACATAGCCCGTCAAACTTTAGTAGAACATTTTGAGTAATTTAATGCTTTAAAGCATTTTGTTTGAGTTTTAAAAACCTCTCTATCTTAGTGGCCGTTAAGGTGCCTTATCCGACCGCAATATATTTTCCGGCTGGCTGGAGCTAGCCCAACTTTAACAGTAACAATCCCGATTTGCATAAACTTGACTAAACTGCAAATACATCCCACTCAATTTACATGACTCCCCTGTCCCCCAGACACTCGAATCTCCCCATCTTATCCCTCAGTTCCCCGCAGGCCACCCTACTTCACATGGCCTCTTTTATTTGGCTAAGGCCTCATTTTATTCTCTAATTTTTCTCTTTTTTCCTGCAACGTTCGAGCCGAAATTCGCTCGTCTTGCCGCATGAAATGCTTCCTTTTGGTCGATGTGTTTTTGTTGCCGAGTAAATCTAGTTCCTGGCAAATGCCACAAAAGATTGATTTTTTCCCTCCGCTCCTTTTATTTGTTGTTATTGCAGCTGTTGTGTCTCGTTTTTTGGCTGTCGGCCAGGAAAGAATTTTGTTTTGAGTGCTGCGGCGACGACAAGTCCAGCAGGGTCCAAAAATATCTCTTTAAGAGCTCTTTCGGCTCTTTTTGTTTAATAAACAATGCCGACTGCCACGCTATGCTCGTTTTATAAACAAGTCCCGGGAAGGGAGGGGCGGCAGAGTTATTTATTCTGTGCGACGCCTGAAACGTTTCGCATTTATTCTTAATTATCAACAGAAAGTTGTCTGCGCTTTTTTCGCCACCTCGCACCGTCCGTCCCAGCCCGACCCCCTATAAATCTAGTTGGCCACACTGTAGCCGTGCTGCAGCTTTCATTACCACGGCCACACTCAACCCACACGCCAAACGGCCGCTCTTCCTCTTACTTCCGCTTCCCACTCGACATACTTTATCATGACACGCGGCGTATTTCAACATATCTTCGCACACTGACAGATGAGCCAGCAGTCGGTGGAAGGCAGACACAGTGGACGCTCGGCCGGGGGACAGGGACACGGGACGCAGGACGCAGGACCACAGACAGTAGTCCAGTGTTGTTGTCTGTTTCTGAACATATGACAGTTTAATTTACTTTTATTTTTCTGTGTGTGGATCGCAAAGCACATCCAACTGTTCGGTTTTTGCGGCTTCTTTCCGGCTCCGCTTAAAGTTCATGTTTATGTCATTTAATTTCAATTATTTGCTCAGCAGAGTGTTCCCACTTTCGGCCATTTTAATTATGCGCTCTGGTAATTTATGTTAAACTCTGAGTTATTAGAATTTATGGCGAGCTGCTGGCAAAAACTGTGCGCAAGCGACGCGTGAAATGCTAATGGTCGAAATAAATACGTAAATACTATGTGTTCTTATACACGCGCTTGGCAGCCACAAATGGCCGGCTTTAAGCTCCCGCCCCTCGCCCACTCTGGCCCTTGAAAGGCCCTCTGGAAGTACGATATTGTATATGCCAAATAAATACACGAAAAAGCAATCAACTCTTGGCCAGGTTTTTTCGCCGGCGTAATAGAAACTTCCGAGCGTTTTCCAAATATTGAAAGCCGAACAAGACAAATGAAATGTAGAATTACTCAAACAGAGATGCGCAACGTCAAAGCAACTCCCTTTTAAAGCACTGAAGAGGGTTTCGACATTTTAAGCTTTTTGAGGTTACTATACTTTTAGTTTTGGTTAAGATCTCCAGGCAAGCAAATTTAAATTAATTAGAATTTAAGGTGTATTGTAGAAACCCTTTCAGCGCTTTCTTTGCGTGTAGTGTTGAAACAATTAACAAATCATTAAATATTCAAATGTCTGCTAGAAACCACTTACTATTCTTCATTTTATGGACATTATTAAAAACTCTAGAAAAACAAAGTGAACAGCACTCGCAGGCCGAACAATGACAGCGAGAAATCAACGCGCCAAAAACTGACAGACGACAAATGAGCACAAAAAATCAGTCAAGCGGAGGTACGGGGACATCCACATCCCCAGCCACATCCATCGACTGCACATCCCCGGCACGGAGTCCAGACAATGACAGCAAACGACTGACTATCTGACAGACAGTCCGACGTCCCGGGGAAACGAACCCGATGGTTGAGTTGCCATTTTGCTGCTCCTGCCTTCCGATACTTTCCGATAAGCAGCAACAACGGAACCGAAACCGCACCGCAAATTCAGCCGGAGTGCTCACGCCCCGGCTCCTGCGGAAAATCCCATCCACTCGCCCATAAATTCCTTGCTCAGCTCGCCTTCTTTGCTTTTTTGCCGGGCTCTCAAGAGATTTGTTTTGTTTTCGTGCACTTGTTTACTGCGTCTTTGCTGCGAGCATGGAAAAATAGAAAAGTGGCGAGGAAAGTGGCAGCAACAATGCACGAATCCCGCCAGCGGCCCCACTTTTTGTGGAACTGAACCCGGCTACACCCCACCACTCCACACATGCGAGTGCGGGCTTACTTACTTCGCAGCTCTGGGGGATTTGCCGCTTTCCTTTGCCGGGCAAAGGGAAAATGTAAATTTACATTAGACGCAAGTAAATTTAAATAATGCGCGTAAAATTTACTACTTTTCTGCGCATTTCTCCTGCTTTCTCCGACTTCTACCCCTTGGGCCCCACTGTCCCCAGTTGTCTTACGAAGGCAAAAGCTTTAGATAACAGTTATGGCATCGTCCTTTGTTACTTTCCTGCTCGGCGCCATTTCCTTGGCCCAGCTTAGAGAATATGTTGACAAGCATAAAGCTGCTGCAAGGTCCTCGGTCTCCGATTTCCCGAGAAAGGAGTGCAGAAGTGACAAGTTGTGCGAGACTCTGGGTCGGGAACGGGAAAGCACACGAGTGGGATAAGCGAAATTTAACAATTTGTTGAAAGATATGCCAAGGTGGCGCACAAATCTCCGACTCGTAAATTGCCAGGAATAACCAATTTAGGCATCCCACAAATCCCCCAAATCGCGTGGGTGGCTCCAAGATTCATGATTATCTCGTTCATAAACCTTAGAAAATAATATAAATAACAGATTCTATTAACAATTCGCGTTATTGTACAGTTTTTCAGAAAGCATTATGAAGCGAAAGGTATTCTGTGGGTCCTAAGTGTTTCCCAAAAAAAGAAATGTGAAATGCGGCTCCCCCGCGAAAGTATGGATTATGAATTACCTATGACAAACAAAGGACTTCTGTGCCACCCAGCTGAAGCCTGTGGCCCTCCCGCTTTCCCAGCCCCAGTTGGACATCCCGGCCCGAGGTTTGGGGCGACAGGAAAAGCCAGCGAATAAACCACATCCCCTATTGAGCCTCAGCCGCTGATCACAAAATCCACATGCATTTTTCATGCTTTGTCAAATAAACAGCATCTACATATAGAGCACAGGCGGCCCCACACACTCCGTGCTCCGGAGACATTTTTTCAACGGCTAGACGACGGAAATTCGTGCCTGGGTTACCGTTTTTTCATCCTTTTTCACCCCGGGACAAAGTTTCGGCAAAACGCTCTGCCTGGCTGCTTCTTGCCAATTTCGGCAAAGACACTGGGCAAAAAGAATCGGCAGGAGATGCTGCTGCAGCCCGAGTCTAATAAAAGTCTGGTCGACAATATTTTCAACCCTCCACGAATTATACACAGCTTTGATCCATCCGTTCCGTTCGGCGAGGCGACAACCCCGGGAAATGCAATTTTCGTGCATGGGGCAAAACGTGGCTTGAATAGCCAAGTGAGTCCCACATTATAAATAAATAAGCAGCCCAAGCACCCAAAACCAAAGAAAGAAAAAAGGAGGCGATGGATAAATACGGGAAAAGCTGGCAAGGAACTACCCTCTCGACGGCGAAAATAGAAGCGATATCAAGGCGAGAGCGAGGCAAACATTTTAACAAGTCAATAACATGTCAAGTGAAAACTTTTTTAATATTTTCAAATTGTTGTCTCTTCCCAGAGCTCTGCACCCCCGAAATGTCAACTCACTTGGCCCGCCCTTCAAAGTAAAAATAAAAACCCACGACGTCTGACGGAACAATTAATCAAAAATTTACCACAATATTTTACGCTACTCAAGGAACGAATCTCTGGTGTGACAGTTTTGTTTGTCATGCGTTTCAGATTTTTAGCAGCTTGTAAGCCTTATTGGCTTACAAGTTGGCCCGCAAAGTGACAACTTTACAAGGCACCAGGAAGCCGTTGTGGAATGTAATCTGTATTCCGGGAACTAAGGATTCAAAAATGAATTAGGCCTTAACTGCACTTAGGCTCGCATTTGCCTGTGTGGATCCTAAGTGGATTAGCTTCGATACCCCGGGTCGACTCGGCTTTTCAGAATAACCCTTGCCGAGCTCGCTTTTAACTCCAATTACATTTGGCTCTGAAATACGACTTTCGGGCCGACGTCTTCGCCTCGCTCCGGCCTCCCCCGACACTTAACTTGATTAGTTTCCGGCCGGAGTTCCATGGCCCACCTGCAGTCGCCGTGTGGCAGACACACTCGCCGCTCTGGCAATATTAATTTCAATAAATCAACAAGTGCATTTTTAAAATGAACAAAGTTTTGCACACTCTCCGAAAGGCAGAGGCAAGAACTTCGTTTGGGGCTGCATGCGAAGTGGCGGCTGTGGAGAGGCAAAATCAAGCAGAAAATATTTGCCAAACTTTTCGCATCGAGCTGTGTTTACCTAATGTATTAAAATGTTCCTCCATTGATGAGTTATATGGCTGCCGTAAGCCATTATACAAATGTGGCCGGGCTTTGATTTCATTAAAAAAGGAAGTCAGGATCCAAAGAGCAAAAAGGAGCGCAATGTGCAGTTAGTCGAGGAAAAGTTCAACTGTCATTTTTTTCGGAAAGAGCTGGGCAACTTTTTGCTCGAGAACTTTTTCACAACGGCTGTGTGCTGAACTCCCCATCTTCATCATCATCATCGTCGTCTTGAGGCGCCGTTTAAAGTTTTCCCCATTTTTCTACTTCATTTTTTGTTTCTGCAGGGTTCCCTTCGCCGGCACAAAAATGTATACTTATATAAGTTATACCGCTCGAAAAATCAGAGTAAAGTTCTAGCTGCAAGTAGTACATAAACGAGACCAATATGCGTGTGTCCCCGTCTGCGTCTGCAGTCAAAGTTTCCCCGGGGGCAAAACCTATTTTTTGTGTTTTTCGTTCTTAACCCTCGCTCTGTGGTCTCCGATTCCTGGCAAATATCATTATTCTTGTCGTTTTGCTGCTTTAAGCGATTTTCGTGAAGTCGTTTAAACTTGACGTCTATGAAAAATGTTGGCAGCCCCTTGCCCGAGATGGAAAAAACTTCTGGGCGGAGTTGGCAAGAAAAATGCATTAAATAGTTTTTGACAATATTAAAAAGGGCAAGAATCTTGTCGTCACTTACGAGGGGTCAAGTTAAACCGCTTGAGTGGTGGAGTGTCATGGGAACTTACCTGAAAATAGAAAGAAAAGTACTTATAAGTATTGCGATGGTATTTTTTAGTTCTAGATCTAGTCTAGTATTTCTAAGTTATTTTTTTGCAATTAACTTAGCTCAGTCTTTCTAATCTAATAAATATTTAGATACTAGCCCTTTAAACAAATATGTAAAGGCATTTATAGGTATTTCATCATTAAGCTCGCTACGGCCGATTTCTCAATGCAATTGAAAAATTTATATATTCCAAATATCTTGTTAGGAGTATTGTTCTAGTTGAATTTACCGAACAAGTTAACCTGGTGTTATCTTTTCCTGGCAGGAATCTCACTATAGCCCTAACGTGACTCTGGGAAATCGGTGCCACACCCGGTTTTCCCTACCGTAGTACCCGGCTTTATTAACTGGTTTGTTAGAGGTCAAGCAGCCGAGGCAACCTGCCCACAGAACTGTGTCGCACTAAATAATTGCCAATTTACGTGCATTTTGCGGATGCGGATTATGGGAGCTGAGGTTATGGCCGTCAGCAGCTGGCTCCGCAAAAGTTTGCTCTGCAACTTATTGACCTTTTGGTCATTTGGCCACACACACTCAGTGCCCGCTGCTCCATGGGTTGGGTCAACATTTGCCGAGCGAAATCAAGTCGGGAGCCGTTCTGCAGCTGGCTGTTCAGGTCTGCTGCCTAATTAGTTGGTTTTTGAGGTAGCCAAGAAGTGTTTGCCCGTTGTGCGAGCTCTGCCGGGTCCTCAGCCCCGAGTGGAGCGCTTTTAACCCTAATCAACTGGCCAAGCTCTGTGTCCCAGTGCAGCAGCGGCTTTGGCTTAAATTGCATAACTCAACTGGAATCGAACGTGGCTCCCCCGCCAGTCCTCACACATTGTGTGTGGTATTTGCTATTTGCTTAGCTAACAAACCCACTCCGCTCTGCTTTTTTGCACCCAAATATATAGTGTGTTTTTACTGGCCGTCTGGCTGGCGTTTGCCAAAAATCAAATGCAATCAGCGAAAACAAATAATGGCATAACGTGCCGTATTCCCGCGCGGCAATGAGAGTAGAACGTGTTCGGGCCTGCTGGAATGCAAACACAGTGCAGTCGAGCTAATAAATATTGAAAGTGGTTTAAAACAAATCGGCAAATAACGTGCAATATGGTTTTTATGTTTACAAATAAAGGGAAAATCGATCTGTAAGACTGCACCAACAATCGGTTGGCAAAAGCATATTAAACTCCACGGCTGTATTAAATATGCATTGATGTAAAAACAATAAAATCGATAGCTGTGCCCAAGTAATGCCGACTGAACTGCATGAAAATTAAATTGCAGCACGGCAATGAAATCCACACGACTTCCACATGAGGGAACGCAAATACAAATTTAAAGGGGGCTTACAAACATATACTTTTTATGCGAAAACAATGTGGGCATATTGAGCTTTAAATGCAAGTGCAATTCAGTTAATAAAAGCGATGCCAGTCGTCCATTATTATATAGAATATGTAAGAGTTTATAAAAATTGTAATAGCAAAGGGGTGACAAACAAGAAACTAAAAAAACCAAACAAATATTGTGTGATAATATATTTTTTAAATTTTGGGTGGGTATTTTAAATCAATACAAAATATTTAACATACAAAGGCATACAAAACCTTTCTTAAAGACCTTTGTAGGTATGAAAATAAAGAAATTCCTCTAGAACTTCATATTTTATTATTTCCGAGGAGCATTAAATTGATGGCTAGCTATATAGATTTTAAAATGTTCCAACGATCTCACGGAACGTAGGCCCACTTCTCAAAGGAGTGAGTTGGGGAGTCCTTGCGGCTTACTGCATTTTACATACACGTCGGAGGACATATATAGCTGCCAGGCTCTGTGGGTATGTGTTTGTTATTTTCATTTGGCTACTGCAACTGGGATTTACTTTTTGTGCCCCCGGCAGCCTTCTGGTGGACTTGTGGAGCCATGGAGCCGCGGACCGAGGCTTCGTGGCTCCGCGGAGCCGTGGAGATGGAACGATGCGCGTAAATTTAAATTAGCAGCAGCACCACACATGGCTTCTCTGCGCGCGCCTGTGTGCGGCGCGTGTGTATGAAATTACGCATACGCCACGTTGCACCACATTTTGACTACTTCATTACCATGTTTAATCAGATCATTGCGTGTCTGCCACAGCTGCCGTCTCTTTCAGCTGTCTCTCTGCCGTCTCTCTCTGTTGCAGAGGCCAGTTCATCAGTCAACCGCACTTTGACCCGCCCCTGCAACCCCTTTGCCGCCGCCACTGCCATCATTTAAATGCTGTGCATTAATATTTCACACACACGCACGCACGCCCCTCGCCTCCCCCTGCGAACTACCCCCGTTGTTTTAGTGTTTTAAATAACAATTTGGTTTAGCATAAATTTACGCATGTTTTTGCATCGCTCCGGGGAAAATTGAAGCGGCGGCGAGCCGAAAAGTTAGTTTCCACATAATGTTTGGTAGCTTTCCTATAGCGTTGCCGTTGCTGTTGTTGTCGCTGCCATTATTCTAATTGTTATAGTTGCCCGCCCAGGGGAGGACGGTGCGGATGGGTAATATTCGGGGTAATGGCCACTGTTTGGGTTTGACTTGGCAGTGTAAATGGCGAAATTGCTGACAGACAGTTCGGGGAGTTTGGAAAGCTTCATTTTCGAGAGCGATTTAGCGAGTTCCAGGATATTTGTTTTTAAAGGCATTGCAATATTATGTGGACAGTGTATTTGTTACAATATTTCCATTAATTTTTAAATGCCATTTTTAAAAAAATTAAGCTATTTTCGTTAATTTTCTAAATACCCAGAAATACCCAGGAGTTTCCAGCATTTACGCTCGATTAGTGACCTGAGGCTGCAAGCCATTGTCATTATTGACTCTGGCTCATTTCGGCTGAATGGCATTCTGACATATGCCAAGTGTCGTGTCCTTTTCGAAGGAAACCCCTCACTGCCCTGGCCAAAATCCAGCATTTTGCTTTCGCCTGATTTATGCACATCAATAACACGAGGCGAAACAACAGGCATAAATCAGTTCTCGGGCGAGACACGCACAGACAATGGCCAAAACAAATATTTGACTAATTTCGAGGATAGCCCAGTGCACGGCGGCTGACAAAGGGAGACAGGGGGCGGCCTTAAAACAAACTTGGCCAGAACAAAGTTACGGCCTCTGCGGCTGACACTCGAAGGGGCGGTAGTTCATAGATACACGAACATAATTAGGAACGAGTCGTTTTAATTGATGGTTTAAACCAGCTCGCAGGCGAAAACTTTGCACTTGGCTTGTTTATTAATGCCTCGTTGTGCTGCAGCCATGTCGGCCTGCTTATTTAGCTCATTTATTTTGAATGGCAGCTCGGCTAGCTGGCTGATGCACTTGTGGTCAAGAGCAGTGGAGACGGGCCAAATGTCTGCCAGTCTGCATTAATTTCCAGCTTAAATTGCGCTGCCAGCACGCACAGCTCTGCATACTTTCGGGCTCTCGCTCGCACTCACTCACACACCCTCTGCGGCTGCTGGGAAATTTATTAGCTGCAGTTGCTGCTCGGAAAACTCAACCACCGGCCGCCCGCCCCACCTTAGCCTGCGGTTGCACCTGCATCTAAGCTGATTGCCAGTTATCTGTGCATCTTTGTAGCTGTGCGGATTAATTATAGCCTTGTTTAGTTTATAGAGTTGTCTGCCGGCATTTGCATTTCCATTTGATGACACCCCACCCCTGTCAGCCCCGTGTTTTCCGAAAAAGTGGCCAAATGATTCGGGGCTTAACACAACGAGTAGCGACTGCACACACACAGGACCTTATATTTGCACGCAACTAATTAGCTGTCAAAATAGTATAAAATCAACTGCCACGGAGTGTGGATAGGCGGGGGATTTTCCGTGTTAACTCTGACAGTGAGAGAAAAAGTGGGTATTGGCAGCTGCATGAGCCTATGTACGTTGCAGTGTTGATAAATGACTGACGCAATTTCCCTAAAAAAAACGTCAGTTAATTAATTTTTCGAAAACAACAGTTACATTTAGATTATGTGGCAGAATCTTCGAACAATTTAGGATCAATATACATTATCCTTTACTATTTTCTTTAATTTTCCAGCTCTTGAACCCTGTAGATACAAATGTATCTTTCCGCGCCAACAACCGTTTTTAGCCGTGTGTTAGGGCCGAAGTCAAAAGTTTGTCCAGCAGCTAAGAAAGGGAGTGGGGTGAAGTTTTTGCGAGTCTGCTCTGTGTGCATAATCGAGCGGATACAATCATTTTAATAGACACGCCGGTGTTATAATTTATATGCAAGCATATCCGTTTGCTGGCCCTCTGCTCCTCCCTTGTGCCCGAAAATTGTGGCAATGCTAGGCTGTGGGGGTCTGTGGGCCAGGTCCTGGTCGTCGACCACATTTCTATGCCATTTGCATATCTCCACCTATGGAGCCCGCTGCCCCCGGCCCTTTGTCTCCCGAATGACTTTGTCTGGCCATTATTGTGTTAATTTTCAGTTTGATATTCGGAGGGGGAGCGGGGGCTAAGGACGTGTGTGAGCAGGGACAATATGGTGAATGGCAAAAAGTTTCCACTGTGGCGAAAAACAATGTGAAATATTTGTCGCTTGTTGGTCGCTCTTTGCGATGATTGCGCATGATAAAAGCAATCACGATGAAGGGGGTAAGCATTTCGAAAATGAGTAAAACGTAAAGGTATTTCCACTCGCCCAGATTCCCCACATCATTGAAATTTTTGCTGTTTTTAAACGAAACCCTGATATTTTAATTACCTTAATGCAGTAGCGTAGCCAAGTGGCTGCCACTAGAAAATTTAAATTTCTTTTTAAACCCTGTACTGCTGAATCAGATTAATTGCGAACATAAACTATTCCTGCCAAGCCCGGCCACAATTATTTAAGCCACTTAAAATACCCGTTCAAAACTTGACGAGACAAACACAATTATGAGCAAATAAAAAACGCATCGCAAATTCATGAAAGCTGCAGTATAATTTAATTAACAGTATACAGAAGCGATCGGGAAAAACAATGAAAATGGGGAAAAAATGTTGCATATACATATGCGAAATGAACTGCCAACAATAAAAGCGAAATGAAGTCGTGGCACACAGAGCGACAGCAATTAAAGGGAGCCAAATATTAAATTATACAAAAAATTAAGGGGCGGGGAGGGGGTTAATTAAGCTGTCTCCGTCTCGCTCCCTCCTCCGCAGGACGGGCGGGCAATGAGAGATAAATATCAGCGATTAATTTGAAATTTATTGCGTGCATTTAATAATTTATTAGTGCGTGAGCGCGAGTTGGGCTTTGTTCCTTGTTGCTAGTGCGATTTATGTGCGGTGCAGCAGGGGAAGCAGGGGCAGCAACTGCAGCAGCAGCAGCAGCAGCAACAACACCTTGCAGCACACATTGCGCATACGCCGCATTGTTCGCCCGTTAAGCGCGCCCATCCCTCGGAAAATGGGAAAGGTTGGGGGCCGCGGGAGGGCGGTTAAACAATTGCATTTAAATTGCATGCCTCGCTGTTTGACTCTTGGCACCGCGCTCTACATGCATGCGGCGCATTTTGGGGGCCATAAATAAAAGGCAAACAACTCAATTTGCATTGCGGGTGGGCAGAGGGTCATGTTCCCCGCTAAGCTCGCCCCTTGCCCCCTAATTATCGCCCCCGAAATCCCTTACAAGTCCTGCAATCTCTGGCCATCAATTGCTAATCTTGGCTAATTATTCGAGGCCAGCTGCAGGAATTCATTGCTTATCCCCCGGCCAAAACAAAAAGCACGGCTCCCCTCATCAACTCAACTCGGACGTTTTCCATAGATTTAAACAAAAACTTTTTAATTAAAAACTTTTTTTGTGCCTCGCCCTGCTCTTCGGCATTTCGTTTTCCGGATCTCCCCTTTTCTGCTTTTTTGCCTCTGCAGTTTTATTTTATTTTATTTATTTTTTATGCGTCTTTTGGCCGGCGTTCGTCTGAAAGCCTTTGGGGCTTCAACCGCAACGCAAAAAAGCACAAAAAATAATCAGAGAAACAAACTCTATTTGTTGTTGCCACTGTGGCGGTGGCAACAATTAAAATTGCGCCACTGAGCGCCACTTTTGACCATTGGCAAGGGGCGGGTGCGAAGCTGGGCGTGGCAGCTACAGCATCGCCACTTAATGTCACATTTCATTAGGCAGCTGGAAAAAAGCTGGGAAAGGAGACGCGGAAACACAGAAGTGGCACGGCCAAAGGCGGGCGAAAACCAGAGTTTAACCACTGGGAACTCCGAGGAAATCCCCGAGTCGCTGTGCGGGGTTTTCCAGCCATGAATGCTTGCAAGTGTTTGCGGCTAATAAAGAAAATGTGTTGCATACCTTGCGGCCAACGGAAAGCGATTGCCAACGGGGAGAGTGGGAGGAAATTAAATTGCAGCAGGACCAGGGCAAAAACCAAAGTATGCTTTGAGGCAGTGAAACCAAGGGATGTAAGCTCTTTTGGAATAGTTTTTAATTTTTATAATTTAATAATTAATAATTTTCTCATACCAGAAAGCAGATGATCCGACTGATAATAAATATTTAGATATTTTTTCCCTTTCTGAAGCATTGATTGATAGTCAAAGCAGCACCCGTCCACCTTAAAATCTAAACAATTCCCCCTCCTACTTTCGGTTAATTCGGCAAATTTAATTACTCGCCAATTATGCACAAATCCATCAGAATTACCCGCAATTAAGTAAAACTTTGTTGCTCACTTTATCGCATTTCTTTCTCGGCTTTCCCCGAGCCTTGTCCTCGCTTCATTTCAATTATTCAATTTTACACCTTGTGGCATTCCCAGAACAAGACAAAAACCAGGGGCGGGAGAAGACGGGGACTCGGGGGCTGGCGAGAAATTCTAGGGAATTTGGCAGCAGAAGACTTTCATTCTGCTGCGCATTAATCGCCGTCGAAAAGGACCAACTTTTGCGAGGCTTCTTCTCCACTTCGGAATTCTGCTGCGAGAAAACGCGCAGTGCCAGGGGCGGAGAGGGGGTGAGCGACAGTTGGAATTTACAAGAAAGCTCTAAATGAAAAATCGCAAAATTCTTTAAGAAATACTCCACAAACAAAATGGCAGCAGCGCGGCCAGCAAAAAAGGGGAAGCTTAAAGAAAAGACAGGACAACTATGCCCCGAGTATTTTTGTGGCGTAGTAATGATAATTGGAATTCGCCTAAGTATATTTCAAGAGAATTTTGTTCTGGAACTTTTTTACTTTCCGGCTTGCCTGAAACAACAGTGCATCAACGCATCTTCCCGATTTAGATTTATTTGCATCATATCTCAAATTGCCCAAGAAGCTCGCATAAAAAATTGCACACAAAGTGCATTTAGATATAACACGATTACAGTCTTAATTCCGTTTGTCACACAATAAATTTTATTTTTAAATGTGCCTCTGTCTTACCTTCTCTCTCACCTGGCCGCTCGCCAACAGAATTTGACTCGAAATAACACTGTCGAGAACTATAATTTGACACGAATTTATATTTGAGTGGTTTTCTGTGTACTTTTTTCTGCTCTTGCCTAGCCCATTTGCAACACAACATTTGCAACTAAATTGACAGATGCAAATGTAAGCAAATTTATAATTGAATTCGCAGTACGACTTCAATTTCGAATGAAATGCAATGTGGGCCGAAAAGCCGGATGGAAAATGTTAAATTCCCGTTTGGCCAGCGTAAAATTAACTCATTATAAAATTAATTAAACAATCGTCGGGTGGCTTTGTGCACTCGAATGGAGAGGAGGCGGTGGGTGGTGGGGGTGTTGGATAATCATGTGTTTGCAATCAGTTTTCAAATCGCCAGCAGCCGGAAAAACCAGCAGCAAACAAAGCACAGGGCCTGCGGGTCAGCGGCGGTCAGGGGGAGGGTCACCCGGTGGAGGAGTGAAAACAATAATAAAATCAATTTGTAATAAACCACATGGGACGCATGAAAAACGCAATAAAAACGCACTGCAGTCGGAAGAGCGTGTTGTTGTTGCCGGCCAAAGCAGCGACCGCAAAAGAGCTTTAAAGTGTTGCATACTTCCCGGGGTAAACATGCGGGCGTTGCATTTTCCAGGGGCGGGGGCGCCGTGGGGGCGTGGCAGGAAGCAGGGGAAAGTGCAGGAGGCAGCTAAAGGATATTGCTATACGCTTTAAAACATATGACAGCCGCCAGAGCGCAGATTGTATTTAAATAATTTAAATATTCATATGCTTGCAATTTAATTGAGAGCAGACATCAACTGTTGGTTGAGCGTGTTATGCGTTATGCAATCCATCAATAAAGGGCTCATGGCCAAAAAAACCTTCCATTTAATGGGGGAGTGTGTAAAAAACGAGTACGAATATTAAATATATTTAATCAAGGGATTTGTACTTGTGCAGATCACAAAGCACATACAAACATGTGTGTGAAATTTCAACTTCAAATGGTTAGAATACAACGTTTTAATGCTATGCTGTTACATACGAGTATTAAATATAAGAAAAATACAAATAAATAAGTATAGCTTTGTCCTTCTGTCCATGCTCCACTTTCCATTAAATATATTCATCAGATTCACTTTTTCTAATTTATTATTATATTTACCATAACAAAAATACATATCTCCATGTAAATGCATTTTAAATTTACTGAAAAAGATAGCTTTCCTAGCTCTTTTAACCCCTATTAAACTATCTATTAAATTTGAATGATGCTTACCATTCTGCTTTCCATTTTTCCTGGAATACCTCCCTATAATTTGGCCCCAACCAAGGAACCTTCAACACACGACATGCGAGCTTCAAAAGCATGCAACAGCAAATGTCGCTCAATTGTTGCAACTTTATGTCACGATGGAAAAACATTTATTCGGTGTCCACACAGAAAAGGGGTAACAAAAATCCGCTCTGCCGCCCGCGACATCATTTTTCCGCTGCCTTGTCATTATTATATTTAAAACTCCATAAAAAAAGAAGAAAATGGCGAGCACAAAGTCGTTGGCATAGACACACACGTGTGTAGGTGGAAAGGTGTGCGGGCTTTTTTGTGTGACACTTTACCACACACCCACACTTTGTACACAAACGTGACAGTAAAAAAGTGTATATACGCGATGTGTGCATATAAAAATTGCTTCAAGGCTGAGTGGGAGGTGGCTGGGAGTAAGGGGGTTTGTCTTGCCACCTGCCACACACGTGCACAAAAAAGAGGCTGTGGAAATTCCCGGGAAAAGAGTTGTTGTTTCTGCTCCTGTCGTTTCGAGCCCACTTAAGTCGCACACTTACGCATGTTCTGGGAACTCACACACAAGCTTTCACATTTTTGTCTATAATTTTCATTTTGCCAGAACATTTTGTAACTTAATTAGCATTTTCATATACATAAATAACTTTTTCCCGCTTGGGCCGCTCTAAAAAAAAAAATGAAAGTGTCAACTTCGTTGTTGCTGCGGCTTTTGTTGCACCGCCTTTAATTAAGTGTAAATTAATAGGAATTGCGGCTCTTACACCTCATACAAAGAACCACTTTTGAAAACATTTTACTTGGGAAATATGTTTAAAAATACTGTAAAGTATTATCGGATTTTTCTTGGATTAACTGGATTTTGTTAATGCCTTGAATGTTATTTATTTCACTTGGCCTAAGACTTTTTCATTGCAAGGAACTTGACATACAATAAAATACAAAATAAATTCTTTTCTCTCCTTTTCCTTGTTTAATTGACTCGAGTTAATTACCTAGATTTTATTATCAATTTTTTGACAGTCAGTTATTTGCCTAAGATACGTCACTCCGTCTTCTTCGCCAGGACTCGAGTCCTGTAAACATGACTTAACAAGACACATACATGGGCAACTCGCATGCATTGGCATTTTTGCAACTTGTCGTGCAATTTTGTTGCCAGAGACTGACACTTGTCAGTTCCTCCTTGATGTCCTGCTCTTTTCAGCTTGTTTGCCGTCGCCTGGCAGTGCATAAATGCCTTTTAAGTCGCTTTAATCCCCTTACATTTCAAGTTGTTTGCTGTTACTGCATAATTAATTAGTGAAAAATAGCAGACAATAGGAGAATAAAAGTGAAAGACGGCAAAGTTGGTCGAAAGCATTTGATGAGTGTCAGGATGGAGCAAGAGAAAGGGAAAAGTGTCGAAAGTCTTGCAGTGGCAGCCTGTTTACATTGGAGGCAAAGGCATAAAAAGGACTCGCACACATTCACCGCATCCTTCACTCTTCCCTCGGTGCTTTTCCTCGCTTTCCCCCATTGGTTTCTCCCGCATGCTTTTCCTGCTTAGTTTGCGTCGCTTTTTCTGTGCCTGCGCAGCTGATTATTTTAATGAAGCATCTTTGAAAGTATTTGACACGTCTACTTCTACTTTTGTATCGCACTTTTCACCCCTTTTGGTGCCGTCAGCGAGTAAAGTCTTGTATACGATATTACAATGTTTAGCAGATTCAATCTTTACTTACTAAATCTAGTGTGGTGTTACGTGAAAGATAGCCAAAGTTTACATACCTGTAAATAGAAGAAAATAGTGGTAATTAGTAGGGATAATACAGTCTTGATTTCAGGGCTTGGAATAGGTTGTGCTGAGAGAAGGAGGATTTAACAATCAGAACTTTTAATAAATGTTTTAAGACGTGTACCCTTAACTTAACTATGGAATACATAAATGTGCAAGTTTATTAATTGCAAAGTTTCAAAAATAACAAGAATCTGATTAATAATATTTTATATATAAAGTCAAGATTTCATTATATAAAACTATTGTTGGCAAGGCATTTGCCGTCCCTTTTCTCTACTTATAAACCGAGCTTGAACATTTAATGGCCAACCAGGGCGTCCTCAAACGACAACAAAGATTATGCGCTTCATTGTCATCACCTTCTTCTGGCAGTTCACCCCTTCTTCAGCCCTTCTCAACTGCTTCTTCACCACTTTCTCACCACTTCTCCATCCCTTCCCCACCCCTTCCGCTGTCATCAGCTTAAGCTGCATGCCTCAAGTGCACTTAATGTGCAACACACACAAACTAGCGCAAAACTGGGCCACCAGCCCGCAGTCTCAGTCGCGTTCTTTAAAGCGTAACAGGAAAATTGGTAATTGCTGCAGGTCACCCCCAGATACCACCCCCAAAACACCTTCAAAGGCACCGCAACAGCCATTACCAGCAGAAGGAGCTGCTCCGGCAAGGGCGGCAATTACAACAAGGAGGTGGCCAGAAGCTGACTTGGCAGCTGCCCCCAAGCTCCCGGTTTTACCACTCATTAATGTCACTGCAGGTCAGATCCGCTCCAGGAATAACGCTCAATCTGGCTTCAATCGAAAGGGTTTGCCTGCCCTTTTGGCAGATTGATTTCAGATTTGCCAAAGCTTGTCCGCTTTATCGGGCGTTATAAAAGAAAATGTCCAACAGTTGCCGGCAAAAACGGAAGGAAAAACTTTGACACACACTTTAAAAAGCCACAAAATTGCTATGCTCCCTCGGTCGAGTATTGTTTTAATGGCAGTGGGGAAAATAAAAAAAAGAGGAAGATGCTGCCGAGAGCAACTTGAAATTCATGCGAAACTTTCGACTTGGGAGTCACTTAGAGGGAAAACGAGGAGGTTTTCATGGCAGGAAAAGTCCATCGACATTTGTTTGTACGTCTCTCTCTGCCCTTTTTTTGAGTTTTCTACGAGTGTTTTGCCCAAATGTAATTTAGTTTGATGGGCGTGCCGCAGACTAGGACAATTCTGTTTTACATCCCCATCGCGCTGCTTGTCACATGTTGCATCATCATGCCACCGTGCCACCCCCGAGTGAAGGACCCACGGATTGTTCTATCTCCGCAGCAGCATCCTTGGCCACCCATTGGGTTTTATGTGCTTGTAATTAGTTTTTCCAACGGGTAAACTCGAAGGGCGGTTGGCTAATGCGGGGCGTAACTGTCGTAGCGGAAACGGAAATGAAATTGCTTGCAATCATTTTTCAAAAATAGTAAATGGAATATTTTGTAATTTGAAATTAGCGCGAAGCGAGAAAACCCTCGCAGCGGGGGAAAAAGATAATAATAAACAACAGCAGGCGAAATTTTGGGGCGGCTCCGATGGTTCGGATTTTTGTCCATTTACAAAATGTGCGTTAAGCATTTCTCGAGCTGCCGGACTTTTAATGAATTTGCGTCTTAAAGCTGCAAGTAATGGCCAAAAAGTGTTGCCTACTTATCGCTCGATGGGCGATGGTTGCTTTCCCCCTCGGCCCCATGAAAAGGAAATTGAGTGCCGGCTAATGCCGCTAAAAGGGCAACGAGCTTGGTTAAGCCGGCCAGATGAAAATTTCACAAGCAGAAATATCATAAATTTGAATTATTCTCCGGTTGGCTTTTCGGGGTAATGGGAAAGTGGGGTTTTCAAGTGAAGGTTAATGGGAAATTACGCAAAAATTACCTTGAAGGGTAAGGGCAAAAAAATTAATCAGGAATCTGCTTTAAGACATTTAAAAACATTTTGCGTCTCGCCTGACTTAAGTGCCAGATTTTTAAAAGCCTAGCTTATCTTAAAAAAAGTAACATTTTAAACATTTAATTGCTCTAAGATCTTTAATTTCAAGACTCGCTAAACTTAACGTTTACTTCTTCAGTATTTTAAAAAGCAAGCCCCCTGACCTTCATAAGTCCCCCCAATCCGTTTCCGTCAGAACGGTAACCCATCAATGCCAAACCTTCATTGATTCCCTAACAAAGCGAGTTCCCTTCGCCCCACACAGGACATGCCCCAGACATTATCATCATCATTAAATGTCATTATGTAAATAAAACCAAATAATGGGGAAACGGTTTCGATTTGGGCAACTTTTCAGTGGCAGCACGAGGGGCAAACAAAGTTGGCTGGCCAACGTGAAGAGCCTAATAAAGTTTTGGGGCCAGGACCCATAAATATGCGTCGACAATTCCCGCAAGGCTCGAAGCAAGGACGAAAGGGATGGGGCCGAAGCGTGTGAGCCGCTTGCGTGAAGTTGGCTCGAAGCAAAAAGGCGACAAAGGCGATGCGGCAAGATTACGCATACGCCGTGTGTGCGGAGCAAACACGAAATTAGACGCACACGCCGGCATCGGTGACACTCGCTCGACCCTCCTTCCTTTCCCTTATTTATCTTCCTTTTTTCCTTTCTGGGCCTCTTAAATGCCTGGCTGCGCGCAATGAATTTGTTATGAATTTATATTCACAGGCGGCTGGCTGCCGGCGGAGGCCAAATGAAAGTAATAAGTTCCATGTGGATGCATCTTTCCACTCCTCCACGGCTGCGAAAACGCGCGACAAACGACCATGATTACGCTTTGAGTAAGACAACAGGGCGACTCCCCTTCTCCTCATCCTCCACCACTTCCTGGCCAGGTTAACTCCAATTTGAAGGCACATAATGCCGACAATGCTGACAATGTCGTTCGCCTCGCTCCGCCCCACCGGGGGCGCCAAAAACATTTCTATTTGGCATTGCTTTCGTTTTCAATTTGCCTGCTGCCGCCGTCGTCGTCTTCGCCGGATTGCCTCCAGCAGCTGTCCGAAATGAAACGGGGAAAGGACGTCGTGGTGGCTGTGCTTTTGTCGGCCTTTGCCGTGAAAAACAATAAATATTAAAATAAAATTCGTTTGGTTTGAGTCTGGCTTCGAGAGGAAGCCCGGGATCCGTTCGGTAAATGCTTAAAGCACCCTGACAGTAATTTGAACATGTAATTTGAATGTTTCCAGCGACATTTCGCCAACTAAGCGATTGATTCTGTCTGCTTTGCCAGGGGGAAATATTCATTTTGCAGCGCTCGTTCATTAGTATTCGTAGCGTTTGGCAAAAGTCATTAATTACTGTGTTTATACGACGCCAGGAGGGCTTTCCACGAAATGCTGTCAGAAATTGCTATACAGGCACCATTTATTTATTTTATTTACAGGGCATGCCAGAGCGTATCTTAGGATAGCTACATAAAATGGAAGGAACTGCCCTTTAAAATATGGAGACTGGCAAATGTGAAACCGATTAACTTGTGTTATTTGTATACCATAATAAACAGCATAATAGTTATCGAGGCTCCATGCTCCGCTCCGTTGAAATTTAAGGCTCAATTTCATGGCGTAGGTTTACAAATTGCATAAGCCAAATGCCGTCTATTCAATTCAAAGGTAGGGATTTCACGCTGCCAGACGCAGGCGGAATAGCACTCAAGTTGTCCTTGGAAGGGCGACCGGAGACGAGAGATGCTGTTTATAATTTTATCAACTTGTATAAATATGACAAATCGCTTTATGACTTCTCACGCAGCAGGAGAGCCAAGTCGAAAGGAAAGAAAATGCGAAGGGATATGGCCAGGGAAAAGGGAGTTTTCAGTGGGCGAAATGGCATCCGACTGGCGCCTTTCAGATACCAAAAAAGAGGAAAACACCGACTCAGCAGCTCCAGGCATTCGAGGCAGACAGGACCCAAAAACAAAAAGGACCAGGGAAAATTCTATACGTATGCTTATACTGAAATAATCAAGAAAAATGCTTTGCACTAAATCAGCAGAGGGCGCGCTGGGAAAAGCAGCCAAAGGTTGCCCAGGAAATGAAACCACAGGCAGCTGACGACGATGACAATGTCCGCCCCCTGATTTCCCACAGTGTACGGGCAAGGCTGTGTGTGTTTGTGCAAAGTTATGTTCTGCGGTCGGACACGGGGCGTATGCGCAATCTTCAGCGTGCAGCTTATGCGCTTTTCCGCTTTTCCGCCTCACGCGCCTTTCCGACAGCTGCACCACTCCCGATGCTATCGAAGCGCCAGTGTTTTCCTTCTCCCCGGCTTTCTTTTCCTTTCTCCTGCGCCCTGCTGTCGTTGTCCTTGCCTCTCCTCATTTGCATAATTATGTTTCTTTTTCGGTTTTGTGTTCGAGTGTGGGCTGCTTTTTTCCATCGCGACTCGTTAAATTGAGCGTTAAATTCGCTGCCTCAATATTTGTGGCCAACTTAATTAGTGTGGCCAGGGAACAATAACGCTTAAGCTGTTTACAGAGGTTCAGGCAGAAATGCTGAAATGGATATCTCAAAAGTCAGATAAAGGGAAGTAAATGAAGTAAAATCTGGGATGAAGATCTTTAATCCTAATTGGAATTACGATTACAGTTAAAACTTCAGCGGAATCACTTAATTCTTATAGAGATGTGAGCTCTTTCCTGTGAGACAAAATTAAATAAGAAATTTGGTTTACGTTTTTGCATCAAAATTAAATGGAAACTTTCTTATCACCCCTCCCAGAACCTTTAAATTTTTCATATTATCCCCGGGCAATCCCCACTTTTCAGGACTTTATCCGCCACGCTCTGCTCACTCAATTATCGGGGAACATAATGTGGACATCCCCACTGTGACATCCTACCTGATGGCATGCTTACCTTGCCAAAAGGCAGTGCCCTTAGCCCCCGCCTTTGTGTTTCTAAAACTCCGGAGTCGAAGGACCCCGGCGTGGCATGCTACATAATTTTGTCACTAATCCGGGCAATAAGATTGTTTAATTTTGCGCTAAACTTAACGCTTTCTTCGCCCGCCTTTCTTTCTTTGCCTGCCAGGCGGCTGCCAGCTTTTCCTGTTTCCCCGACTTTTCCGCACACACCAGCACCCCCGTGTTATGCCTCTGTAGTGGTTTGTTTTTGTTTGGCATTCCCCAGGACGCAGAGCCCCAGAACCCCGGTCCGTGCGCCCGCCTCCGACTCACAAAGCTATGCAAATTGAGGCACGGCACACCTGCGGAGGTGGATTGTGGATGCGATGGCGTCGGCTGGCGGAGAAATGAAACGTAACGAAACGGAGTCGAGGTCTCTTCGCCGTCTCCGTCCCATTGGGGTCTCATGTGCATTGGCATACATTACCTCTAGTAAATGTTACAATCTAGAGCCACTCCCCCACTTCCTGGCCATTGTGAATGCTTTATTCACGCGTCAGGATCCATGTCCTCCGTGTGTGCGCCGAGTGTGTGGGCTGTGCCTGCCTCATTTCGTTTGATTTCGTGCCTGTCCTGGGCTTTGCAGTATTTCCTCCTCAGTTCTTTTCCTCCATTTTTATATAGATTGTATTCCCTGCATCCGCCCGCTTTGTGTGTGTGTGATAATAAATTTGCCCTGGCTAAGGCTCAAAGGGGAAAATGGCAGGGAGTCCGGGGTCTGGGGCTCCTTTCTCCGTTTGCCTTTTCGCCGCTGTGGCTCCTTCGTCCTTCCGCTTTTTAAGGTATTTTTATGCAAACAAAACTCGAGTGTATGCAAATATTTGAGTTTTAAGTGTGTTTGCCCTCCCCACACACACATATGGCGATGAAGTGAGGGCAGCAAAATTAAAATCCGACTCAAATGATGCATAAAAGCAATAAGGAAAGGACAGTCCTGAATACCCTTCGAAGTAAGGATCAGTTGTGGTCATATGACACTGGCTTAGCTTTTGACAAACTTACTGGATTTGCTTACGTAGCCTTAAGCTTTTTTTATCTAGGTTCTGATAAGAATCGTAACAAAAAAATTATTTACATATCTTCACTTTGCTCACAAGTTATTCTGACTCGAATCTCCTAATAAAAACATTTCTCCTTTCTAAATAAATTCTTTGAAAACTATAATAGCCCCTTTAAGAGCACAGAGCATTCAAGGATCCTTCTGTGGGTACAGCCCAGGCCATATGCTTAATTCCCCAACCAAAGCCCGCAGTCGGCCAGCTAACCTACTCTTCTTCAGCCCCATCTCACATGCCCAAAGTCGCCTCTTCGCATTTGTTCATTTTGCTTCAATAAATGTGAAAATTATTAAATTAAGTGAGTGCCTTCCTCCGGACGGGCTTTCAGCATATGCCATGCCCATTGTGCGCCCTGCTCCTCCCTCGCCCACTGGGAAACGAAAGTGGTTTTATGTTTATAAGCAAATAAATTACTGTGTAAATAGGTTAAGTTCCCACTCCCCTCCCGTTCCTGGGAAAGCGGCTGCCCGGGGCCCACGAAACAACATTTTCCTCCCAGTTGGGAATACTATATGTGTGGGCTCACATCCTTGCGTCTTTCGGGATTTGTTTTTGCGCCCTGCTCCATCTAATTCCTTTCTGTGGGGCATTCCCCCGAAAGTCAAGGCATTTAATGTGACAATTAAATTTCACTTTAAATAAAATATCTCAGTATTATTTAGGTTTGTGCTCGCATCCTTGAGGACCTTCGGGCGAATGTGTGTGTGAATAGGGGCAATCTCGGTGCCAAGATCAAAATTATTTGATTAGGTGCGGAAGGTTAAGTAAATTTATATTTCAACGAGGGAGCTGGGGAAAGGGATGTTCTTTGGGGAAATAAGAAGTCACTAAAAAGGGGATGGAAATTAAGTGTTTCACGTTGTAATATTAATAGGTTCCCTAATAATAAGTACCCCAGTCTCAATTTAATTAAATTTCCATCGCCATTAATCCCCAATCCAGGTGCCATTTCTTTGAACTTAAACCGACACTTTCGAGTTCACGGCCCTCGACGAAAATTCCCTTTAGTTTCCCCCTCAATAAACACATTTCTAATCATTCCCGTCGAGGCAGGGCCACATAAATTGTCGCTGTATCTCCTTGCCACCAGAGCTCGCATCTCCTGACACTTTTGGTGGCAGAAGCCGTCGTGCCACCGGCAAAATGATAAATTCGCCTGGCGTGTGTGAGCGCAATGAGAAATTATCAAATAAAACTGCTGAAATAATTACAAAGAGCGAAGGCGAGAAGAGAAATTGTGGCCAGAGTTGTCCGAAATGAAAGGAAAGTAATTAAAAAGTGCGAATGAACGAAATAAAAAGAGGGAGAGCGGAAGAGCGGCAAAGCGGGAAAGCGGGAAAGCGGGAAAAGCGCTGGAGAAGTGAAAATTAAAACGAAACGAGGCGAGGCAGCAGCTGAAATTCGTTGACGCTTTCCATTAAGCTTAAGGGAGCTGCTCACTGTCAGCGAAAGGATTAAAGTCGAAAATAATGATAATAATAATAATAATAATTATGAGTGAGAGACAGATTGTCAGGAGTCGTCGGGCCGGGGAAAGGGGCCCAATTCATCAGGGGCACTTGAAGACACTTTAAGTTCGTTGCCGAGGCAGCTTAATAAACATAACTCATACGCAGGGTAGGCCGCAAACGCTTTCATCGTCCTGGAAAGCCCCCCAAAGCACTCGAGGCTGTCTAAGGATGTGTGTGAGCTGCTCGAGTGCCAGGTAAACAAACACAAGACGCAGACAGGAAACCCCAGAAAGGAAAGGCGAACGAAGGCAAAGGAGGTCGAGCCCGAGAGTAAGGACACATTCCCCACATAAGACTCTTGAAACTATTATAAATGTTGACAATAATGGCTTTTTAAGCCTATTTTCCAGCACTCCGGAAGTCAGCCGCTCGCCCGTTCCCACACACCTGCGACAATAAACGTCATTTAAATGAATTCATTATAATAAGTCGGCTTGATAGATGGCACACGTTACCCAACTCGAGAGCAGGAAACCGTTTTGTTAGCACACACCCCTGTGGGGAGATCAAACATTATGATTGCTGGAAAATGGGAAAAGTGCAAAAATGGATTGGAAAACTCGCATTGCCGGCAGCCTGTTTTTAATTGGCGCACAAAGCTTACAAGCGTATTAGCATGGACAGTCGCAAATCGCAAACCGCACTTCGCCAACTGCAAATCTGCAATCGATTTGCGGAGCGATCGAGGAAGAGGAATCACCAAGAGTTAATCCACCAGCCAGAAACCCCAAGCATATGCAAATCACGTTTGACAGCATCAAATGGCACACTCGCACCCTGGCAGAAAGGAGAAAAATCCAATGACATGCCGGGCAAAGGAAAACACACAGAGAGGCGAAGATGAAAACCCGAGTGGGGCAATCTATGATACATGACTTTGTGCGGAGATTATAATGCCCGCTGATTGTTTAATCGCTTGGAAAGTGATGGAAAAGTTGGCCACAAGTCCCCAGCCCAGGCAAATGGGGAAAATGGGCAGAGGGAAGGAGGGGGCAGAGAGAAGGCAGTCGAGTGTGCCAATGATGGCAGCAAGTTAATATTTCCATATGCCATCGAGCGATAATGTGATTAAGGTTGCCTGCAGGCCCAGGGCGATAACCATAACCCATGATTGCGAGCCGAGTTATCGGCAGAAGTGGCAACAAAGTTGGCTCTAGCCGAGGGACTATTGATTCAGTGGGGTAATGAGAGAGAGCTGCGGACTACCAACAAGAAGTAATGCCTGCAAATACTGCTTGTGATACCTGGGAACAGGCAACACGGGACTCCAAGTTATTTAATCGATATGGTTCTTGTACATGGCTTTGTGTTTCTCCAATCGATTTTTATGACTTCGATATTCTCGATAGTATTTTCTGTGCTCCTTTCTATAATTTGAGTTCGAAGACTTCTAATAATAACAAAAATCTATTAAATTTCGATAGTTTCGATGTATAATTTTTGGTTATATTAAGGACTTTCTTCTGGGATTCTATCATCTGTCTTTAGATGGTAAATCACCCCTTCTAATTTCACAATTAAAGTTATAGATGGTATTTGCAGTGATTTATTTTTCCGACATTAAAGCTACCTTAAGAGCCTGCGCCAGAACATTCGCATGCCGCAACTTCGGATAGTCGCTAATCCGACCGAATCCAATAATGTTTATCCAGTCTCATGGCAGCCGGCTAATAGTGGGGCTCTCGAAAGCCAACCGCCATGAATGGCTTGTTGATGCAACACTCGAGCAATCAATAAGCCAGCTCTCCGAGCAGCAACTCCTCTCGAGGACTACACAATGCCCGGCTAATGCCTTTTTCCCCGGCCCGGAAACCCTGAGTGATATAAATATGCGACCATTTTCAAATCGAGGACATCGTGGCGCCAGATAGATGGGGTTTTTCGGGGGCGGATGCGACGGATAGTTATAAACAGTAAAAATGTCTAAAACGTTTGCCAATCCGGGGGATAAAAATCTCTCTGGCCCGGCGCATTTCTTTTCAGTCAGCGCAGAGACAACAAACAAACGACAGTAAATCATTCTCAGCTGCGAATGGCGAGCGGCGAATGGGATTGTACGGTTTTGTGGGTGGTGGCGACTAGTTCCATTTAGATTTTATTGTTGTCGCCATTTTGCGACGAACGGGTGGGCGGGGGTCCTCGCCTGCTTTGTGCTGTGCGGCAGTAAACATACCGAAATGCTTTTTGAATTGTAATTTTTTTCCAGAGTATCTGCAATCCTCGGGGCTCTCGGACTGTGCTCCTGGTGCTGATTCTGACTCAGATGCTGCCGATGACGTTTGTCGATGAGCTCTCGCTCTTCTTCAGTCTCTGATAAGCGTGATTGAATTGATTTTCCAGTTTTCCCCTCAGAGGACGGGACGAGGGCGGCCTTTGTTGCGCCACTTTGCTGATGGATATCAATTGAAATGCTTAAACAGGCGCTTTGCGCATTTTCAATTTCTATTCGCACACCGAAAATGCATGTACAAAAATATATGTGGCTGGAGAAAGATATTTGTTGATTTTGGCCGGGCAACTTAAATTGTGCTGTCACTTTCCGGGGGGTCAGCGGAGAGTGGGGCTGCTGAGCTCCGGCTTTCGATATTGATTTCGCGTGCGGACGCATGTGTCTGAAAACCCAGGCAAAATGACGGAAGTAATCCACTGATTGCCGACTATTTTCAGGGGAAAATAAGGAAATTTGCTTCCGGAGCTTGGGCACTTTTCATAACGACATCTAGTATGGTTCAATAAGGCAAATACAAATACTTTTAGGCACTACCTCTGCTTAAGTGCTAGTGATTTAAAGGCTTTTTACTGCCCATTAGTTGTTAATTTCTGTTTGGCTGTTTCATCTCACAATAAGAACATTTTTTAAATCCCAGGTAAGCCACAAGATGGCAAAAACCTAATGAATTCAAACGAAGTAATTCCCAAAGCAATCTCCATGCAAACCAAAGGCATTTAAAATATGAGAGGTGCTGGTGTTCATGCTTAAAGTAATTTAATTTAATCTCTCGCACCAGCATTTCGATCAACTCCCCTGGCAGCCTTTAGTTTTATTCATTGAAAATATTTCATTTCCTTTGCCAAACACAAATTCCATGAACTCCCAACTCCACCTCCGTTCTTTATCTATCTCATAATATGCAAATTCGATGTGTAAGCGACAGCACGAGAATTCCTGGCCGTCATTGTTCAGTTTTTAGAGACGGATGGCAGATTTCGTGGTGTTTGGGGGTGTTTGGGGGCAGAGGCCGAACACAATTCAAACATTTATCGATTCCATTGTTGATTAGCATTTTCCACTCCGCATCGAAAGGCGCTGCCTCGCTTCATTTAGTTCTCGTCGGGAGTGGAGAGCAAACAAAGCAAGAAATGCCAAAGGCACGGGGCCCCGAATCGGTTGTCAACCCCTGGAACCCAGAGCCCAGAACCTGGGATATGATAAGCACCTGCCCTTGGCCAATCCCAATTGGTTTGGGCTTGGTCTAGTCTCCGACTGCCCTGGCACCTCCGTAATTTGATGACCCTGTGCGCCATCCCAAAACTATTAAGTAAATTGAATATCTTTCTATTTCTGGTTTTCCTTTTTCTATTTTCCATGTTTTTTCGCCCGCTCTGCCCAACCGAAAATAGAATTCGAAGTCTCGGTCTCGACTTGAGTCCTAAATTACACTAATGGACACCGAAATGTAACCGAGCAAACTTTTCAGATGAACTGCAAAATCTGCACTGGCGAGTGAGCCGAAATGCAGATGGAAACGGAGAAACAGAGAGACGGATCCCATGTAGTCATCATCATCATCATCAAGTGACCAAAGGGGAACGGGCTTCTGGGGGCCTTCTAAATAGCTGCGCTTCAAGTGTTTGCCGCAAAATGTGTGCACAGGCAAACTTTTGACCATAAATTATGGCATTTATTCAAAAGGCAAACGCTCCGGAAGTCCAAAGGGAGTATTATCCTTTCGCCAAGCCCACCACCCTGCTCTGTGGATTTTCATTTATTAGCCCCCGCCCGAACGCCCAGAGAACTTGCAGTCCCAATTGACAGTCAGTCTCGAAATCTGACCAGCCGAAGGGAGAAATTGGATTTCTCGTTAGGCACTGACCCTACACTGAGGGCAAAGCAGTTCTCACTTTTAAATTGGTTGTTTAAATTCATGTTTTAAATATTTGAAAGACGCTTACTTCTGGCGAGTTTTACTTCTAATAGTAAGTACTATTACCTCTAAGTTTGGCCATAGTTTTCATTTCTAGAACCTTCTTTTAACCTTAATCCAATTATGCATTTACAATTTTGTAGCCAGTCAAGGACCGTATTGGTTTAATGATTGATATCCTCATTATTTTTTCTTTGTATGTAGCAAATGGAGTAGCAGTTTTCGACCCAAAGCGCCAGCTGTCATGTAAAGCTCATTTAACAATGGCAACCGAGGCGGTTCCACCATCCCCATCTATGGTACCATCCCCATTTCACCCCGGAGCATAAAAAGCGCAAGTTGCTCCATGGCGCGTGCAACTCGAAGGCGCTGCTTGCCGCATGCCGCAGCTTCATTAAAATTGCAGCAGCCACCAGTCAGTGAGAGAAGTAGAAGAAAGCCGAGGGGCGGCCAGGGGCGTGGCTCTGGGAGGCGCAGGCGAAGTGCCACCTAGATGGCCTAACGACGTCAGCACACAATGGAGCGCACAATGCGGATGTGTGCGACAAAAACATCAGCAGCAACAAAACTGAAAAGTAAAAAATAAAAAACCGAAACGGCAATAGAACATTCCACAATACACCCAAACGCCAGAGGGCGCAACCAGAGGGGGCGTGGCAGGTCGCGGGCGGCAGAAGAAGGCAGCGCGGACTTAAAGGCGGCAAATGACGTTGGGTCTAAGTCGAAGACGATGGCACACAGTGGGTTAGAAGCCACAGCAGAGCAGGTTGCTTGGAAGGTTTGGAAGTATAATTTATTTTTTGATAGGTTTACCAATATGTAAATACTAAGTTATAAAAAAAAAATATTAAAAGATTGAACGCAGTTGTTGGTTCACAATATAAGAAAAACAGTTTTTGCATTAGTGTGAACGGACTCAAATAAAAGAAAAAATGTTCGTTAGTGTGAACGGACTGACAGTTGAAAATCAAGCGAAACTTAATTTTATTAAATACATTTTCTATGATTTTTAAAATACTTTTTATTTTCAGGACCCAATAAAATCCATTTAATTTCAAGAAGTATAGAGATTACTCCAGCATCCGACCCACTGTTGAAGCTAGCCCAAGATGCCGAGGACCCAGAGCGGCAAGGACAGCGACGACATCTCGCGTGACCTGAATTATTGGTGGCATATTGCCACTCATTGACTTTGCCGCAACGCCCGAGGCAAAAGAAAATGCGCCACTCGGCTGAAAGGAGCTGGGCGAAGCGGAGCGGGAGGAAGTGAAATTTCCCCATTCCGCGGAGAAGAAAGGATGCGGAATGCAAGGAGTAGCAGTGGGTCCATTGAAGGAACTTTAAGTTTGCTGGGCAAACAGTTTGCAGCGACCGGCTTTAATCAATTTCTCTTGAAAAATGCAGCAGCCAAGACAAAGGAACGAGGCTTCCAGGACCAAGGACCCTGCCGCCGTCCTGGCAGGGTGGTGTTCTGGTATTCTGGTGTGCTGGCATCCTGGCAAGCCTGTCGACAAGGCTGACAATTGTTTGTCGAGTTTGTCAAGCGTGGGACGCGAAATGCAACAGGAGCAGCTCCCACTGCACTGCACTCCGCCATCGTCCTTTTGCAATCCTTACAAATGCGACGCTGCTTTGTTTGTTTGTCTCGCTTTATTTCACCACTCGTCGACGACATTGCGGTTTAATAATGTGTAAAGTCAAAGTTATTTGATATACCCAAACAGACGCACAAGCGCCCACTTTCAAGGATGTACAGCCGCATGGCATATGGAGGACTCCCGGCCCTTGGTCCTCCTCCCTCCCCGCCGCAGTTGGTCTTTGCTCGAGTCCCAGGCGATGGCTTTTCTCCTTTAAATTTATTGGGTTTTCTGTCTGCCATTATTTGTTAGGCACTCCCTGCCGCCGCCCCTTGCCACACACGTCTCATTCGCCCGCGATTCCGCAAAAATTGAAAATAAATTGAATGACGTTTTTATTGATCTCGATTTTCGCTGGAAACGGTCCTAGTCTCGGCTTTTTTCCTGTCCTTAGTTTGACGCTTAGCTGTCGCCTGAGAAAAACAGGAAAGGAATCAGGCAGCCAAGGGGAGAGCTTGTGGCTTTAAGCAGGGGAGTCTTTAACGTCAAGTGGGAATTTATTTCCAGCCGAAGAGCAATTATTTGCATTTCATTTTAATTGATTTTGTGCTCGGCCAAAAATCCCATCGCTGTCGTTTGAAATTTAATTCACATCAGCATGATGATTTTAACATTTTCTGATGCCAAGGGACCATATTCTAATTATCACTCAAGGTGACAGGAAATTTCCCATTCCCTTTCCGCGAGTTTCCTGCTAATCCAATTCCAATCGACTACATCAGCGCCTTCTCATATTTTCCCACTTCTCCGCCTTAGTCAATATCCAAGACTCGAGTCACTCAAGAGTTGACGGGCCAACGAGTCACCTGTCTCCGGACTTTGTCCGTCTGATTGACACTCGTATGAATATGTAATCCCCCAATATGCCAGCGAAATGAAATTGCACGTCCAAAGCGAAAAATATTTATTTGTGAAAGTCACCGGCAGGGGGCGCTATTTGCATGTGCTCGCTTGACACTCTCCCGCTTGCTGAGTGCATTTAATGGGGAATTTCCCGGGGAACTTGCGACATTTTTCATCCAACGGATAAGGGAGGTCGGGGATGGGATCCCTCCCCACTCGCATTTGTATTCATCCGGCCGGGCATTAGTTTTTGTTTGCCTTTTGTCTTAGCCATATGAAAAGAAATTGGCGCCCGAACAGGGACCTGTTTGCTGGTCAGAACGGGAAAGTTGTTCCTCCTTCGGGGCTGGGGCTGGGGCTGGGGAGGGCCCGGCGCCCAAGTGCAATTTGTCAGGCTCGTGACTGGCTCAGGGAAATAGTGAGCGAGGAAAATGCTGCGAATTGCTGACTCCGGAATTGGGAATCCGGCAGTGGGTGGTGGGTGGTGGGAGGTGGGAGGGCGCCTCGCTCCATCTTGGCTCGCTTCATTTGTTGGCTTAAGTAACTTAACAACTTTACGCTTGCAACTCGCGTACGCGACTCCTTCGGCGACGTCCTCTTGTTTATATTGATAATGTGCCATTTATTTTATTTAAGGCATGAGCTGGCTGGCTCCTCGTCTCTCGGCTCCCTGGCTCGATTTGCAGTCACGTTCTGGGTTGCCAAAGGAGCAGCGACGGCGACAGGACGAATGAATTGTGTAGGTTTCAGCAACTGCGAAATGGCACTCCCGTACACCCGCACACCCGCACACCCGCACATGTGAGTGTGTGGCTATGCGCAAGGACATGCCACAACTTGCTGTTGCATAATGCATTAAGTGCTGGTGGGCGAAGCATCCTGGGTGGCAGCGGGAGTTGCTCGGCTGAGTTATTGACTTGAAGTTTGTTGCGGAATTTCCAAGTGCAACGTGTGTAAGGCATAACAAATTAGGCGCGCCCGGCAGCAGAATGTTGCAGCATCCCAAAAGGGGGTGTGGGCGGGGGCATAATGGCAGGTGAGGGGCCACAGACTGCACTCGAACCTGATTTCGGCGTTGCCCTAAGGCAATGAGGGAGTGATGCAGTCTTACGGCATTTAAAGTGGCACAAGAAGTTCACAAAGTGATGGAGATAACAAAGAAATCTTCAAGGATCCCCGATAGTAAAAACTTCAAGCAGGGCCTTCAGTTTGGGGGTCATACTAAACATTTTTTATATAAATAAACAAAAACGTGGTACCTAAGACTAAGGTATCTTTCATCTGTTTAGGGATCAGCGTTCTATGAGCTCTCAATAAAGTCCCTGCTTGGGCGCCATATATCATAGCCAGGTAATTGGGTAGAGAACTAGATTCGACACTACCGGTAGTCGCTTTAGGGATACATACTGACAAATCCCCTAGCATTCATCAGAACCCTCACCAATTACCAAAAAATATCCCATTTCTGGCCATTCGCAATCCAATTGATTCAATGACAACCGCAAAGTTTTCGCTCCTTTCCTCTAAATTTCCATGGCTTTCTTTCCTTCCTTCACCATTAATTTTGAGCAACTATTGATGATTCTGCTCTTCTTTCGCTTCCTCTCGTCGCTGTGCGCTCTACTTCCCAATTCTGGGAACTTTTATTTAAATTGGTTTTGCTCCTCTGGTTTATTTTGTACATTAAGTTGCTCTTGCCATTCATTTCTTCTGCCCGGCTGCTTATTATTATTATCGATTTCAGTGCTGCCCAGCAGTTCCTCATGGCGAGTTGGAGGAGCGAAACATAGATAATGGAATTAAAAATAATTGGACGACATTGAATATGTGGGTGAGCGGGCAAATCAGAGTTGCTTTTGCCCAAAGTCTGCCAGTTCCTGTTGTCTTTAAAATTTAATTACCAAAGTATTTCCGAGGCGGCCCGAGGCGGACCGGAAATTCGAGCGTCAACTACAAAATTGGAATAAACAACAGAAGAGCCCCGGGGAGGGACAAGGAGCGGAGATGTCAAAGTGGCCGGCATTGTTCTCCGGCCATCCATCCCCCTCTCCCTCCTTTGAGCGGAAGAGTTGCCATTTTCATTTTCATTTTCCTTTGCGGGGCGCCATTTTCTTTCATTCTTTCGACCATAATTTGCATGGCATGGGAGCTTGACTTTTGTCGGCCCTCCCCTCCGAGGAGGGAAAGCTGGCGCGAAAAATATGTTGTTTCAGCGGCGGTGGCCGTGCTGGCTGGGAAATATAATAGAAAAATAAGGTGCCACACAATATGGCCGAGAGCTTTACAGTTGGTTAAGTAGCAAAAGCGCGCGAAGCGGCGAAAGGACACGGCGGCAAGGGGCGCCGGATAAAGTGGCACCACCAGCCCAGAAAAACGCTCGCGAGGAGGAGTCCTCCGGAGCGCCAGCCTTCCACTTTCCCGGCGAGGCCAACGCCTGGCGCCCGAGCATGGCGTGAAAATTGTGTTGACAAGAAAATTATAAACCGGAAAATGTTTTATGTTGTGGCGGCTAAGCGATTTTTCTCATTCTTGCCACCTCCTCTCACTTTCACACTGATCATCGAGCCCTTTCTCCTGCTCCGGGTCGCTTCCCGAGTGGCTTTTAAAGTTTCAGCTGCTCATTGTGGTCAAATTAAATTGGGGGAAATTGCCAATGAAATGATGCCAATTTGCTGAAAGGGTCAGAGGTCACTAAGCGAAAGCGAAACGCTTGGCTGGGCTAAAAGGCGTTCAAGTTTGCGCAGAATGTTTTGTGAATACCTAATGGTAAGTGGGAAACCATAAACTGGGGAACACTAAGGAACTATTATTTTTAACAAACATTACAGAACAATTCATAAAAAATTATATTTTTATCTCTTTGTGTTATTACTTTAAAATTATAAATTTCTCTCGTTGTATACTTTAGAAAATCAGAAAAACTAAGCCTGGATAAGCCCTCCAAGCCCGGCATTGACCCAGTTTTCACTTGAAATTCCGCCTAAACTATTTCTTTCTATGGACCTGGCATTTGAAAGTCTACAGCGCAATAAATTAGTGTCGCGGCAATGGACAAAGTTTAAACACGGCCGTGGAACACGTGTATACACAGGCACACAATCAGGGAGTCGTGCATAGGCCTTTCGTCCTCGAACTGCGGCCTTATGTACGCACGGGTATACATTATGTGCTGGTTACTTGCCACGTTTAAGTTCGTTAAACATTTAAGCCCAGCTCGTTTTGTGTGTCAAGCGTACGAGTGTGTACGTGTGTAAAAACCCGGTGGGGACAAAAAGAGGTGAAAATGAGTGCAAACACACTCGCCTACAATTACAGCACTCAGCAGGGGCGAAGAACAACTGGGCAAGGAAAACGGAAAAGTGGAAAAGTGGAAAACGCGGCGGAGGAGGCTGTGGAAAACGCCCGGCGAACGAAATTGCTCGGCAACTTTACTGCATAGTTAATTAATAGGATAACACAATTAATTTGTGGGCAATGAATGTCTGAGCTTTATTTGCCCGCCCAGCTGGGCAAAAACTACAAGTGCCCAGGGGTCACTGGGTGTGTGTGTCCTTTCCGTCTCCGTCTCCGGCGCCGTCCCACCTCCATTTCCATACCCATCCCCCAACGTGCAGCTGCCACTTGCTACTTGCTTGCCGCACAGATGATGATGTGGATTCTGCAGTCAGAACTCGCTTATCACGCAGCTGTGGTCTCGGATAATTGCCAAAAGGCTTATGAGATTTCCAAGGCACGGCCAGAAAGCGGCCGAGAGGCACCCGGCTGACCGGCTGACCCGGCTCCTAATGATCCATCAAAGATAATTGGAAATGTTCGGGGTTAGCTTAGATTAATGATGAAAGTCGGACGTTGTCCGGGAACCGGCCGGAGCTATGAATATTTAATAAACATTCGAATTTGACACGCCTGAGATTGAGTCATAAGTGGATTTTAACTATTGTTGTGGTCGTGCTATCGTATGTGAACGCTGACTAATCTGAAGATAATTTTTGGGAACTTGGGAGAAAGAAATACCACAAGGTTCGGATATTAATGGCTATTTGACACTGGCTTAAGTTTTAACTAACTGAGGGGATTTATTTGGAAAACAATGTATTCGAATTTATTTAAATATTTAAGTCTGACGGCTATTAACTTTCCTGCTTGTAACTTTTAGCTTCTTCCTAATCTTTTTAACTACTCTAATAAATCGAAAACCTATTAAGCCCATTACAGCTGTTAGGCAACCAAATAAAACCTAGAGATTAGGGATTTCTCAGGAACAAAGGAAATGTTAATGTTCCCCTAATACATCCATGAAGTTCCAGAACCAAAAGATAAGTAAAGGACTTTCCAGTGGCTCAATTAACAACGCCTCTGTAAAAAACAGAAGTGGACCCAAGCCACCGAGCTACTTACGAACATCAGTTTTAACTATTGTTTGCACACTCGACTCAAGAGCGACAAAAGCTTCGCTGGGCAAGGGACGAACTATGCCCAACTTTGAGGACTCGCTTCGGGTTTTGTTGGAACAACAAAGGACGCTGCCCAAACAGGCTGCCGGCGACGCCTAAAAAGCGGCAACGAAAATTTCAAAACGTAATTTTTTATGCTGTCACAAATTTTGATAGTGAGTGGCGGAGCTAGCCACTATGCCGCCGCCCCTGCTGATGACGATGGCATTTTGTCAGCATTATATACTATACATAAAACACTCCACTTTATGTGGCCATTCTGCGGCGGTTGTTTGTTTTGTTGCGGGCCAGAAACAAAGAGCTTAATAAAGAAAGCACCAAACGGGCAACTTAATTTTTTCCCGGCCCTCCTGCGCGGCATTGTCCTGTGTTTAAAAGAAAGGCTTTCACCCTTTTTCGGCTCGCCCACCCTGCTAATTTGCCGCGCTGCCTTTTTGCGAGCAGTAAAAAATCAGGACAACGGAAACCTCTTTGCCTTTGATTTTATCTACCCTTCGGCAGGTTGCTTGTGTCAGGTTCAGGTTACGAGACGCAGGATATTAACGAGGAGATCAATAGCAGCGGGGGTGTCAGTATTCTTAAAGCTAAGTCTTAACTTAATAAGTGAATTTTAGAGCTTTACCTTGAAGTTGTCCATGTCTAGGAGTTGCGCGGCCTAGAAATCACTCGAGTGGTGACAAACGGTTTAGTTATTCAGTTGGTTTAGATAACGTTTTGTTTGGTTTTATGGTTGACACAGGGAAAAGGCCTTGAGATTTGTTCTTACACTCATTTAAACCAATTAGTCGGCCGGTTTTCGCTGTGTTCTGGGGTGTGATAGGGCTGGGGGTTTCGACGGGAGGTGGAACTCTCTTATTGTAAGCCAAGCCAAAGCCTCTACTCGGGACCCAAGACCTAAGCCTCAAGCACACTCACGCACACAATGCTCAAGCTCAGCTCGGCGCCTCAGCTGCGATTATGTAATGTATTTATTTGGTAGGCACTTAGAGAGACAGCCACTAATATAGAGTGTATAGATATATAGAAGCACAGAGATACCAAAACGAAAATGGAGTTCAAAGCACAAAGCACAAACAACAAAAGCGAGACAAGATCAGTTTTCGTCGAGGCCCTGGACGGGGTTCGGATTGGATCGTATCGAATAGTATTTGGTGGGATGAGAAATAAAGAGTCCTAGGCTTACGTCTACGAGTCACACGAAGCAATAGGGGGTTGGGTGGGCTCTGGTTCGATTCTGGGGTACTGACCTTGATGCTGTCGTAGCAGGCGGTGACCTTGCCGTTCTGGACCTCCACGTTGGCCGGGGGGTGGGCGAACTTGCACTCGGTGTCCTGGCGCGAGCACTTGTTGCGCTGGAACTCGCGGCAGACCTCCAGTTGCAGCCAGCGGGAGTCCTTGCCGTTGAGCAGGCTGTTCATATTGACGACGTTGGCCATCGTGTTGGGGGTATAGATATAGAGCTAGTTGCTGATTACGGATCTGGGTTAGCTGAGTTTATGTGGTTTAGCCTAGCGACTAGAGAAAGTATTTCTTTTTGCTTTACTGGTTGCTCCTCTCGCGACACGCACACACAAAACACTGGGTTCGGGAGCACAGATCAGCACCTATATGGTATCGTGTGTACTATATAGCATAGATCTATGGCAGATGTGGTATGAGTTCAGTTGGTTTCTGGTTTTACCGATTGTTCGTTAGCGTTTTGTGGAGTACAAAGCTTTTGGGGGGTATAGCTGGTAGCTGGGCTATAATTTTGATTCAATCGAACGCCTATTAAGTATTTAGATGTGTGTGTGTATATCTATAGATAGACGCAGCTGTTAATTCTTATTATTTTACTGCGTTGCTTGGGTGTAAGCTGATTTTACATTATCTGAAATGAGAGTAAGAGAGAAACAGACTTTAGGATCGTACCGACTTGGCTGACATTCCAAGAAAGAAACAGAAAATGGCGAAAGACAGAGACAGGTACTCAGGGAGAGAGAGAGAGAGCGATTCTAGGTATGAGGTGTGATGGGGAAACTGATCATGTTTGTATCTTAGGTTTAGGGTTAGTAATGCGCAGGTCGTAGGTGTTATGGTTATGCAGAATGCAAGGCTCAAATGATAAGTAACAAAAGACAGTCGACAGACACAACCGCTTCACTAGGAGCACTTAGTGTAGATTGCTGCGATAGTTTCCTAGGCTAAATGAGCGAATGGTGTGCAAAATAAAAGTTCTCGTTCCATACAACTTATGATATAGTCACTAAAAATAGTTCGCCAGATATACGCAACAGATATCTGGTGTATATAAGTGGTTCATATATGTGGAGCGTGAGCAGCGGTCGGCGTCCAGTTGCAGCTTTCTGGAGGGGATCTGTGGCGGGGTTCCAGGACAGCCAATCAGCCAATCAGCCAACAGCTAAACAGCCAGGAGCCACAGCCATAGCCAACTTAAGCCTAGCCCCTAAGGCAGTTCAGCGCAATGCACATAGACCAAATAAAAATTAACACTACGAATAAATATTACCAACTAAAGTGCACTATGTTCGCGGAGGCATATGTGTGTCCACGTATCTCCAGGCCCGGCCCAGCGGTGTGTTTAGCAGATTTAGAGGTATATATTTGTTGTATCTTAGCCAAGCAACATTCAAGAGAGAGACACCGCCGGCGAGAAACTCACTTATACGTATTCACTTAGCAATTTCTTTTTATAGCATTGAAATAAATTGTTAAACGCACTTACCGCTCAGTTAAGTATTTACTTTATCTCAATTTCGATTAGTCAAATACTGCAAAAAATTAATTATATATGTGGTATTAAGAGAAATGCATGGGGAAACTGTTACTCAAGACAGAGAGGAGTGTGCAGTGGCAAATTTCGAAAATCCAAAGGTGATTCAATCATCGGTGACGGCACACAATCTGGTATTTATATTTTGTTGTTATTAGCATCTCAGTTGTGTTTGTTTGCCTTCCCCTGCGCTGTGTTTTGTTTGATTTGTTTTTATCTCACTTAGTTTGCCTGTTGCAAATGTTGTTGTAATCGTGTTTGCCCTGGTGTGGGGCGTCCGTGTGTCTCAATCTTATCTTATCGAGGGCGGCGGTATATGAATCAAAGTTTTCGAAAGGAAATCTATTGAAGCGCTCTTGGGCTTCTTGTTTTTGTTTAAGCTAGTCGGGTTGGGCCTGTGACAAAATCGTGGGGAGTGACGGACTAATTTTGCAATCGAAATTCAGGTGAATTGACAGAAGGTGGCGATAGGCCTACTTGTAGTTCGAAAAATATACATTACATATTACACAAGAGTGTAAACATCTTTGAAAGAAATTGTAATAAATTCCCATTAAATACTTGCTGGAATCCACATGTTTCTCAATTTTAATTAGCATTCTACGAAATACCCAAAATTCACTATCTGGCATTTTGGCATTTAGAAAGATATCGCGCCGACACACCGACAGTAAATTATCTCAGCCAAGTCAATTCGGAAGATACCAGCGAAGACAATTAATAAACTTTATGGAGTACGCACACACCGACCGTATGCTATCTAGTTTTTGTTAGTATACGGATTTGCGGATACGTCCGCATGATGTCAGCTGCAAATTGCTTTTCCGTATTTCAACTCGATTTCCAAAGATATAAATTGTGACTTAATTTATGAGCTGAGAAATTGAAGCCCCATGTGCGCGTGTGTGTGTAAGCTAATGTTTATGGCATGTATTAAAATAATTCTTGAAAACTTTTTCGGCCAAAACGAAGAAGAAGCGAGTGCCGACCACGGGAAAAGAACACGCAAGTGAAACAGACAAGCCGCCCACACGCCGGACGTGGCCGGGGATCAGGCTATGTGGAATACGCAGCAGACATCATAGCCAACAGATACAGATACAGATACATTCACAGATACAGATACAAGTACAGAAATCGAAACAGCGCCAGAAATTAGCAGCCGTGTCATTGACGCAGTCGAAAATTTATGGCCAGAAGCGGGTGTGGAAAACGCTGCCCGAAAATAAACTTCCCAGTAGTGTTTAGACGTGAAATTGGGCCAAGAATAATCGAAGGTTCTCCTGCCTGCGCGGTTGTGCCCGCATACGAGATACATATGATGTGTGTAGTGCGCGGATCGGTGCATCCGCCGACCTACAATCAACCTTCAGACGCCGATCTCTCGGACCTAAGGACACGCGCATCTCGCATCGGTTTTCGGTTATTAAAAAATCATTAAGAGAGAAAAAGACATAAAGCCGACGACAAAAAACGATGCAAATTGATGTAGACCCAGACCCCAAAGACAAACAAGTTCAACGAGTTTTGGCCGTAGGTTTTGTTTTCTTTTATTTTCTGGTTTTCGGTCTCGTATCAGAAGTGTTTTGAAGGTTAAACTTGCCGAAAAAGCACTCTGAAGAAGCACTCTGAGAATCGGAGAAACCAGCCGCCGGGGAGAGAGTGAAGATCGAGCAGAGGAAAACTTTTAATTCCGAGGCTCTTAACGCAAGTCCACTAAATATTTGTTCACATTCGCATTTCGTGCTCGACTTGGACCCCATGTTTATGTAAGCTGAGTCAACACAAAGGCAGCTGTTCTGGCCGAATTTTGGGGCAATCCTAATTGCATCTGAACTGTGGACTACATTCCCTCGTTTATGGCTTTTCGTTTCCATTTTCTCCTGAAGAACTCTGCTTTTGGGGAGCAGAAAGCCCGGGGGAGTTTTGAAATAATCGAAAATATTTTATCTGCAATTTATGCGCGAGTCTTCGGGGAGAATATCCATTTTTGGGGGTACCAACATCACAAAAATAGTTTTTTCTGATTCAGTGGCCTTATCAAGAACTTTTACTCGATAAGAAAAATATTTTAAGTTCCCTTTCCAATTATATTCATTTCATAATTTATTACAAAATAAAATACAGATAGTAAGTAGCTATTTGATGACTAAAACGATTAGATTATCGGCTGGAGATCTGCCCATTAAAAGTCGTTTAAGTAACTATAGTTTATGGTTTGTTTTCGAGGTTCAACTTGAAATCGGTCGCCGTTCTATTACCTCTTTTACCTAGCCAAGCCACCCCATCAATTATCCGTTCTCAATAAGTTAGGCGACCATCCATTCCGCAACACACATGCCCCATATATTACGAAGCCCCATACACACAGCCCAAAGCGAGAGCGTTCTGCTGATAAGGCGGCTACCCAGCAAATAGAACGCTGCAGTTCGCAGTTGGCTGTGAAAGCGCATTGTGTATTTCGTGTTCGCCATATACTTTTTATACTTTTAGATATGCGACTTTTGCGGAGCGAAAGCATCGACTCGAGCGCCGCCGACTTACAGAGTTATGACTAAAGCCATACACAAGTCGCTGCGAGCCCCTCGGAGGGCCAGAAACAACGGCGAAAAGCCGGCCTCCGGCCTCGTCCCCCGGCGACAAGTTAATGCATTTAGAGAAACATTTACGCAAGCGAAGCCGTATCAAAACATCGGTCAGTAACCGCTCTGCAACATTATACAACGCTCCTCCAAGAGCCGCCGACGACCCAGGGCCCACCCCAAAGGTATGACACATATTCGACGATGCGGCCGGAAAAAAGTGAAAGAAGCGGCTGAAAGCCAGGGGCTTGCGGGGAAGCCTCGTTCGACGGCTGCTATCAATGACGAGATTAGATAAAGGGGTGAACCCTGTGCACCATACCCAATATACACACGAGGGAATAGGTGGGACACAGTACCGAAAGCAAAGCTCTTTTCGAATTTGCCAACGGCCTAGTCACAAAGACAACAGCTGATTAGGGGAACAGTATACGTAAACTATGCGCTATAAAAGTTATTTAGCAAAGTGCACTAGCGCTGGGGAGCAGGAAACCTCTCCGTCTAAACGACGCATAACAAAAGCCCGTGAGAAGATGGTACGACTTAAATGTCAGCCTTAAATGGCAAGTGGCTGAACGATCGGTTCGCTGGGGCTTATGTCATGCAGGTGGGCTGACAGCCAAGACGGCTCTGTTCTGTTCTCTCGGCCAAAACTGCTCCAAAAATGGAGTTTGACTCGCCTAATTAATTCCCATTGTCATCCATCTGACGCCGATAATTAATTTGGCAGTACATGGTGCGGGGGCAGAAAATGTTTATTATTTCTTGGCTCTATAAGTTTGCTAGCGCTTTTTTGTGAAATCTCTTTCGAAAGTTGGTGGCCGATAAAAGAAATGCATTTATAAGCATAAGATACTGGGTTTTTAAGAGGTTGCTCCTTTTTTGGTGCGGGTCTACCATTTAGCAGAGCTTCGGATGGGTGCTGAAAAGATCTGGGGATCGATCCATATATGGTGCTGTGGATATGACTAATGGGAAAGCAAAGAAAACGAAGCGTGCCGAACGCGTAAGTAAATGGATTCGATACGGGGATGGCGAACTGATACCACAGCGGAAATGTTTTGTCTTAGAGAAACGTCAACTGAAATACCAAAATTTCGATCATGCAACTTTCGTTTTTCTTAAACCTTGCCCCAGTCCCCAGGTCTTTCAGCATCCATTAGGGCCCACCTGATCTCGTCTTGTTCCAAATCGAATTCAAAGCTCATTGTCACGTTCCTCTGTCCACCGAATTCATATTCAAATTTTCGTTCACACAGGCAAATCAATTTCTTAGACGTAAAACGCGATCATCAGCAATTACGTCAGAGGTCGGAAAGCTGGCATATATATAGCTTTATACACACAAAACCGAGGCGAGCAAGAGGCCGAAAAATAAAGGCGAGTGGGGGAAATCAAAAACAAAATTCATAATCGAGAGCGACGGACTGCGGCGCTCTATCGCGCTCCTATACTATTTTTTGGCATATTCATAACATTTGGCTTATCTGAGAAATACGACGAGCTGGCGGAGGAGCAGGGGGAAGAAAGGCCCGAGCACTACGCTAAATGCCCAACCAATTTTCATAGATTTTCTGTGCCTAATTAATTTCGCTGGCAACTCGTGTTATGTTTATGTTTTCCACTCGGGCTGATGATGAACCCCGAAATAGACGAACCACATGAGAGAGTAGTATTTATAAGATGCAGAAATGCCGCAACAACTCAGAAACGAGCGGCGAGTTAATCTTTGAACTAATTTGTGTGTAATCACACTGCAGACACGCCTCGCCAGCCTCTCGCTCTCCGCCATGCGAAAGGTTAAACAATCAATTCTGCCTCCAATTGATCTCAATTGTGCGTCGGCCCAAGGGCCAGTCAAGGGTTAAAGATGTGCCGGTGCCGGAGCCGTCGACGTACATTTCAGCATTATGCAAGGCGTGGAAACTTTGTCTCTCGGCCACAATAAAATGAACTTATTTTTGGACTGCAAGCGAGCGCCGTTCCAAAAATGCTGCCAAAAAAGCAGGGGGAGTGGATTTTCGGGGGCCTGTGCATGCACAGCTGCAGATACATCCAAAAGATACATCCAAAATGTGCGGCAGCTGTCGCCTGTTATGGGAGATGCTGAGATACTCGGCTGCTCGGAGGTACAACAAACAGCACCAACAACCGACGAAACACGTTCAAAATTTCTTTTCGACTCTCGTGTGGTTGTTGTGTTTTGGCATGTGCTAAGGAATTATGTTAGGGTGTGCCAACTACACAATTGAGGAAGCTGCGTAGACCGCCAATTGGGTGTGAAATAAGTAATGGTTGTCTTGATTTTGATATGGCAATTTGTCCGAGAAAGTTTATAGATATTTTCGAATTCGAAATAGTGCTAGGGGGGCACGCGGTGAAACGTAAGATATAAAATCTCATACGTTTTCGGAAGTATCTTAAGTTAAACTAAAAACTGTTAGGGGTTCCCGTAAGTATCTTGCATTGCCTTAATATTTGCTTAACAAAGCTGGATTGTAGCCAAGATACGAGTATATCTTTTCCCAATAGTTATTTCTTTTGCTAAGCTTGAGATACATTTGTATCTCGCATTTCCAACTCCAGCTAGACCGAGGCACCCTGTTCCTACGATTCTCCCGGCCAGATACAACGACCACATATAGATATTTGTTGTGTGTTTTCCTCTTTCTTTCGACTTGTTTGCTGCCTCAGCCGACGTCGGCGTCGCAGCTGCTGTGCGCTTATTGAAAAAGCCAAAAACAAAAACGCTGGCGAAGAAAAAGTTTTGATATTTTTAGAAGGAGAAAAAAGACATGAGCACATGTTTCAAAATATCAGAAAGATGAAAAACTAGAAAGGCCGAGAGGAAACGGCCAGGCCCAACTGAGATCTGAAAGTATTCGAAAGGAAACGAAATGTTTATCTGAATGCAAAAACCAAAACGCGGGGGATACTAAACAGAATGCCATCAAAAGCGTATTTCGGATATGGAAATTTCAGTAGATTCTTGTGTGGTAGTGGGAAAGTTCTGGTGCGAAAATAGTTCGCCATGTTGCCATTTTAGAGTAACCCCAATGGAATATTGATAAAATTCTCTTTCTCTTGGGGACTTTGGCATTGTGTGAAAATAAATATATAAAAGCAGAGAAGTGTTGTGTCAAATTGACTTCCCAGTATAGATCGGCCAGTTTTTGCCCTCCAGCAACTCACATTGTTTTGAGTTTCTAGCACTTCCCGAGCTTCACCTTTTCGTACCTCCCGCCTGAACTCTGACACCTTTTCGAGGGCTGTCATCTCGCATCAAAACCCAAATCGCGAGGCGAGCAAACAAGCGACTGCAGCGTTTTTCTCACTTTCGACAGCCGAAGAGGGTGTTCCCATCGATATTTACGACCTATTGAGAGGAGCTTAAAGCGCAAAACACTCGTACTACAAGTCAAACACATAAATATTTCTCGCAGCGACGACTCTTTCTTATTGTACGGCGGCCCGACTTTTGGCGAAAAATCGAATCGATTAGTCATGCCAAAAGTCCTCAAGTTTTCATCCCAGGCCCCTTCACCCAGCCGAGTATCGCAACGTCTTCTGCCTTTCGTGGCGCTTTAGTTTTGGTTCGAGTTCGGTTTCTTCGGTTTTCGAGTGGAGCGGAGGAGAAAAAGTGAATGACTTGTCAGAGTGTATTGAACAAATGGACAGAAATAACAATTCATTTTGGCATTTTCCAAGCGATTTCTTTGACTCATATTTCTGCAGCAACACGTTCCTGACACTTTTGTCGATGATGATGGGCTGATGGCTAAAAACGAAGACTCCAAGCGAGCGAAATGTGTCAAACTCTTGCTTTTCGTTTTCCCGCTGCCAGCGGGCAGAGCTAATTCAATTTGCATATCTCAACCGGGGGAAAACGAAACAAATCGGAAAATTATAATAACAATCTTTTCGCAACTGAAACCGAAGCTCGGACCGAATAAACATAAATTTAATGGTTACGACTTGGGCGGAGAACCACATAAAAAACGTGACTTTTCGTCAAAATAAAATCTATGTGTTTGGATGTGCGAGTACAGTGCGTTCCGGGGCTCGTATTTCGCTCGGTTTGCTGGTTTGCTGGGGAACCTTCAAAAAATCGATTTCGAGCAATTATAGCACTGGCAGAATAAATCCGGTAACGCAACCAGCTTCGTTTCGCAAAATAATCACATTAAATTCAGGAATCATGTCTGTTTTCTGTTCGGGTGTCCGAAGCCATTAAATTCAACTTGGGCTCTCAAAACAACTTTGTCAGGCCATTCATTTTGTTATTGGTCATTTGCAGCTTTTTGCTTATTGTCGCGAGTGCTTCTTACAGCGCCGAAACGGACTGTTAGAGATCGCTTGGCTCAGATCTGTTCAGTCTTTACGGCCAGGCCTTGCCCGGCTTTGGAATAAATATGGCTGAATTTGCATTACATTTGAACACGATTTGGCGTAGTATTTACTTCACTTTGGAGTTAATTAACTGCCCACATGAGGCAAATTCATGCAAAGTTGCCAGGGCAAGCGGCTAACTACCGAGGATGTGTTTGCAGTATTTATATGGATGTACTTCTGGAATGCCCAATAGTGTGGAATAAGCATTTCCATTTCGCCCTGACAAATTTGGTTTCCAATTTGTTGAATTTTAATTATTGTTTCACGGTTCATTAGCCTCAATTTCAATTTGATTTTCGGTCAATTCGCCTTTCAGCGAGCCAAATGAACGAGATGCGCTCTATTTTAGCGGATTAAGAAGGTATCTTTCATTGAAATTAGGGCTTATGGGGCTAAATTAAAATTATCAGTCTGCCAGATACTGACGATTTTTGTAATGTATTCAAAGGGTGATTTGGGTATATAACATTTTGAACTTACTTTTATTAAGATTTCATTCTTGTTGCACTACTTTTTCACTGAAGGTATAGCTAATTTTAGGCAAGTCATGTAAACAAAACTAGAGATAGTAACCAGCTCTGTGGAACCGATGTGGTATCGATGTTTAGGGCCTCCTAGGGCAGTATTGGAAAACCTCGTGAAACTGAGGAGCCCTACTGGAAGTTGGAGATCTGAAATTTCCCCTGCTTCATCGATGCGGCAGAAGCCCATCTTGTTCCCACAGATTCTTTGCGCATAACTTTCCCTACATCAGATAGTTTTCCCTGGCATTAAATTTCCGCCTTTTCACTTAGCACCACCGAAAATTCGACAACAAAAACAAACAGACCTCGGAATGTGGCAGCGAAGGAGGGAAGAAACCGATAAAAAGAACTTAAACTGAAGACGGAGGCGAAAAGAGGAAAACAAAATAGCCAAAACAGAGAAAAACAACGATCTTTCGTTTCTTAAGTATAAACACCTTCGGTAGTCCAGCTGACTGTTGTTGCTGCGGTTGTTGCTGGCAAGTTGAAGTTGTTGAATTGTGGCTCTCGCTGTTGTTGTTGCGGAACAGCGGCTGCTGCTTCTTGTATTTGTTTACTGTTTTGTTTACGCCGAGATGGTGAATTGAAAATGTATTTTTAACCTTTTTGTTGCTCGATGCGCTGTGTGTGTGACTAAACACGCGAGTTGTGGCTGCTTGCGGCACGACGTGACGTCATTAAGATGCCGGCAAAAAACAATGGACTTGCGATTTTCCCGGACAATTTCCCTGCAGCGCTTGCACTATTTTCTTCGATTTTCTTGCACGACTTTCGACAACTTCTTTTCTCCTTTTATCTGTCACACAGACAGGCGGCACTCACACACTGCTATTCTGCTATTCGGCACCGAACTCACACACGTGCACTCGCGTTGTTGTTTTTGCCAACTTTTTCCTTCTGACAATCCGACAAATACTTCCGCGCTTCTAGAGTTGTCGCCGAAAATATTTTTGATGAGAAGTGACTGTTGCGGTGACTGGGCAGAAGTGCTGTGAACTTTTTAGCTGAGAGCTGCTGTTTCTTGGGGGTTTCTTCAGTTTTCAGGCAGGCTCTGCAACTCTATTTTCACTTTTCCGCTGACAGAACCGAAGGAAATAACGCAGCGCTCTACAACATGTCCATACTCGTCCAAGTTTTTTTTTGAACTAACTCGAAGTGCGGCTGTGTTGCCTGTTTTACCGAATGAATTTCAGATGCGAACGTCGGAGAACCACTCGCGGTACTCTTCGGCACTCTAGCGCGCTCTTCGCCGAAACAAGACCAGGTTTTGTGGGCCTTTCTTCGGGGTGGGTTCGGGTGCCTCAGAAATCTCTTAGATACAAAATCTCTTCTTCAAAGAACCAACAGTTTGCGAACCCAACCAAGCGTATGTGCATCCAAACGTTAGAAAAGTATCTCAAAAATATATCTGACAGTTCCAATCAGACGAGCGGCCGAAAGAGAGCGCCCTCTCCGCTGCCACGGCTTACTCATTTCTCTGCCTCTCGCTCGCACGCCCTGCGTAGTGGGGTGTTTGGTCATGCCCTCTCGCTCTGCAGCGCTCTCTTGCTCGCTTATTGGACTGTTCAACTGGAGTTTTGCCGTGCGCCTCTTGAGTGTTTTCCGTTCTTGAAAAGAGAGCTCGCCGAAGAGAACTCGAGTGACTTTCGGGGGTTTTCCTCGCCAAGGGAAGGGGCGGTGCTGGGGCGGGGGTCGCCGAGTTCAATGAAGGCGAGTCGAGCTGACAATCAACTAAAAGGTTAACTAGCCAAAAGCAGACTGACTAAAGCTCTTTGGCGTAGGTTGCGGACTGCGAACAGCCCGGCAACTAAACTGTAGTTCGGTGACTAAGTTTGTGCCAAAAGCCAGGTAAGTGCGCTTTTGGCTTACCTAAATAAATAAGTCTAAAGTGGGCATACTTGTCTTTAATAATACTATCAAATAATTTAAATATTAGGTATATAAAGTATATACTAGGATAAATAAGGCATATCACTCAGCTGTTTTAGACCGATAAGGAGGTACCTAGTATGATAAAGATTAAGTAACGCACGTGCTCTGACTTTATATTAATGGCATCAATTAGTGCTTTTAATTGGCCCCATGTGCTTGCTTATTGTTTGGTTGTTCACATCTTGGAAGTGTTAAAATTTAATTACCATTGATTAATACATGATTTTTAAGAGAATTTACATACGATTTATTTAAATGTGTATTCAAACCTATTTATGGTAATGGGTTATTCTAAGACCCAAGACCACTACTTAACCGTAGCAAAAACACTGCTCAGTCATAAGCACTATGCATTAGTTTTTCATATCGCTGTAAAATTAATATTTGCCCGCGGCCTGCAGTCGGGACCGAGGACAGAGCAAGTGAACCCAGTGGATTGGAACTTTCGCTCTGCCAAAGTCACCTTCAAAGTGGGTTCGATATGTTCTAAATCATTTGCGCAAATGCATCCCATCCGTATCGGGCGGCCACATAGCCGAGTGCAGCCCAGCGGCTAGAAATAGAAAAATGTGGCGCACACACCGGCAGAACTCTTGACATTTCTATGTCATAAATTTGTTTCGTTCTTTGGATTTTTGGCAGCGGCGCAGGGCGAGCGAAGCGCACCCAACGCCCCCCACATGGCAATTAAACAGGGGTCGGGGACCTGGGAGACGCAGCGACAGCACTGTGTAGGTTAATCGCAGTAAAAAGTGAATGTGGCCAGTGCAAGAACGGGGAACGAAGTCGAAGGAGAACCGTGGAAGGGGCAGAGCGACCCGACCAGTTCGGGAAACGCCCCCGCAGTGAATCCAGATCCCCCGAGCGGTGGGGCACCTCCATCTGGCTTATTATTAGAAGGCCCTTGGTGTTCGTGGGCCCACTATTTTTAAACGATTCCAAAGTGGAGTTTCGGCGGCGACCCCGAAGAGAAGCACGGATCGGTAATGGCAGTGGGCTCCGGGGCAAGTGAAAGGCTTTCGGTTGCAAACTGTGCAAAGTGAGCTACAGTGCTGCTACAAAGGCCAGTGGTACACACGGGTAAGGCAAATAATGAGATATGTTTGCTAATAGTGGGGATAAACAAGGCTTGCGGTCACGGAAATCGGAGTGCGCCAGTAATTACCGAGAGCAATATTATATCTAAAAGTTGTTACTGAAACACAGTTGAGTAATAAGTAGAGTATTGCAGTACTTCGTCATAGAGCTCCCAATTATTTATCTGGGTGCCTCCTAATAGTCTTCAAAAACTACGTTTACCACTCCATCAGCACACATCTTCTTATTTATAGAAGACTATCGGCGAGTGACATCTATTTCTCGGTACCAAAACGCCCACCGCAGCATCTTGAAAACATCATTAACAACACACTTATCGGCGCTGCTCTCTCCGCTGCAGCGCCTTCAATGTGGGCAGCTAGCGTCTGCTGCGGACTCGGATTCGGGTTCGGACTCAGATACAGATACAGATGCTGGCACGGATACAACTACAGATTCGGGTACGAACGGCCGTTCTGTGGAGCGAAACCGGTTCCGGGCAAAATCAAAAGTTGCGCAGACGTCGCCGCCTCAGCTGCCGCTGCTCCGCTGACCAAGCTGAAGTTGGGCCTGGAGTCGGGCGTCGGGGACTGGAAGCTGCGAGGGGCCGGCCAAGAGTGCTAAAGTACACAAAAGCAAAGTTTTCGAGATCGCTGCACAGGGAGAAGCGCTCGGGTGCTTCGCAATATATATCGAACTTCATAGGTTCACCAGTGGAATATTTCTACTTTCCAAGAAGCGAACAAAAATTAGTGTTTCTTAGGTGTATCTACAAGATACAAATGGGCACTACCCGAACTCTTTGGTAAGCGCCTTGCCATGGGTTTTCTGGAGAATCTCACACTCTGCTCCCGAGGTTTTCTCGCGGTGTGGATGCTGGGCCTCCGCCCGGAACGCGCTGCCCGTTTCTCTGAGTGCGCGGCCCAGTGCGTGGAGTGGTGTAGGTAAATCAGTTTGGGGAGCCGGCCGCGGAACGGGTTTGCCTCTCGTTCGTGCTACACCTTTTGCGCCCGTTCCTGTTCCGATCCCATTCGAGAACGTGTTCCAAGGCTTTTTGCGACGGGGTGTGTGGCCAGTAGCAAAGAAAACCAACCCGAGAGGAAAGGAGGTCGCCAAGCGCAAAGATCGCGACCAAACAAAAGACGCGGCCGTGGAAAGCGGCTCGAGGGATTGGCCCGCTCGAGGGATTGGCGGGCTGGAGAATAGGTGCCACCCCAATCTAATCAGAAGTACCGGCGGCACAAGACGCTGCTTCTGCGCACGCCATCGCCGGAGACCGGCTGGTGCATTTAAATCGGCATGAATACGGCAAAAGCCAGGTCGATCCGTGTCCGAAAACCCAAGCCAAACCAGTTTCGAATTCCAGATCAGATCACCGCAATGACGTAGTCCCCAGCGGCCGCCTCCTGCCCTCCGCCTGCTGCAGCCTGAGTCAGCTCCCCGCCGCTCTTAAGCAACTCCCGAAGAGCGGATCGAGGCGCTGTGTGTGCGTGGGTGCCGCACAGCTGACTCACTCGCAGCGGAATTCCCCCTGGCCAAGCTCCCACGGATCGCCAGCCACTCAATGTCTCTCCGGGCATCTCGGGGTGCTCTTGAGCGGCAGCGAGTGTGCCGTTTGAGTGGGTTCATCTGGAGATACGCCGTGGGGCCAGATTGTCTCGAGCAAAGTGTTCCCACTTTTGGCGGGGGTTGCAGTGGTTCTACCTAGTGTTCCTAGCACTTGCTGCTCAGTTCGCAATGCTAGGCAAGAACATTTATCAACTTGAAACAATATATTTCTTTAATTTATCTATCTAAAATATAAGAAAAAAACACTAGTAGTATTTCTTACCTCCTATATGCACTGAGAAAATAAAACGTAACCCATCAAAGCTCAAAAAAACCGAATATATTTGGGAACGGAGATGCATGGGTATAAGCTGTTTTGAAATTTATAAAACTAATGTATTAAAAACACCTTACATATATAGATATGATATATTAACCTAAGAATATTGGTTACCAACTCGGAGAAACCCAAAACCATTAATGTTCTTACTACATTTCTATAGCAAATGCCCTTTTTCTATCCTTGTTTTGCCGTTTCTATTAAATGTATTTGCTCGTGGACTCCTTTGTATGGCCTTTCCCTCTGCTTTCCCCCAACTCTGTTCCAATCGCTGCTTGCATTCGAATTCAAATTAAGCAAATTACCGAAAATTTCGTTTGTTTGGCCCTGCTTTTCCGCGCCCCTGCCACTCCCCCTGCCACTCCCCCTGCCACAACCTTGCTCTTCTTCTTGCCTTAATTACTTACAACTAACTGCGGGGCGAAAAGTTTGCACAGCCCCCTTTCCGCCCACCTCGGGTACTTGCACTGCAATTGAAACCAAAGTTACAATCGCATATCAGGCCCTAAGACAAAGGGCAAACATGCTCGGGCGGATTTCCCGACGGGGGGCGGTGGGTGGCGCCTCGCGGGGCGGGGGCGTGGCAGCCAGACTGCATAGTCGAAGAAATTACGCTGATTGAACACTAATTTATTTGTTTGTTTGTTTTAACATTTTCGCCGCATTAAAGGGGGAGGTTTTGGGGGTTTTCGAAAGACGCGAGTGGAAAAGTGGATAAAAAGTTTTCCCTTCGCAAGGTGCAAAACGCCTGCATGTGTGAGGCCGGGGGTGGGGGCCGGGAGATGGGAGGAAAGGCCTTAGCTTCGTGTGTCTGCCGCTGCTAGCATCTTTGGCTTTTTGTTGAATTTCGTAAGTGAGCTTCTTTGTCTGCCACTGCCGCTTTTTCGCTTAATTGGCTGTAATTGAAATCGCTCGGCAGGGGGGGTCAAAGGGGTGGTGTGGGAGAAGTGCAAGAAGCGTTTGTTTCACTAGGTTTAATGCGAAAATCAATGTCTTATTTATAGGAAAGATTATTTATGTTGTGCAAAGTGCCATGTAGTTTTCCTTTTTAAAAACCGAAAAAGATCAAAAAGTGATTCTAAACAAAGCTATTGGTATATAGTAATGCTACTTAAGATCTTTACCACGTGATTAAATAGATTAAAAAGATAAACTAAAGTAAACTTTCTTATCATTTTTAAAAAGGAAATTCCATACACAAATTTCCAAACTACAAGGCACAAACAAAGCTGTAGATAGTATCTCCGAGATACATATTTGTATCTCATCGAATTTATTGAGGTATTTTATCAAATTTTAAAGAGCAGTGTAGCTTTGTTTGATTCATCAACACAAGGCCGCATACCGTATTGAAGTCTAGTTCGCTTTTCCGGCTCGCAAACACTCCGTCATATTTAGAGAATTTTTTTGTTTGTGGTCGAGCCTCGTTGCCCGGAAAATTCTGATATATTCACGTTTTGGCTTTCTGGCCACAGTTTTGACCGTGTGTGCAATGGCTTTTTGTTTTCTTTCTGGACTTCTTTTTCGCTTTTCCCTGTTGCCGGCCTGATGTGGCGACCTTTTAGCGAACGTTTTCGCCATTTGCAGTTTTTCGCCTGTGGCAGCGGGAATGTCGCTTTCTCCTTCCCGCCACCGGTTTTCCACTTTTTTTGGGGAAAATGTATGTCCGTGTGCGGCCCCCTGCGATCTCTGTTTGTGTTTTCCGAGTACTTGGTTATGGTAATCGAATTTCAAATTATTGCCATGAGCTATATCCGAAAGGGGGAACCCCGGGAATATGTCGCTCCTTTCTTTTTTCTTTTCCTTTTTCATTTTTCCTTTTCGATTTTCCTATGCCAAAAGTTTTTTTCGCCATCCTTGTTGTTCTTGTTGCGGAAGATGAATCTTTTTTTCAGTTTTCCTTCAATTCTTTTTTGTGTTTATGTTTTGGCTAGTTGCTGTTGATGTTTTCCCTCCGTCTGCCTGCCTGTGTGGGTGTTTTCTGAGGTTTTTCCTGTTTTTCCGTCCTTGCTGTGCTGTTATTGTTGTTTACATCCTGTTTTTGGCGCGCTTTGAATATTTTGCGGTGCATGTTTTGTCATGCAATAATTTAATTGTCGGATTTGGCAGCTTAAAAGCATCCCAGCCGCCCCCATATTTGAGGGGGGCGTGGCAGGTGTGTGTGTGTGTGGGGGGTGGGATTGTTTGTTTGTTTGCCGTCCGTCCGTCCGTCCGCCTGACACTTTGTGCTTTATTTATGTTTGGATTTGGCTTGCTGATGTTGTTTGGGCTTTTGTGTTTTGTTTTCTTCTGACAAATTGCTTAAATTTGTTTGCTCAAGAGTGTTTTTTGTGCTGCGCCGAATTTGCATAAATCATTTTTAGTAACTTTAATTTCGAGGTGAGTTCACAGTGTTTTAGCTGTGTGAAATGTAGGTACATTTTAATAGGACTAATGGTTTTGGATTCTCTTGATTACTGTTTATGTGATGTGAAATAATCTTTGGATAGTTAGATTTTAAAATGTCCAATTTAAAATTGATATTTTTTCCATTTTTACACCTGCTAATTCTTTGTTATAATCTGTGTTATAAATTTGTTTAAGCTGGGTTTTCAGCTTTAAAGTCCTTATTTTCTTTTTTATATTATTTCATAATTTTTAGGGAGAGATTTTGGTAAATTCCCAATTAAAAATTCATTACTATTATTTTCCTTGCTTTCCCTTTTCTGAGTCCCTAAATGTAAAGCTTCTCAAGGACTATTCTTCGAGGTCATTTATAATTTCCTCCTTTTTGTCAATATCCGCGTCAGTTGGCAGCCCTGACACAGTGGCATTATAATTAATAATCAACACCAGCTTAAAGGTTTTAATTAAAATCAACGACAGACTGCAGTTCAAGTTGCAGTTTTCCCACTGCCGCTCTTCCTCTGTTCCTTATTTCCGCCATTGTCAACTGCGGGGTGTGGCCCCCACTTTTCTGGGAAATGCACCCTGGGAAATAAACCCCGCCTTGGTAACCACCCCTCCTCCTTCCGCCCGATCAACCTGCGTTGATTTCTTTTAATTTAGCCGCAATGACCTGCATCGAACTGCTTTCGTGTGCGTGTGTTGTTGGCCGCATGTCCTGGATCTTCCGAGTCCGCCACAGGATGTGCAGCGACCTCCTCTCCGCCTTCAGCTCCAATTTGAGCTGCAATTCGTTTCCTTGGCAACTTAGCCAAGTTTCAGTTTCAGTTGCAATTACTTGGCGCACCTGAAGTGGACAACAACAAGAAGCGATGGGCGGGGTCAAAGGTTAGTTTGCTTGTTTGTATTTGCTGCTGTTGTTGCGGTGACGTTGCTGATTCTATCCCTCGCTTCTTTTTCCTGCCAGGACTCGCCGTTCTGCAGTATTTTTTGCTATCGCTTTTCTGTTGACTTTGCGCTTTCTATTTACGCTCCGCTGTTGTTTGTTGAATTCCAACTGCAATTATGTGAATTTTCACCGTGCACAGCATAAAACATTTTCCCCAGAACTCCGGTTCAAGCAGTTGGCCTGCAGCTCCTGTTCGGCGGCCCCGGGGCAGCGGGTTCTGGCCAAGCTCAAAGTCAAACAGCGCCGGAAAGTAAACTGAGCTTGAAAGTCAATAAGCGGGGGTGAGGAGTCCGGAGCCGAGTTCCACCTGAGTTTCCAAGGATCTCAGCCGGAAAGTGTTGAAAAGCGTTTAAAGCTTTCCACTGCTGCTTATTCATTTTCTCATTGATTCGGTCAACTGCCTTCAGAAGTTGAGAGGCTCTTCGAGTGTCCTCAGAGGCTACCGAAGTCGGGTAACTTGTAGAATATAAAAGGTCAAAACTTACGACTTGTAAAACCTTTTCAAAATACCCATAAAGGAGAATTACTTGTCTAAAGGAACCGACCAACTTGCTAGGGAATCTTTGAAGTTCATTTTAACTTATATAGATTTTTTAGCATATTCTCGATTGAAGAGTCCTTATTTACTTTTGATTCTTTATATACAATAATTATGTCATAATCTAAAGCTCGATTCCTTCTTTTTTAATCCAAGTAACCTATGCAATTGATGTTATCATGCTCTATTTTTCTTCATATCAGAATAAACTTTTATTTAAGACTGTTCGGAACTTGAAAAAATTTTATAGCTTCTAATAAATTCATAGTTTTAGTAAGGTATAAAAAAATAGGATGGGTCGTCCTAAAACCAAAATGGAGGTAATAGAAAGTCACTTCATAGACTTAACAGCCATCTTATAATTATTTTGCACAGATGGTGGCAGACATTTTGGGGACTTCAGCGAAGCCGCGGGAAAGTCCGAAGAAGCAGGTGGTGAAGCAGAAAACGATGAAGGTGTCGGCCGGGCACAAGAGGCGCAGTCTTCCTTGCCGCCTAAATCCAAGTGTTATCCGCCAGATTTGCGAGCCGGCGGAGAAGTGCACGAACTCAAAGGCCCGGATTATGTACGTCAACTCGAACTACGGCAGTAACAACAACGCCGATCAAAGTCAAACCGATTGCCATGAGCCTAATTGCCCCACTTGCAAAGGGCCGAATTCATCAATGCAAGATCCTGAATCTCAACCCAAGCCAAAGATGGGACAGTGTCCTGCCACAAGGGAGAGATCTCAAAGGACCAAAACAAAGTAGTCATGTGAGATGGTATGACTAACTCCGTCATTTCTATGGATGTTTAGACACCATTCTACATAAAAAGAACAGATGACGAGGACATTAGGACATTCTGTAAGCAATCCTATCTAAAAGCTAAGGATTCCATGAATCATTGTCCTAAGGATAGGTCAACGATTCGCGATCTACGAAGTAACAATATTTTCAAGGCCTGTGAATTTTGTAATTATTTGTACATGAGTGTGTAGCTATTCGAATATATATTTGGATGTGTGAACTGAAAACGTATCTATTCAAGTTGTAGGAACTTCTGAGCGGAGGTAAGAAATGCTTTGGCAGAGCCTTGAGGAAGCCCATCGAAGTAGAAACCCTTCGTACTTATTTGTCCTGCATGTGCTGTGCCGTCCCTTATTTCCTTACCCCTACCTCAAAGGAGCTTTTCCTGGCATTCCGTTGGTGTCACGTAGATTTTTCGTTTGCTTTGAGTTTTCAGTTACACGGTTTTCGGGAGGGACGAGGACGAGGGGCAGCAGCTAAGCAATCACCAAATAAAAAGCCATCGGACAGTTGCTGAGCTCAGTTTCAATTTTCACTTAAAACAAAGTTGGCAAGCGGAGGGAATGCGGAGGCGCAGAAGGACAAAAACTGGCTGAACTGCATCTCACATCCACATCCACATCCTCATCCACATCCACATCCACATCCAAAAGAATCCGAGGGTCGCTCGGGCGTTAACAAAGCGCGCGAGCCCGCCTGCCAAATTGTTTTTGCCCTTGCACATGAAAAAATATGGGAAAATTTACTAAAGAAAAAAACAGGAAAAATATTCAAAATAAGATTTTATTGAAAGCCTTACTTCACGGGCGTCCCACTATTCCCAGATATATTTTTAGTATTGTTGAAACTTTTAAGTTATAATTTCATATGTTCAATAAGCATTCTTCATAAGTATTTAAGCTAGTTAGTATGTACAAAAAACGTAAATATTTCCTTTGTAGCAATCGATGTTCAGATATAAAAAGATATGAATAATAAATGCAGTTTTTTCTCAGTGTGTCTGTTGTTGGGCTTTGTAATCAGAGCAAAGTAGACGCAGACACATGACGGAACTACCTTCCCCGCTCCCGTTGCCCACCCTTGGCTTACGTGATTTCAGGCTGCCAAATCACGGATCGGGTTGAGGGAAATCGTAGAGCGCAGAAAAAAATCACGAGGAAATAAGGAAAAGCGAACCAAAAAAATGATGCTGTCGGGTAGCCAAATATTTCTATGTGCTGCCATGATGAACCAGAAACCAGGAGCGGCAAAGGAAAAACAAAACTATTGCCAGACTTTCGGGGCGAGGGACGAGGAAAAGTTTGTGTGGCTCACGTGACATTTGTTTTGGCAAGTGTCCTTTCCCCTCATTGTCGTCAAATCAGCGAACGTACCTGCAATGGGAAATTAAAGAAAGGGTTTTCAGTTGGCTGGTTTTCAGTTTCGTTGGCTTCAAGGAAAGATTTTAAATATATAGAAATTTAGGAAAAGTGCTAAAGTTATTGAATATTGTAATAAATTGTAGATTATACCGACAAAATAGGTATCACACCAGCAAAAAGAAGGGAAAACACCATATTTATTACTATTTTTAATATAATTTCTTATATTTACGTAACATTCATTCATCATATGATGATAATAATAAAGTCAGTAGTTCTACATAAGTATTTTCTTTTACAATTTAATATCTGATTGATCAAAACAAATAACCTTTTGATATGTGATACCCACTTCTAAAGCATTAGTAACGCGGATGATCGACTAGGTTTACAATTATACATTTGCTGGTTATTTTTTTGTACGAAAGATGAGTTCCTTTAAGAAAACCTGGACACCATTTATTGTATGTTTTTTATTCAAAAATATTTGGTATATACAGAAGGCCAACTACTTTTTCCCAGGGTAGGGCTGATCCTTTCCGTACCTAGCGTTGTAGCCCCACCAATTGTCATCGAAGGGAGATACCCTGTTTAATCGACCTTTTCTCGTTGTTCGCCTTGGCTTCGGCGTTCGAGTCATCCACTGCCTTATGTGCCCGGGCTGCTGCACCTTATCGTACCTCCGTCGCATGCACTTTTGGAATCTCTCGTGGTAGTAGTACCCGTACTGAGGAACACAGTTCTTGAGACACGACCTTCCTGCTGCCGCAAAGCCTTACCGCGCACTTTGTCCTTAGCCTCGAGCGTGCCATGTCCGGCAGGCAGGTGTTCATCAAAATGACCCAGGTGAATCCTGCGGCACAGGAGGGTAGTTCTGAGGAAAGCGAAGTCACCTCCGTAGTCGACATTCCTCCTAAGGTGTGGCAAGCCGACTAATGACAGTCGATTCTTGTTAATAGAAAGAGTTTGTTTCGTCAAACCCTAAATTATGTGGAAAATTTCCAATTATACACAGCCGTTGCAGGCTTTTAAAAACTTTACTTTATAGTCGCAGACCATACAATATATTTTCTTTACAAAGATGTTTTATTTTCTTTAAAAAATGTTTAAAATTCCCTTCATAAAAATTGGGACAAAGCAACTAAACATCGCTTCTTCAAACTAAGTGCCTCAATAACTCAAATTCAGATGGCAACTCTCAGATACTCCCGCAGATGCAGATACAAACTGCCATTACCGCTGCTCTCTGGCCTACGTTTAAAATGTTTGCCCCGTTTCCACACCTTTTATCACTCGAACACACGTTAATGGATCTGGGCCAGGATGCGTGTGGGAGGGGTCACCAGGCGGGGAATTCGCTGGTTAAGTTTGGTTAGCTGATGTGTTGCCATTCCATCATTACCCTTGCCACTTCCCGGGTGTTGCTTTTAATGAGTGAAATGAAGTAGGATACTTGAATGAGCCAGTTGGCTGCACGGCGAGGGGTGGCGCAGGAGTTCTAGCTGTGTGTTAATGAGCTGGGTTGATGCATGTTAAAATACGTTTTTACTTCGTATTTAAATTCGATATATGCATATATTATTAAACTTAAAACTTTATGCAGAACATTATTTCATATAATAACTTTAAAATTTATTAATTTACACTTTTGTTAGAGCATTTCAATAGGTATAATGATTAACCTTATGTTTGATTATACAGCTCAATGTTCTTAATTTGACTGTTAATTATTTTAAGCAGGTTCCCAACTAATCACCAAACCCGTGTGCGTTGCCATTTGTCTCGCTACGCAATTTCCGGTCGTACCTCGTGGCGTATGCGCAATTTCAGACGAGCAGCTGCGGAAATCAACACCGAAGATGATGAAAAGCATCGAGCTTGAATGCGATTATCTTCGTTTAAAACGAAGAAGGAAGTTTAAGTTCCGATGATTTAACATTTTATTTTAAAATCATCATCATTGAACGAGTTATTACTCAGATTCTCTGATTCAGTTCACCATCTTGTTCCCCATTTCAGTAGGTAATTTTTATCGTGAAACAATAAACTTTTCCGTTTGCCCAAATTAGTTGAGAACCTATTGAGTGGCGGCTAAGCCAACGCAATATTCAATCCAAGAGTGGGCGGTAAGGTGGTGAAACTTCGACCGGCAAAAAAAGGGCGCAAAGAGAAGCGTTCCAGGTGGCAAATGTCAAAGCAGTGGAGCCTGGCAGCTGAAGGACAGCAGTCCTCGTTTGTTCGCTTGCCTCTTTGTTTGTTTGTCCCATTGTCGCTTTGCGAACTATGAACTGTCACGCGGAGGAGAGTGCACTAAAAGTGTCGCCTTACGGCAACTGACTTGGAAGATAATCGCAGGAGTGCGATGGGTGGGCGGTGCAACTTTTGATAAAGGTTTATCTGGCTGCCGTTGCAGCTTACCTTTTTGGCCGGCAACAGTTTCGGCTGACTGGCTAAGTTGGCTTCAAGTTGCCACCGACTTGACTGGCTTGACTTTCATCATCATCATCATCTGGCTCCCAGTTCCCGACGCGAGCTTCCGAAAGGGAGGCGAAAAAAGTATCTGGGTATCTTGATGTCGCGACAACTTTCCTTTTTCCCCCTTTTTTGCCTCTGGCAGCAGCTCCTCATGTTTAGCATTTAATTATTCGAAAAATACGCAATGGCGTTTCGTGTTACCGAGGAAGGGAAAAGCAGGAAGGAAATCGGATTGGATCGGATGTGGGCAGTGGAGAAAGAAAGACAGCAAAAATGGAGATGGGCTTAAGGAAGTATAGAGAGTTCAGGGAAACAATTAGAGATTGAATATATTAAAGTAAATCAGGTAGATTTTGTTATTTATTCTACAATCTATAAAATATCGTTGAAGGATTAATTTATTGTTTTCAGGGCACTTTCTATAATTCAACAAAATATCGGTAAGCTTTACTTATCGGCGCTTTTCAAGGGCCCTGTAGCTAAAGTATGTTTGTGGCCACATGTTGCAGATACAGTGGCAGTGTTCAAGTGGAAGAGTGGGAAAATATATTGAAACACAGAGCGGCCGAGGGAGACCGACGGGCAGACAACATCATCTGACAGTTTGGCTAACATTAAAAGCGGCAAAATGTTGCGGCGCTGCCTGCCAAATGACATGATTTCTCAGTTCTGATTCGGTTGCCACTCTGCGCCCTCTTCAGTCCGCATTTCCACATTGCCACATCTCCGCATTTCCACATTTCCACGTCCCCACATCAACTTCAACTCAAGAACTGAGCGAAACTTTTGCTTATCTGCGTCACAGCCACAAAACCGAATCCCGACTCCAGCCAACCAAGGCGCCACCCCTTTCCAGCTCCTTACACGGGGCGAAACTACTGTGCTCTTGACTGGGAAGTCCTTAGGGAAATTATTTGATTGAAGTTACATGAGTTAAATGCAAAGCTAACATATTTCAGCTTAAAACGCTTCGATTACATAGCATTTGCTTTATACATTTATCTGGGTGTTGTTTTGTGTAATATCAAGTATTTCCTATCAGGGAAATTATATGTAAGTTAAAAGATAGATCTGCTATAAATAGAATTTTCCTTACATTGATTTCCATTTTGTAAGATTTTTAGAAGACATCATTAAATGGTGTTTAATTTGTCTTTCAACGTAGATTGATGCATTGTGCATTGCATTAAATATATTATTTCTTGCGGCCCCTGCTTTCTGGCAGTGTGCTCACATCATTCCCTCTGCCAACTACTGCAACGTCTTGAGGCAAATTTTTGCTCTTGCTGCTGCTGTGTTTTTTGCTGCGTTCTCCTCGGGTGCATCGGGTTGTCTGGTCCTTGGATGGCTGGTTTCCTCCTTGGTCCTGTTATTTCTACACATGCTCGCCAGGACCCGCTCTTTGTTGCTGCTTCGCCACTGCGCCGCTGCTGTTTGTGCGTGTTTCATTTTATTTGTTGGCACAAAATTGGGTTTTAGTGGATTTTGTGGCAAATGATTTTTGCTGGCTGCCGTTACGCTTGCATAAACTTTAATTTAATTTTTGCCCAACACAAAAAGCACAGAAGTTCCCCAGCAGCTGAACAGAAAACAGGCCAAAAAGTAAATATAAAAGAATGTAAGAAAGGAACCAGGAAAGCGGGTTTAATATACGGATCATATGAAACCAATGCTCAGGTTTTGCCCTGCCAAACTTTAATTACAACGTATTTGGTTAAAGCTTTGAAGTTGGCAACAAGGTTTTTCATTCTTCTCATTTTTAAGACTCATGTTTTTTAATTTTAAGTAATTAACCCTCCACAGACCAGCTACAACACTTTAAATTCCCGAGGCGATTAATGCCAAGCTGTGCAAATAAAAACTTTGGCATATCCCAACACTTGGCTTTATCCGTAAAGTTTGCCCTCAAGTTTCGCCGCTTCTGCGTTGATTTCGTTTCCCAATCGCTTTCAATCAGCATGCGTATATTGAACTGAATATTTTGCGGGAAAGCCACAGGACACACTTCCATCAATTCAGATGTGTCTGCCAACAGCTGTCTGTACATTCACGTATATATTGCCTCACACAAGACGGAGGACAGGACACCTCCATATGGGTGGAAGTTTTAAGAAATGCACAAAAGTGCAATTGAGTTGAAAGACGTGCCAAAGGGCGTGCACAAGCTAGAAAAGCCATAAAAATGGCAGCTAAACGCTGGTGGATGGGGCCCTGGCAGGGGTCCCCCTGCTCAGGTGAAAAATTATAGCGTAAAATTCATATTTGATGACTTTTTGATTGCCAAACCGAAAACTGCTGCCCCGCCCTCGCCCTCGCCATCGCTCCCGGCTCCTTCTCCGCCTGCAACTCGACTCAATCCAAACCGCAATCGCAACCTCGGAGGCTGCCTTCTTCTACGGATTCACACAGCCACATAATGCTGGCAAAGTGCTTTCAATGGCGTCATTGTCAAGCGTTCTTGCCGCCATCGCAATCGTTATCATGCCACACATCCACCTGCACCTGAACTGCACTCCGAACGTACTCGCAGTACGTACTATGTAGTGGCTGATCCAAAGCAATGCCAAAGCCCTGGGATTAAGCTGCAGCTGGCTTTGAACTGGATGGATGGATAGTGGATGATGGACGGATGTATGGATGGCTGGCTGGTTGGATGGCTGGGCGGATGGCTGGCTGGCTGGCAGCTGGGTGCTCCGGATTTTTCTTTTCATTTTTCCATATTTCGTGTCGTTTGTCGTCCTCGAGCCCAAATGCTGATGACGATGTGCTCGAGTTTCGATTGTAGGCAGGGGAGAGTCTCTCAATGGCAAACGGGACTGCGGTTCCAACTCTCAAGGTGGATTTCGGTGGTGCAAGGACTCGATTAATGAACCTCAGCTCGATGGTCATTTAAAATGCATTTCTAGCCGAAGTGTCTTCCGGGCTCAAGTCTCCAGTTGAATTTGTGTTGGCTTTATGGGAAATACTATTGGGTCCCCAAATGCTTACCTAAATCTCCGAATATTTATGCAATGCTCTATTCATTAGATACTTTATCAGCAAAGTAAGAAAAGTAATATTTAGAAAGCGGAGGCTTTCTGGGTAACCGTATAGTATTTGAGAAAATTCGCTTTAATTTTCCTTAAATTTTACTAAAACTGTAGCTGTTTGCTTCAAGAGATAATCTTTAATGGTACAAATTCAATTCCACCTACCAATGAAACCCTGGGGCGAAGCGAAATCAATATTAATTAGGCAGCCCCGCGGGATCGAAAGTACTCCGACTCTTTAAATCCCTAAAACCCATTAATCGTTTGACTTTTTTCTGTGTCAGTCGGCTAATTTCAATTAATGTGAGGGCGCGAGGCTGAGCTGGAAATGAGGTCCTTTCGGCACCCTCGCTGCGTCGTCCTCGCAGAATGGTGTTGATGTGACGGGCCACGAGTGCTGATGACACTAATGCTCGTCCACACGCACACTCGAACTGCGAACTGTGACCCGTGCAGAGGATTTGGGATTCAGTTTCCAGGACTGAGGATCCAGGACGCAGGACACAGGCCGCAGGACGTCAATGTGTTAATGACTCGATGGCATTGCATAAAACGGCTACGCTAATTTGCATTGTTGTGCGGGTGTGGGGTGTGTGAGAGTGTGTGAATTGGCCGCTGTCAACGTTGTCCTGGCACTCGTGTGTAATGATTTGTGCCAGTTTTTCCGGCTTTCCACGCTTTCCCCCAAGCCCAGTGACCAGCAACCTCGGCAGACCATCGGGCTTATGTCATACAATTAATAAAAGTTTTCATGCCCGCGAAAAAAAGTAAAAAGGAAATAATGAGCGAGGCTACAAGCATTTTATATCACACGTTGACCTTAATTACTCGGGGCTTTTTTACAGGGCCATTAGGTTCCTAATTTAAGGACTTCTAATGGTGGATGTTAAAGTCGGGCCAAATTAGATTGATTGAATTAGGTGGCATTGTGATTAAATTTCCATTCCAGGAGTTACTTAAGTTTTATATGAATTATATTTTGAGGATTACATAAATGTTACAGATTAGGGCTTCCCTTACTTAATTTGAGGACATTAAAAAATTACCGAATACTAACTCCTTACTGCTCATAAAAGTTTTATGGTCTCGAACCAATCTGATCTAAACTCATTTATGCAGGACTCAAATTTTTGATTTTATAATCCCCTCTACAAAGCATCGCTGACCCAGAATCGATTGTTAATCAAGCGAATTTGTTTGCCTCGCCTTAACCTTTCACCTCGCCCAACTCCCCCGCACTTTGAGGAAGTGGAACTAGTCTGGCTGGCGCTAGCCGTCCAAACCAAAGCCAGATCCGAATCCGAACCCACATCCTCATCCTCATCCGAGTCCGAGTCCCACTCTGAACTGTGACGACAACAATTCCAGCGATTTTTATATGCCATTTGCCGATTTTACAACTTTGCTGGCGCCTGGCTTATGCCGAACCCAAACCAACTGTGGCGCTCTTCTTATGGCCACGTTTGTAGCCGGTTGTTGCTGTTGTTTCTGCCGTTGGCGCCACGGTGGGCCGGCCAAAAGCGGATTCGCACCGCCTTCCCAGGCTTTTCGTCCTAGAACCATTTTTTCCCGTCAGCCGGCGACGTCGCGTGTTTGGGCCATTTTCCGTTTTCATGGTGTTCGTCGCCAAAATGGCGTTGCGTGCTGCCGCGAAATGTTTGTCCAAAATTGCTCAAACTGGGCTTATTTCGTACAGGATGGAAGTAGTGCTTACCCTGTGGGTGAAGTGTTACCTAGTGCCACTACTCAAAAATTTTTTAAAACCAAAATCTTAATGTTAATCTTCCTAACGTTTCTTGTTGAATTATTAGATAAACATTTATGAATCCACTTTGATCCTATTAAAAATATGTACATTCAAGAAGATTTATATATTTTTGAAAATAATCCTTCCAACTTTTTATTGTAGCTACCACAATGGATACCTACCAATAAGGTTTAGATATTATAAAAATTAAATAAAATGTACGAATAAATGTAATAAATAATAAATAAAATAGTCACCCCTATTTACCATTACCTGTACTGTTAGTCCTACCAACAATTAAACTTTTAATAACCTAAAACTGAAATAGCCCCGATTTAACCTCACCAAAGAGGGTATATCTGTTAGTAAAATTGCATGGTAGTTGGGGACCCGCCAGTATTAGTGACTAACACATCCAAATTTGTATGCGTCACAATCGGAAGAGTCGCAGTCGCAATAACAATCACTGCGAGAAAGGCGGATCAAGTCACTGCCGAAGGAGAAGCTAGAGTCATAAAAAGATTTATGGCGCTTTCAAGGCGAAAGACCCAGAAGTATTCACAATGACAAAGGAAATGCCGATGGAAAGTGGTGGGAGGGAGCTGGAAAACTGCGTGCGAAAAGTGTTGGGTTCGGGAGGAAACACGAGCCATCGAGGCCAATAAAATATATGAACAAGCTCGCATTAGGGCTAAAGTTCATGCAGAAATCACCGAAAAGTTGTCTATGCGGAATGTCGACATGATGGCACATAAATCAAGATGTCAATGTTACTTTATGGACTTGGCAAAGGTACCAGATGACAGAAGTTAATATTTCCCGGCTATAAGGCAGCCATTTTCCTAATATAAGCTACCCTATCTCCCTTTTAGTTGTGGTCCTCCTCCCTATCCCGGGCCACTGAGTTTTGGGCATTGTTTTAATGCATTTGCAGGCCCGAAAACTTTGGGGCGTGGGCAGAAAGTTTGAGGGTGTTTCCCTGCCCCACCCCCTTTCATTGTGCAATTGGAAACTTTATGCAACAATAAAATTGCTGCCAAAAAATATGGAAAAAGCAGCCAGCAGGCTAACAATGCAGGCAGTGTAAAAAAAGAAAAGGGAAAATAAAACACAAGGCAAGTCGGCTGGCGTAGCCTACTTACGGGCAGGAAAACTGTGTAGGGGGCGGCGGCGGGTGGGAAAACAGACGCCGCATTTAAACTCTCGACATCCGCGGCGACTTCCGGAGCGGTAAATTATGCAGGGCTCGTGGAATATCACTCATTGTTCTCGCCATATGATTTTAATCGCCGAGTGGCACAAAGAGTCCGCTATGTGCGATAAATATTTGATTTGCATGTGATTAAATATATGTCAACGGTGAAATTAAGGAGAGCTTTCAAATTAATTTTGATTTTTCATCATAGTCCCATGGTGTTTTGGCTCCTGACAATGAAAATATCCCACTGATTTATGAGATTTTGCCCAGTCAGCGAGTTGAAGAACGGATCGAAATGCTTTCTCAGTGGTTCCTCAATTTCGGCTTCACGTTGGACATCGATCAAATTTACATCTGTGGCAGGTCGAGATGGATTTCGTGTGTTGCTCATACGCCACGTTGCACATTGAATGTTTATGACTTCTCCGCACATAACAATCCAAATCCAATCGCAGTCGCAATGGAGCCGAAATTGATAGTCGTGACATATTGAAGTCTGGAGCAAATGGAACTGGTGTGAGTCAGGTGAATTTGAGGGATGGGATGCTGTGTGATTTACAACGGGTTCAGGTGTTCAGGGAGCTTAATTATTTTAAACAGTAAAAATGAATGAAATAAACTGTGTGCGAGACAGAATGGATTAAAATTTTGAAACACGCATTTAATATTAGTATGTCAAGCAGCGTAAAGACGAAATTAAAAGAAATGTCATGTGCTGGAAGATAAGTGAATATGACTCCATAAAAAACCCACAAAATGAGTTATCCACTATAAGATACTTTAAGACTGAAAGAAAGGCGTTGTGCGGCTGAAGTAAAAACTGGCGACGCAACTGAAATGTTTGCGTACGAAATTAACACCACCCGGTACGACCACACAGGCGCACTCGTACGTACACGTTGAGATGCAAATGCAAATTGCATTTGTTTGCGTTGTGTCATTTGTCGCTTGGCTGAGACCCAAATGACTAGGCGGGGGAGGGGAGGGATGTGCAGCTGGCAAATGTGACAACTTGTTACAAAATTCATCAACTTATGAAATATAAATCGCACACCAGAGGTACCAGCAGGATAAAACGAGCAGAGAAAGTGCCAGTTCATCCAGAATATTCCACAGACATCATTAGACTGGCAGCTCCAAATGGGTCTGCAGGCTTAAAATAATTTGAAACCAATTTCCAGACTTGTGCACCTCAGTAGGCCATCAAAAGTCTCCGAAACAGTGGGCTAATTTGGTTTTATTTGGTAGCATTTATCAATCAAAGTGGTTAATAAATGTAAGACTTCCTGCTATTGCAGCCAGCTGATAACGATATATAATGGTGATAGCTATTTACCCATTTTCCTTCATTTTCTTAATTTAAAACAACATTTGTTTTTCATGCAGCATAAGCCCGTTTCCTCCCATAGTACTTGCTGCTGGAAAGGATTTTGTTTCAACCTCAGCAATCCGATTTTTCGAAATGCCAAGGCCTGAAACATCTGGCTGGCAGTACACCCCATTCCAACGCCATCACCCCAACAGTTAACAACTACTATAAGAGAAAAATTTGTTTTGACCTAGCCGGTTTTTCAGCTTCAGAAGGCAAGTAAAATAGAAAAAAAATTCTTGAAAAAAAATTTGGAAAAAAAAGAAAAAAAAATTTTTAAGTAAAGTTTCTCGGATAACAATTTCTAACTTATTGGTAAATCTCCTTACTCTTTTTCCAGTCCAAGATGAGTGAAGAAGAAGCACCTGCTGAGGGAGGTGTGGAGTCCCCCGGAGCAGGATCGCCCGCAGAGGCTGCAGCACCGCCCCCAGATACCACCACCGCCGAGCCCGTGGATACAACCACTTCCGGAGCCCGTATGATGATGCACCACCCATGGTTGGCGGCCGCCGCGGTGGCCGTCTATGCCACCAAGGTCCTGTGGGTCAAGTTCCGCGAGCTCGGCCTGGCCAAGCAGAAAAAGCGGCCCAAGAATCGAGAGCAGAAGTCCAAGCCCGTTCAGGAGAACGAGGAAAATGGATCGGAATCGGAAGCCGAATCGGAGGCGGAGACTGACGCAGAGGACGAGGACGGGCCTGTGGAGCTGCAGTCGGCGATCCTACCGGATCGGGTACAGGTCGACGCTCCGGACGAGAACTATCGAGCAATCGAGGTGCCACCCGCCGACTTCTGAAGCTCGAACTCGGGGATGAATGACCATGCGAGGACGCTGCACTATCACACCCAACAAGGACACTTTTTGTTGTAATGCTTGCGACTTACGTAGGGGAGGATCGTTAGCGACGTTGGAAATTAAGCACCACATTGGGGGACACAAATTGTTGGTTTTATAACATTGGCCAAATTTCTTGTATAACATTTCGACGTTGATTGGTTTTTATCGGTTCTCTATAGTCTGCGATGACAGTAAGGTGTAATAAAAAATAATAACAAAAAAAATAAATGATCCTTTACTTGGTGGTTGTACAAAATAAATATAGCGGAAGTCTGGCTGGCTTTACTAGTAAGTAATTTGATTTATGGATTTTCGGCGTTCGTGGTTGCCAAATTCCAAAATCCTGAACATAAATTATTGACCGATTTTATCTTTTTTGATCATATCATATCCCTAGTTTTTAAACGTCAATGCTTGAATATCTGGTTGCCAGTTTACTTCATTCCAGCGCCTTCACCCCTAACAACGACATACACAAAAAATATAGTTTTCATATAATCGATTCTTAAGCTTTAGCAGGCAAGTACAAAAATTCGTAAAAAAAATATTTCGAATTTAAAAATTCCCTGAAATTATATGTTTATTTACTTTTTCATGAGTTTCAGACTAAAATGAGTGAGGAAGAGGCACCTGCTGAGGGAGGTGTGGAGTCCCCAGGAGCAGGATCGCCCGCAGAGGCTGCAGCACCGCCCCCAGATACCACCACCGCTGAGCCCGTGGATACGACCACTTCAGGAGCCCGTATGATGATGACCCACCCGTGGTTGGCGGCCGCCGCGGTGGCCGTCTATGCCACCAAGGTCCTGTGGGTCAAGTTCCGCGAGCTCGGCCTGGCCAAGCAGAAAACGCGGCTGAAAAATCAAAACAAGAAGTCGAAACCTCTGAGGGATATCGAAGGAAATAGTTCTGAATCGGAGTCTGAGGCTGAGACTGATGCAGAGGACGAAGGCGCACCCGATATGCAAAACGCCCAGGGAGTGAACCTTCAGTTGGTAACCCCACTAAATCTGGTGAATCCCACCCCATCCAGTTGGGAGAAATCGTTCAATTGAAGGTTCTTCTGCTGACTTTTGACACTCGAGATCGGGGATGAAAGACCATACACAATAGCACACTATACGGACACTAATTGTTGTAATGCTTGCCAGTTATAAAGGGGAGGATCGAGCCACTCCTTCGGAAGAATGTACACTAATTTAATTTTTAATTGTAAGCGGTTTGCTGTAAATGCTGCGAGGGAAAAGCGAATAAGCTTTTTATATTAAAAATGCGAATGGACTAATTTAATTTGAATTATTTACTATTTTACTATTATTTGGGGTTTTTAAAAAATTATTCGAAGTTTTAAAGAAAATTAGAACATATTTCGGTTTCGGAGCTTTTAATTAACCAACTTTGATTAATTGGAATTGATGTATTTTCTATAAAAAGTAAAAATGTATAATCATTGTAATACAGGAAACGCTGAAAAGACTGTCAAGAAAAAATAGTCAGCATTTAAACCAAATTGTATAAAAGTGAAGAAACCACAAAGGAAATAAGTAATTTATTTCTCAGATCCGAAATTATTTGCGATCCGATTTCCTTGTGATCCCAGTACAAGATGAGTGAGGAGGAAGTGCCTGGTGCGGGAGGCGAGGACTCAGGAGCTGGGCCGACTGAAGAGGTGGCAGCCCCAGTGCCCGATACCACCACCGCTAATCCCGAGGACACCACCACGTCGGGAGCCCGAATGATAATGATGATGAACCACCCCTGGTTGGCGGCAGGAGCAGTTGCAGTTTATGCCACCAAGGTCATGTGGGTCAAGTTCCGCGAGCTTGGACTGGCCAAACAGAAAAAGAAGGTTAAATATCATCAGGAAAAGATGCTGAAGCCCCAGAAGGATGACAAAGACTGTGGATTAGAGTCTGAATCTGAGGAAGAGTCTGATACGAAGCCAGATAAAGCTGATCTTGCCCCAAAACAACCCATATAATGTGTCGGTAGTGCTGGCGATTCAAGTACAGAGGGATCGTCTATCATTGGTTATCGTTAAGTGGGAAATGGTTAAAATGATTTTTAAACACCTTAGAATTTTCATTATTTTTTTGAAAAATTTTATAAATTATCAAAATTTTTGTGAAACAACAGGGTTGTTTAAATAGACAATTGGCTTACAAATCGTCCCTGGGATTTTAAAAATGACCTACATTATTATAAATTGTCTTAGTATTTTAATAAGATTGTCTGCTCAAATTATATGCTATAAATTATATAATCTATATAACATTGAAGTCAATTCGGGTTGATTTAATGATACACGAATAAAAAGTGCGATAAATAAGTTCAAAACTTGTTCACATATCGCCATTTTAAAAACTGAACATTAAAATGCAAAGCGATTCGAAAAGGGGCCTTTATTGCAAGCAGTTGAAATGGTGAGTTATATTTACAATTTGCATTTTTATTGATTTGTAACAACTTCGACACCTTGCTGTTGGTTCAGCCCACCGGCTCTCCCGGTTTTTAGTTTTCAGTTTTCAGTTTTTGTTCCCGTTTCCGACTCGATCGATCAATCAAAACCCGAGCCGCGCGTCATTATGTCACGGTGGTGATGGTGATGCGAAAAAATAGAAAATCGGCAGCGGCCAGCGGGAAAGCGGAAAAGCGGAGACCGGGAAATTCATGGCAGGCAGCGGCGGTCACGGAAACTGGGGCACATGCGACCGAGCGGTGTCTGTGTGCTCGGGCTGTTTGCACCCGCCATCATCATCCTGTCGGCAAAAGCCCCGCCTCGGAGCCCCTGCCACTCCCCCTTTTCCGACTGCCCCTCCATTTTCCGCCACCCACCGCCCGTCAACTGGTGGTCTGGTGTTTGGGGACAGGAAGAGGCTAATGAATGCCGCTGTCAATTAGCAATGGGCGTTGGTAAATCAATTCAATGACACTGCGGCTCTGCTTAAGCGACATTCTGCAGCAGCATGTGAATGCTGTGGAGGAGTTAAATACGATTATGTTCAAACTAAAGAAATAATTGAAGCCTATAATACTTTTTAATAGGTGTTTTCAGTTTCTAATTGCTTTTTAAAATATATATAATTTGTGAATCTCTTTCGCAACATTTCAATACATAAATAATTATCTTCCAATTAAATAATATTGCCCTAAAATTAATATTTAACGTTTCGTTTGATATACAATACGCATAATTAACTTCTGTTAGATACTAAAATAAAAATCATTGAATAACAATATTGAATCACTTCTCCGGCACAAATATTTACCAATTAATTACACGCCGATTAAGCACAACATGAAGCCACTTGAATAATATTTTGGAGCCCATAAAAATAACACTCTCTGAGCTCAACGGAGATTAATAACTGCAAGCCAATGGCCAGCGGAAGCAATTAGCCGCTTTAATCCCAATTTGATCGCATGACGATGGCTCAGAGCGCAGTTGAATAATTTCTTCGAATTTCACATTATTTAATTACCAATAAAATGTGCCAATGTGCTCTGCCTCCGTGAGCCTCTTAATTGTTTGTTGCTGAAGTCTGAATGCGATTGCGGATTGATTTCGTAACAGGCCGCAGAAACGTGCTCTAAATACAGCAAATGCACCGCCGACAGGCAACTCTGAGCACCAACTTTCGTTATATATTGCATTTTCACCTGGCTTTTGGCTGGTTTTTTATTTGGTCTCTTTTCCGCCAGCAAACACACTCTTCTTGTCCGCTACTCAATTTCCTTGACGGCTTTTCCTCAAGTGATTTAGGCTACGCTCTGCTTTTTCTGACTTGAATTCAATACTTTATCTTTGGTTTCTTTTCACATAATAAACGCGCTTTTGGCATAATTGCCGCGGCGACGGGGGGCAAATCGAGTGGAGCGGGTCGATAATTATGATGTTGCATTGTTGTTGTGGTTATCGTCATCGCCTGCCACGGTAATGCGCCGTTTGCCCCGCCGATCTGGAGCCCCTGGCCCCACACTCTGGTTTTTCCGCGCTTTCGTGTAATATTTGCTCACAATTATTGCGAGACGACGCAGCCACATAGTGGTTAGTGCTGCCATTGCTGTTGTTGCCCCGGCAGTTGCGGTTGCATGTTGCAATAACAATTTAGCTTTCGCTTTCTAGTAAGGTAAGTCTCTTAGTGCCCCGTGGTTGTTGGGGAAAGCGGGGATATTGGTGGGGGAAATGGGAAACAGGAATGTTAAGATATACTAAGAACAATGTGTGGCCTATGTTTAACAAACATAATTTATTATATGTATTAATTCATACATTTATATTAATAAACTAATAAAGAGACTACCCTAGAAAAATAGATTATCTTACATTTAAGATATACCATCCTAAATATTTTGTTTTCAATACTTACCTAATATTATTATATATTTCTTATAATACTTTTAAAAGTAAAATTATCTTTATCAATAGAAATTTCAAAAGTGATACATGTAAATTAAGTTGTATATATATTTTTCATTTGTACCCAAAGTATTTAATGGGTACCACCTGCGTTGGTAGCCCTGCTGCAATCCCGCACAGATCGGTTTTAATTGTGACTCATTTGGCGGGGGGCGCGACACGAAAGTCAATGCGCCAGCGGATGCAACATGCAACACGACTGGGCTGCAAACGGCGGAATACAGTTGCGGTGGGGCTGGGTGGCATGGGGCAGGGGCTACCGCTGGACTGGGAGCGATTAGAGCTGGATCTGGTGGAAGGAGTTGTGCGCGACACTCGTATGGCCCATTGCCGTTTTCCGCAAGTGCCACAGCGCCATTCTATGGCTTCATTTCGCAGCGCTTGCATTTTACGACCATCGATAACAGCCCGGAGAAATTTCAACTGCAATTTAAGTTGTTGGGAGAGTGTGAAGCCAGTCGAGTAAATTGACAAAGAAGTGCGGACATTCCAAACTGGGCCTGAGTATTTGTGACATATTTAATTAAATAAATAAAAACCCCCTTCCTTACTTTATTTAAATAAATTTAAATACCCAATAACACTTTGGCACTTATACTTTATGCCTCTGCCAAAGTTCCCAGTTATCCTCGCATTACTACATGCTCCTATCATTATTTTTCCCATTTTGATAATTATATAAGCAGTTTTATTGGAGTGCAGTCAGTGCAGCATATTTCGCTTTATTCAAATCCATTACGCAGTAAAGTTTTTCATTCAAAGTTTTAATAACACGGGACTGCCGGGAGACCCCGAAACCGAAGGCGGTCCCCAACCCCACTTCACGCACCCGAAAAAAGGAGAGACCCAAGGAAAAACAAATGAGCAAAGGATTAAAAAAGTTTGCTGCCTTCTGCTTCTACCGCTTTTATTAATTTTTTCCCCCAGACTCGCTGGGCGAATTCAATTTAAATTTAATTACTTCAAATGCGAACTTTTGACACATATTCGGGGCGGGAGGCTAATGAGGGCGGGGCAAGTCGAGTAAGTCGACTTATTTGTCTGGCAGTCGTTCAGCCATTTGCCTGATTTAATTGTAAAGTCTACTCAGCAATTGCCCCGCGGTGCTCGGCTAATCAGATCAGCATTATTAGCTGGGGCAACAAAGCAATTGCAATCCTTTTTCCGACCCCCCCGAACGAATTTTCCCATTCGGAGCCCGTTTTCATAACAATTTGCCGTCGCATTGATGTTTGCCCTGGCTCAGAGCTGTTCTTGTCTGATATTAATCCGATTGTCTCTGGCATAATCTTGCCGGCTGCCTGTAGTTGTGGGTGTTTGCATGCGAGCATGTTTATGAATTGCTTATAATGCCATCGGAGGATAATGTCTGGGCATATTGAAAACTTTTGTCGTGTTGACTTTGACAAGGCGCCTGTCTATAGTTGCGCCTTGTTAACTTAAAGGGGGATTAGCTGGATTGCTTTAACAATTAGGAGCATGTTGCTTAGTTTTTGACTGGCAAATAGAAGAAATGTACTCTCCAGATAATTTGTATGTTAACAAACAAGTGACTTCATTATAACAGAGTTTAATATTTAGACATAAGGATTAAGAGCATAATGACATTCTTAATTTCCATTATTCAAATAAAAAATGAAATTCCCTTAGTTAGACTAAATAATTTAACTTGGTGAACTTAAAGCTGGTGAATTAGAGGCTGAACCCACGACTTTCCAGACATTTTCGGGATGTGTGAGACTGCCAGAAAGTCTCTTTCTGTCGCCGGAAAGGCGGAAAGCCCGGGATCGGGGGCAGGAGTTTACCGGAAGGACGAGGAATGGCCGGGGCGGCCCGAGTAACATGTTGGCATCGTCTAGAAACTTACAAACATGACATTAAATGTTGCCCGTTCGCAGACGCAGGAGCAGGTGAAGGAGCAAAGGAGCAGAGGACACGAAGGATGCAGGCTGGCAAAGTTTCGGTGGCGCAGCTGAGGAGATTTCCGCGGCGTTGCGTATACGCCACCGTTGCCATTTAAATGCCTGCAGAGGCGGCAAACTTCTGCCACCTATGGGAATTTCATTTGTTGTTCATTTTTAAGCAGCTCGCGATTTGAATTTGCACCGCTTTTTTGTTTTCCCGGCCACTCCTTTGTCTTGTGCGCCGGCAGAAAGGACAAAGAATGCCGCAGTAAATTTACACAATGAAATCTTAAGAGGTCCCCCGGGAAAGCGGAGAAAGCAACAAACTTTGGGGCCAAAACTTTCGCCCACAGAGAGGGTAGGCAAACACACCTGAAGCACATAAGAACTACTTGGATCTGCACTTGAACAATACCTGGGCATATGTTATGAGGCAGAAGCCCTCGCCGTTTGACCGGAAGTTCGACAAAGTTCAAATTGGGGGGAACCAATGGATGGCCGCCGCTCTTATTCATTCGTTTTTGCAAATAAATGAACCGTATACTAAAACAAACAAATTCAATTGAATCGCTCTCCTGGGCATTACAATTGAATGTGCCAGGCTTTCTTCCCCACACACCGCAACCGCCCACACTCCCACCCGTTGCGAAAGGAAAATCTAATGAAAATGTTCAATTTGCTGCAAACAAACAGTGCCACGCAGGAAAATCCAAACAACAACAGACAGCAAGAAAATATGGGGAGGCTGAAAATCTTTTCCACAGAACAACACTCGTTGTTATTTGTTGCACTTGGCTGATTGAAAAATACATGCTCTTTTATTTTCCCCATTTTCTAGTTAGTCGCTTCGAGGACAAACGGCAGGAAGCAATTTTGTAACAAATGCGATTTTCGAGTAAAAATAGCACAGAGCTCGATGCAAGCTTTAAAACAGGCTAAGTGGCATACTTTCCATTTCAATGGGCTTAAGTAGGCATAAACTGTGGGTATCCATATAAATATAAGTTAAATACTAAATAAGACAACATTTTATTATCTTTGACTATGAATTAGTTCCCAAATTGTTTCACAAATAAATGATCAGCTTATTGAATGTAGAAATATATATTGACTTAAAAGTGTATACAATTCACCAGTAAAATTCAATCTAATCTTGATCAAAATGATTTAGGTGGCATACTTTCTTTTTCAATGAATTGGAATGTGTATAAATTGCCTTTAAAATGTAATTTAATTTATTAAATTGTTTAATAACTCTTTGTTTGTTAATTCTTTGATTTATTTGTGTGTATCGTTTACTCACAAATTTAGTGTCCCAACAAAATTGACAAATGAGCTGGGCAACTAAGTAAAACAGCTTCAACTTAATCCGATGACTTACACATGTTTTCCCCTAATTTATCAAGCTGTTTAATTTTGAGAAATAAGTTAACTCAAGACTGGTTATTAAATTAGACGCCATTTCCTTAAGATTGAGCAGTTGCTAAGCCAACTATCCACTTATCTTTCACTTTTCTGCGGCCTCAAATTACAAATTTATTCGCCATCACTCAGTTTAATGGGCGTGGCTAGCGCCTCTTAACCCCTGACCCCAACCATCACCCCACCTGATTTTCTGAGCCAAGATTTAAGGCCCTTTGTTTACGCGTTTCTTGCCACTTTGGTCTTTGACTCCGCGTCGTTAAAAGTTTTATGTCTTTCGGTCATTTCGGCTATTAGGTGTGTCTGCATTTCCCCCTCCTGCGGGGGATTCACTGAATTAATTTTAAAATGTGGCTTGTTGTGTGTGCGCTGGTGACGCAACTTCGAGGCGTTCATCGCTCAGCTTAATTGATGGGCGCCATAAAAAGTGCACGACAAACGACTGGCGAAAAACTCACTCACTCACCCGGGGTTTTGGCCATATATCAACCGACCCACGACTGCAAATGAACTGCAATTATCAAGGAGCAGCCACGAGGAAAGCCGCACAGAAAAACAACGAACGGCAAACAAGTGGAAAACTGTTTTTCCAGCTCTTCGGCATCGTTGTTTACGTTTTGTCCGCAATGCAAATCATCATTAAATAAATTACTCATAATTATCGCCAGAAAGCGCCGCTGAATGGTCTTTCTTTCCTCTATTTTTCGGTGGAAATTGGCGCTGGCCATTTGTCTAACCCGAGTCAAATTTTGACTAATTTCGATTGGGGCCTGCAGCCACATGGCTTTTCCTTCTGTGGGTTTTCGAGCGGTCCCCCGCCCCCACTTTTCCTCCAGCCAAGTGGGCGGCATTAAGTCGTGTAATTTTCTGTCAAATTTCGTATGATTTTTGGCTTGATAAAATGACTGAGCTGGTCCGGTCTTTCTTTTGGCTGTGGCATTTGCTTCCTGGTCCTGGCCACTCAACCTCGGCTCAAGCCGGACAGCTGTCCATCGTTGGCACTGCGTTTTCTTGGCCAGAAACAGCAAAAAAGTGGGAAAAGATTGCCTTCAAAATTGGCAGGCACTCTTAAAATTTCATTGTTTCGTGGGCTGTAAATATTGGTGGGCGTCTTTTCTAATCAAAGCATTGAATGAAGAAAACCTTGCACAATAGCCAGGAAAATGGGCTTTTCCTTTCAACGCAAACGACCCAACGAACTTTGATTGCAGATGAAGCTGCAGGTGCCTAAACAAAAAGTTAGGTAATAATTTATGGATGTGGAATTGCATTCAGTGCTTTTAATAAAGGATTTATTTTCCCCACAGATGATTAGTATGTTCCCGTTAGCATTTCAATGGTCATCGGATCAAAGTGCAGGAATTGCCAACCTAGTTTTTTCACTTGACTGACTGGAACCCCTTTCCCCCTTTGAAACCACCCATTTCCCCATTTTCCATTGCAATTTTCGCACTCAAGTGGAGAGTAATTTGCGGTCGTCTTCGGTAACAGGGATTGGCTTCGCTTTTCGCATTTCGTTTTCGCTTTTGCCGGCCAATCGGATAGTTGAACAAGTCCATTTCAGAGACCAAAAACTGAATGATTGTGAGTCTGAGTGATAGTTCATCGTGGGTTTTGTGGCCAGTTGGGGCTTCAGGGGGATAAAGAGGGGGATCATAGAGATAGCCGCAACGCACATGAGTGTGATATAATGATTGTCGAACATGCGGTGAGCATTTGTTATAAAATCTGCAAATTGCAACATCTTGTTTACACTGCGCAGCCGTTATTAACCAGTTGCAAATATTTCTAAGGCCCTTTTTGTGGTTTTTGCTTTTCAGGATTTAACCAAGCTTCGATTACTACACTTTATATTGCCATTAAGTAATGACACATATTACTCAAACAAACAATTTTAAGTTGTGTTGATAGCATAAAGAAACTAAAAATACATCAAATAATAGAAAGCTGTATTTTTGGAGCATCTTCTCATATACAACCCGTGGTTTACGGATTACTAGGCATTGGACCATCATAGAAACTTCGGCAAATATCTTTGAATTTTTCTTCGCATTTTCCAGCCGCAAGCCTGTCTGCTGAGTGTGGCTTAGCTTTCGACACTCTCGGCCATTCGAAAAACCTTTCATTAACAAGACCAAATTATGAATGTCGCTCTGTCACAGTGCGATGACGATGACGATGGCTATGGCGACAACTGTCAAAACAGGCTGAGTGTTGATGGCCGGCTTCGCTGGGGGGATTTGCCTTGTGCCTTATATAATGCACTGGCAGTGAGCGCAAATGATTTACACAAATTATTTTGCAATGTGCGTTGGCAAGTCGCTGGTTAAAGCCACGGCTGTCCGGGCCATCAGGAGCCCCTTTCCCTCCCCGGAAAACCGACCCTCCCCTCCCTTCGTCCGATGCCGCCTGTCGCCGTGAGCCGTAAGTCAAACAAATCAGTCGTGCCAGAAGATTAATGGCGGCATTATTGTGTCGCCTGCACAGTCATCCTCATCGGCATTCGCATTCCCGTTCGCCTGGGCTTCGGCCTTCGGTCTCCAGTTTTCAGTTTTCCCGGATCCCTGCTCCAACGAGCGGCGACCAACGACCAGCTACCATCATCATTGGCAACTTCATCATGCGGCTGGTCATCGCATTTTCCGGGGGCGGCTGGGCAGGAGCGGTTTCGGTGGCTGCCACCAGTGGGTGGTGGTGCACAACCCACTCTCCACGCGTCGTCACTCAGGTTGGGCCCTCAGGGTCCTGCCGCCCACAGAGATCGCAGCGTGACACGAGAAGGGACAGCGCTACTATCACAATTGTGTTTTTTTCCAAAAAAAATAAAATAGATAAATAGATTTATTCCTTATAATAAGCTGTTGTCAATTCCTACAGTATCTTTAAAATACTTTAAAGTTCTGAAGTGATTTAGCAAATATACATGTTTTCTAAAGCAAAAAGTGACTTCTCTATGCCGGTGAAACCCCTCCTCTACTCGAGTTACCCACTCTAGTTGTGCGCAAAAATGTTGCATGCGATTTTTCTTGCAGTAAATAATTTTTCATGCCAGCTGTCCATGTTATGTCTGTCTGGCTTTTCCTGCCGGCAGGGCTCTTTCCCTTTCGCCGGCTGAAGGGCTGTCCTTGCGTCCGCCCGTCGTATTATAGCCCATTGATCAGTTTGTTTTACTAGCTCCTGGCTGCTGGGCATCGGCATCGGCATCAGGTCCCATCTTCTGGCTCTGTGTACTCTTTGGATTATGAACTCTTTAAACTCCATTGAATGGGATGCAAATGCAGACGCAGAGGCAGATGTCGGTGTCTGTGGGCCAGTGGGGGCGGGGCAAGACGGAGAGGTGGCAGGCTTTGTGGTCAAAACCGGTCTGTTACTCGGTTGATTATGACGGATGTGGTTCGGCAGCGATCCGTTTTCAAGTTCTGCCCAAAACGAACTGAAATCGATGTGTTAAAGTCTCAGGCATTCATTTGGCAGTAATTTAAGAAGATTTTACAAAACGGACTGAGTGTTGGGGAAATATTAGTCTGAACTTTAAGCTAGGATAACTTGAAATATGTTTAGTAATTAAAATGTATAAACTGATTTCTAAGAATTATCCTATCTAATAAGTATTCTAGTACATATTCTATATATTTATAATTATATATATTAAAATTTATAATCAGCTAACCAGTTAAAACTGAGCATCAACGCACATCGAAATTCACTTTAGACTAATATCTAAATAAACCAATGTATTTCAAACAAATTTACAATTTACTTAGGAATATAAAACAATTTAAGGAATAAATCCGATGCCTCTGTTCTAGGGATGAGGCATATTGGGAAGGGTGGTGCACAATTTTGAAGCCGTATCTCCTTCCCCCTCAATGCCAATTGATTTCGACCCGGGACAAGTGACTTTTGTTCGCACTTCTGCACCGCCTTTGTCCCCATTTGGTTGTTCTCTATGCAAGAGTCGAGGCCCTAGGCTCCTGCAAATTTGTTTAGTTTATTGAGCCTGCCCCGGAAGGGCAAAGGGCTGAGCCTGAGACTGAGCCCGAGACCACCAAAATGGCTGCCTGACAACTAGATGGCATTGTCCTGGCAGTCCCAGGACAGCCGGCTCCTGGCTGCAGTGCTGCAAAAGTTTTCGCAACGGGAAGAACATTTAATTAAATTCCTTTGCACCTTTAGTGCTGCGCTAAAAATTCCACAGCTCCTCCGTCCTCCCTCCAGGGCGGCAATAACAAATTAATCTCTGCGGGTTCGGGCTGGGGATAGTGTTGGGGTTCTCTTTTCCCTCCGGGTGCTGGCGACCCCTTCGTAAGCCCTACAAATGAGGCATTTGATTTTAAAACTAGCCAAAGTTTCCGCGACAAAACGGTGCCTCGTTTTATGTCGTCTACTGTCGCTTTTATGGCCTGCGGCTCCGTTCAATCAAGGGCTGAATTATGTTGACATGGCACGCACAGTCGGGCAGACGTATACACGGGAATACAGTACCTACACAGCACACTTTTGGGCCAACGAGGCGACCAACCGACCGACAAAGTTTTCAATTTACGTTTTTAGGGCTTGCCCGCAATTCTGCTGGCGCTGGCACTTCGTCTTCAATTTCGCAAATGCGCCTCAACGTCTGGCCACGTAACCGGAAGGAAATGCACAACAAAGCTTTTCTTATTAGCATGTGTGGGCGGCGCAAGGGGCGCGTAGGGAAAATTAAAGGCTTCCAGAAAAGACGCTTTCGTTGGCCCGGCTGTTTAATCGATAATTCTCTGCACGGCTCTTCTGCTGCGAAATTGGATGGCATTTTATGGCTCAACTGTAAAGCGAATTCTGTCACCTTACATTCATAGAGGTATCATACACCTCATCTGAAAGTGGAGTTTTGGGGTCCCAATCTAACCCCATTGAAAATACGGAAAAATCCAACATGAAAATGGGTTCAAATTTTGGCCCCCCTGAAAAAGAAATATGTAAATGCAGATTAATAGAGAATTCAACGACAAATTCAAGAAGGTATGCCACTTCTAAATCGGATGTCTATAACACAAGTTATGAATTCTGGAAATGGAGTCTTGGAGCTCATTCTGGACCTTATTGAAAATACGGAAAAGTCCAACATGAAAATGGGTTAAAATTTTGACCCCCCTGAAAAAGAAATATGTAAATGCAGATTAATAGAGAATTCAACGACAAATTCAAGAAGGTATGCCACTTCTGAATCGGATTTATATAACTCAAGTTATGAATTCTGGAAGTGGAGTATTGGAGCTTATTCTGGACCCTATTGAAAATACGGAAAAGTCTAACATGAAAATGGGTTAAAATTTTGACCCCCCTGAAAAAGAAATATGTAAATGCAGATTAATAGAGAATTCAACGACAAATTCAAGAAGGTATGCCACTTCTGAATCGGATTTATATAACTCAAGTTATGAATTCTGGAAGTGGAGTATTGGAGCTTATTCTGGACCCTATTGAAAATACGGAAAAGTCCAACATGAAAATGGGTTAAAATTTTGACCCCCCTGAAAAAGAAATATGTAAATGCAGATTAATAGAGAATTCAACGACAAATTCAAGAAGGTATGCCACTTCTAAATCGGATGTATATAACTCAAGTTATGAATTCTGGAAGTGGAGTCTTGGAGCTCATTCTAGACCCTTTTAAAAACTCGGAAAATTCGAACATGAAAATGGGTTAAAATTTTGACCCCCCTGAAAAAGAAATATGTAAATGCAGATTAATAGAGAATTCAACGACAAATTCAAGAAGGTATGCCACTTCTAAATCGGATTTATATAACTCAAGTTATGAATTCTGGAAGTGGAGTCTTGGAGCTCATTCTAGACCCTTTTAAAAACTCGGAAAATTCCAACATGAAAATGGGTTAAAATTTTGACCCCCCTGAAAAAGAAATATGTAAATGCAGATTAATAGAGAATTCAACGACAAATTCAAGAAGGTATGCCACTTCTGAATCGGATTTATATAACTCAAGTTATGAATTCTGGAAGTGGAGTATTGGAGCTTATTCTGGACCCTATTGAAAATACGGAAAAGTCCAACATGAAAATGTGTTAAAATTTTGACCCCCCTGAAAAAGATATATGTAAATGCAGATTAATAGAGAATTCGACGACAAATTCAAGGAGGCATGCCACTTCAAAATCGGATGTATATAACTCAAGTTATGAATTCTGGAAGTGGAGTCTTGGAGCTCATTCTGGACCCTTTTAAAAACTCGGAAAATTTGGAATGAAAATGGGTTAAAATTTTGACCCCCCTGAAAAAGAAATATGTAAATGCAGATTAATAGAGAATTCAACGACAAATTCAAGAAGGTATGCCACTTCTGAATCGGATTTATATAACTCAAGTTATGAATTCTGGAAGTGGAGTATTGGAGCTTATTCTGGACCCTATTGAAAATACGGAAAAGTCCAACATGAAAATGGGTTAAAATTTTGACCCCCCTGAAAAAGAAATATGTAAATGCAGATTAATAGAGAATTCAACGACAAATTCAAGAAGGTATGCCACTTCTAAATCGGATGTATATAACTCAAGTTATGAATTCTGGAAGTGGAGTCTTGGAGCTCATTCTAGACCCTTTTAAAAACTCGGAAAATTCGAACATGAAAATGGGTTAAAATTTTGACCCCCCTGAAAAAGAAATATGTAAATGCAGATTAATAGAGAATTCAACGACAAATTCAAGAAGGTATGCCACTTCTGAATCGGATTTATATAACTCAAGTTATGAATTCTGGAAGTGGAGTATTGGAGCTTATTCTGGACCCTATTGAAAATACGGAAAAGTCCAACATGAAAATGGGTTAAAATTTTGACCCCCCTGAAAAAGAAATATGTAAATGCAGATTAATAGAGAATTCAACGACAAATTCAAGAAGGTATGCCACTTCTAAATCGGATGTATATAACTCAAGTTATGAATTCTGGAAGTGGAGTCTTGGAGCTCATTCTAGACCCTTTTAAAAACTCGGAAAATTCGAACATGAAAATGGGTTAAAATTTTGACCCCCCTGAAAAAGAAATATGTAAATGCAGATTAATAGAGAATTCAACGACAAATTCAAGAAGGTATGCCACTTCTGAATCGGATTTATATAACTCAAGTTATGAATTCTGGAAGTGGAGTCTTGGAGCTCATTCTAGACCCTTTTAAAAACTCGGAAAATTCCAACATGAAAATGGGTTAAAATTTTGACCCCCCTGAAAAAGAAATATGTAAATGCAGATTAATAGAGAATTCAACGACAAATTCAAGAAGGTATGCCACTTCTGAATCGGATTTATATAACTCAAGTTATGAATTCTGGAAGTGGAGTATTGGAGCTTATTCTGGACCCCATTGAAAATACGGAAAAGTCCAACATGAAAATGTGTTAAAATTTTGACCCCCCTGAAAAAGATATATGTAAATGCAGATTAATAGAGAATTCGACGACAAATTCAAGAAGGCATGCCACTTCAAAATCGGATGTATATAACTCAAGTTATGAATTCTGGAAGTGGAGTCTTGGAGCTCATTCTGGACCCTTTTAAAAACTCGGAAAATTTGGAATGAAAATGGGTTAAAATTTTGACCCCCCTGAAAAAGAAATATGTAAATGCAGATTAATAGAGAATTCAACGACAAATTCAAGAAGGTATGCCACTTCTGAATCGGATTTATATAACTCAAGTTATGAATTCTGGAAGTGGAGTATTGGAGCTTATTCTGGACCCTATTGAAAATACGGAAAAGTCCAACATGAAAATGGGTTAAAATTTTGACCCCCCTGAAAAAGAAATATGTAAATGCAGATTAATAGAGAATTCAACGACAAATTCAAGAAGGTATGCCACTTCTAAATCGGATGTATATAACTCAAGTTACGAATTCTGGAAGTGGAGTCTTGGAGCTCATTCTAGACCCTTTTAAAAACTCGGAAAATTCGAACATGAAAATGGGTTAAAATTTTGACCCCCCTGAAAAAGAAATATGTAAATGCAGATTAATAGAGAATTCAACGACAAATTCAAGAAGGTATGCCACTTCTGAATCGGATTTATATAACTCAAGTTATGAATTCTGGAAGTGGAGTATTGGAGCTTATTCTGGACCCTATTGAAAATACGGAAAAGTCCAACATGAAAATGTGTTAAAATTTTGACCCCCCTGAAAAAGATATATGTAAATGCAGATTAATAGAGAATTCGACGACAAATTCAAGAAGGCATGCCACTTCAAAATCGGATGTATATAACTCAAGTTATGAATTCTGGAAGTGGAGTCTTGGAGCTCATTCTGGACCCTTTTAAAAACTCGGAAAATTTGGAATGAAAATGGGTTAAAATTTTGACCCCCCTGAAAAAGAAATATGTAAATGCAGATTAATAGAGAATTCAACGACAAATTCAAGAAGGTATGCCACTTCTAAATCGGATGTATATAACTCAAGTTATGAATTCTGGAAGTGGAGTCTTGGAGCTCATTCTAGACCCTTTTAAAAACTCGGAAAATTCGAACATGAAAATGGGTTAAAATTTTGACCCCCCTGAAAAAGAAATATGTAAATGCAGATTAATAGAGAATTCAACGACAAATTCAAGAAGGTATGCCACTTCTGAATCGGATTTATATAACTCAAGTTATGAATTCTGGAAGTGGAGTATTGGAGCTTATTCTGGACCCTATTGAAAATACGGAAAAGTCCAACATGAAAATGGGTTAAAATTTTGACCCCCCTGAAAAAGAAATATGTAAATGCAGATTAATAGAGAATTCAACGACAAATTCAAGAAGGTATGCCACTTCTAAATCGGATGTATATAACTCAAGTTATGAATTCTGGAAGTGGAGTCTTGGAGCTCATTCTAGACCCTTTTAAAAACTCGGAAAATTCCAACATGAAAATGGGTTAAAATTTTGACCCCCCTGAAAAAGGAATATGTAAATGCAGATTAATAGAGAATTCAACGACAAATTCAAGAAGGTATGCCACTTCTGAATCGGATTTATAAAACTCAAGTTATGAATTCTGGAAGTGGAGTCTTGGAGCTTATTCTGGACCCTATTGAAAATACGGAAAAGTCCAACATGAAAATGTGTTAAAATTTTGACCCCCCTGAAAAAGATATATGTAAATGCAGATTAATAGAGAATTCGACGACAAATTCAAGAAGGCATGCCACTTCAAAATCGGATGTATATAACTCAAGTTATGAATTCTGGAAGTGGAGTCTTGGAGCTCATTCTGGACCCTTTTAAAAACTGGGAAAATTTGGAATGAAAATGGGTTAAAATTTTGACCCCCCTGAAAAAGAAATATGTAAATGCAGATTAATAGAGAATTCAACGACAAATTCAAGAAGGTATGCCACTTCTGAATCGGATTTATATAACTCAAGTTATGAATTCTGGAAGTGGAGTATTGGAGCTTATTCTGGACCCTATTGAAAATACGGAAAAGTCCAACATGAAAATGGGTTAAAATTTTGACCCCCCTGAAAAAGAAATATGTAAATGCAGATTAATAGAGAATTCAACGACAAATTCAAGAAGGTATGCCACTTCTAAATCGGATGTATATAACTCAAGTTACGAATTCTGGAAGTGGAGTATTGGAGCTTATTCTGGACCCTATTGAAAATACGGAAAAGTCCAACATGAAAATGTGTTAAAATTTTGACCCCCCTGAAAAAGATATATGTAAATGCAGATTAATAGAGAATTCGACGACAAATTCAAGAAGGCATGCCACTTCAAAATCGGATGTATATAACTCAAGTTATGAATTCTGGAAGTGGAGTCTTGGAGCTCATTCTGGACCCTTTTAAAAACTGGGAAAATTTGGAATGAAAATGGGTTAAAATTTTGACCCCCCTGAAAAAGAAATATGTAAATGCAGATTAATAGAGAATTCAACGACAAATTCAAGAAGGTATGCCACTTCTGAATCGGATTTATATAACTCAAGTTATGAATTCTGGAAGTGGAGTATTGGAGCTTATTCTGGACCCTATTGAAAATACGGAAAAGTCCAACATGAAAATGGGTTAAAATTTTGACCCCCCTGAAAAAGAAATATGTAAATGCAGATTAATAGAGAATTCAACGACAAATTCAAGAAGGCATGCCACTTCTAAATCGGATGTTTATAACTCAAGTTATGAATTCTGGAAGTGGAGTCTTGGAGCTCATTCTGGACCCTATTAAAAAGTCGGAAAAGTCCAACATGAAAATGGGTTAAAATTTTGACCCCCTGAAAAGGAATAATGTAAATGCAGATTAATAGAGAATTCAGCGACAAATTCAAGAAGGTATGCCACTTCTAAATCGGATTAGTATAACTCAAGGTATGAATTCTGGAAGTGGAGTCTTGGAGCTCATTCTGAACCCTATTGAAAATACGGAAAAGTCCAACATGAAAATGGGTTAAAATTTTGACCCCCCTGAAAAGGAATAATGTAAATGCAGATTAATAGAGAATTCAGCGACAAATTCAAGAAGGTATGCCTCTTCTAAATCGGATTAGTATAACTCAAGGTATGAATTCTAAAATTGGAGGTTTGGGGTCCCATTCTAGAGCTGTTTGAAAATACGGAAAATTTAATATGAAACTGGGTTAAAATTATGACCCCCGTTAAAAAAAAAGATACAATGTATATTGATAGAGAATTAAACCACAATTTCAAAGAGGTATGTCACTTCTACATCGGATTGGAGTGGAGGTTTGAGTTCTTTTTCTGTTCCCTTATAACACGAATTCATAATTTCAGTTTCGGGTTGGAGATTTACTGAATGCACCATAACATCTTTAGAAAAAAACAGTGAACATTGAGCACTACCATGCTATAAAGTGGGCGGTAACTGAAACTTGTCCCCATTTTCCTCGGGGTATTTTCGCGTTCCCTCTTAATGGGATTACGGGGATTAATCTCCATAGACAGCAGAGTGGTAAACCGTAAACCGATCTGCTGCGACAGCCAAGAGCCAGTGGAAAAAACGTGGGGAATCAAACTCGAATCAATTGGCGAAAGCCAAAGGGCAAAAAATTGGGTGCAAGTGCGTGAGAGAGACGTCGACAGCAGCCACTTTTCAATTTCTTTGCACGCACACCATCCATCTGGCCCAGTCGAATTTTCCGCCCCCAACTGCTGGAATTACCCCTGCCACTGCCGCCCAAAACACCCCACCCACGGCGGTGTCCTTGCCCAGAGCAACGCTTGACGCTTGTCCTTTAAGCCACTTGCCGTCTTTTGTCCTTTGGGGCAATCAATCCGTGTTAATGGCTCTGCAGCTAAATCAAAAAGATTGCCACAGCATAAAAAGGGCAGAGAGGGAAGAACAGCGAAGGAACCCCAAGCTGAATGAAAAAAGGAAACCAAACTGAAAACTTAGCACAAATATTTTCCCACTCGAGCTTGGCCAAATCTTTGCCAAAGATGGCGCAACTTAAAATGTTGTAATCCCATTTGTTGTTGCGCTGCATGTGGCCTGCTCCAGCTATTTAATTATGTAGTATCCTTCGGGCCAAACTTTGCAGAATCGAAGGAGCGAACCGAACAAGTTAGCACACACTCACGCACCCGAAAGTTTACAAAGCCAAGAAGGCCCAGGCCAGATGATGCTGGTTTTCGGGCGGAGCGCCGGGCCGGGCCGGGGACGGGGGCAATTGCAATTTGTATGCCCGTCAAATTCGGCTCGTTATTGCGAAATTTAGAACTGCTCGAAATAATTCCAGCAAATTTTCGTGCAAACGAGCCAGACGCCGTTACTCCACCAGCAACCAGCCAAGACACAGAGCTGCGGCCCAGTGCGCACCCCACAAACGCGTCTAATTGGATTTGGCCCAGGGAGCTGGGTGGAGTGCTTATGCAGTATTAAAATGATGGGTATTTCTGGGGTGACGGAGGCGACAATTTGGAAAATTTTCACTGAGTAAGCGGTTTTTATTTCTTGTGTGGTAGCTTAGGCACTGTTTTATATAACTATCAATTTCTAGTATCCTATCTATAGGGGGTATATTAAAGATATATCACTCTACCTTGAAAAGACGTTTACATAGTCGTAATAATTTATGGTATAGTGTTTTTTATAATGTCAGGCATTAACTAGATGGTTAAGATCAACCTCTCATTAACTAGATGTTTTGGAAATTTAATTTTCTAAACTTTTGTTAGTGTATATATAACTCAACCGTGCTGAAAACCAATTTAATAATTCCTAAAATAAATAACATCCTCTAATTAAAATTAAATTTAGCTTAATAGGAAAAACTTTGAGAACTGTAAATGAAAAAACTAAAAAGATATGGAATTTAAAGATCCTAAAGTGAATTTATCGACCTAAACTTTGGTCGACTGATCGATCAGAACTCAACCTGCCGGCGGGAACACCTGCCTACCTGCCCTTTTTGCGCCCACCCATTAACACCCCGCACGTCCTTCGGCCGGGCACGTGCATTAAAAACTTTTAGCGCCAAAGTTGTCCGGCAAAACTCGGGGGGAGTCCGGGTCCGAAAGCGAACGTATAGGATCCGAGGAGAGCTGAGCTGAACTGAACTGAATTGAACCGACCGACGGCCAACTAAACCAAGGCAAACTGTGTTTTTGAGCCGGTGCAAGCCGGAAGTGGTAATAAAGAGCGGGCAGGGCACGGGGGGGCGGAGAAAGTGCCGGAGAAAGGGGCAGGGGAGGGGTAGGGAGTCGATAGGCAGCCGCTTGCCATGGACAAGCTGACGTAGTTTAATTATGTAGAAATCGAGACACGCACTTTTGCAGCCGACACCGGCGAACGAAGCCCAGGATCCGGCATATCCCCCTCTCTCTCACAGCGCCCCCTCCATCTCTTTCGCTCTGTTTGCGTGTGCGGCGTGATGCAATCGACACACCCACTTTGCGACACCCACACTCATAACCGAGATACGCAAATTTGTGAGCTCCATACCCTATGCGGGGAGTTTCTTGAATTTCTGAGATGCTTTCGTCCAAAGTTGAGATATCTTATATCTTATCATCTTAAGTTATAATAAATATAGATGGTTAGTAAAATGTTGAAATGTTATAAAACAGTTATAAAAAGCTTTGAGTTTCATTTCTCCCTTGAAAATAAGATTTGGTACACACATGTTATACCATGATATTTCTATTTAAAAATATTTGTGTTCTGCGGCTTACATTTTGGTAAGTTAAATCTTTAAGCTCCCTAAATACTGTAAAATATACCTGATCACTACCCTTATAAGTCCAATAGGTATTTTTTGTAAGGATGGTAAGGATTTTCCTTGAAACCTCATCAGATCACCCAAGTAGGGTGTGTGCAACTTCGTGGTGCCTCCCACTATTTCTAATGACATTAGGTGTGGGAAGGAGCGGAGTTCGTTGCAGGAGCAACCGGGATACTGTTACCTCGTATACGATTATAAATTCTGTTGCATGTCAGTGGTTTTCAAAGTTGGAGCGATTCATGGCTTCGGTTCGCTCCGAGTCTGGCTGGGTCTGCGCTGCCAAAGGCTGGCAGGTGAAAATAATGGTGTGGAATTGCATTAGGCTGCAGCTACTTTCGCATTTGCGGGATGGATGTGGAAGCGGGAAATTTCCCTAGACCAAACACTTAAAGGATGAAGGTCTAGAAGGTGAAAAAAAGGCAGCGTTCATCCGGGGGCCCTAGCATAAATTTTAATAAAGGAACAGAAGCCAAGTCAGTGAAAGCTGGGCCGAGTCCTTTTGCTACCTTTCTCCGTAAGCGTTTCCATTACTTTTTCCCCATTTCGTTTGTATTTTGTATTACGGAACCGTAGGAGACAGTCGTTTATATCAATTAGCCCACGCGTCTGGCATTTCTGCCACAGGACAACACTTGGTCCAGGTCGAGTTTAAATGGAATCGGGAGTGGGTCTCCGGGGCCTCAAATGGCTGCAAGCGGTCCTAATTGATTTATTTGTGGATTTACTTGCGTTAAAGTTGGCGAATGTTTTAACCAATTAAATTGCCTTGCTTGGGGAACCTTCAAAACCTCCTGCAAAATATCCATTGAATTGGTACAACAAAAAAATACCTATTCGCTTTGCCAACGCAATTTCACACTTTACCAGCTACAAATTGCAGCATCATAGCCGGGAAAATGCCCCGGATACCTTTCAGTGGCCACGGGCCTTGGCCAAGATTATATAGATGACGACGACGGGCTTGGAATTTTATGATTTATGAGTGGGCCCCCATCTCCCTAGCCCGCCTCCCTTGGTCATCAGTTTCGCCTTGGCTTTTCTTCGCCTTCCACCGAAATTGTTGCAGTCTTTTCAGTTTTATTTTTTACTGCAAGTCCAAGTCACTGCCCAAGCCGCTGGGTCAGAAAGGCTCTGGCCGCATGATTAATGGGCTTTTCACTTTTCCAACTCGAAATTATGAGCACTGCCATTGTCCCAGGCCCATATCACACACACTTTGTCTCCCAATCCGTCAGCCTGAAAGCAAATTGATCCGACATCGGAAGGGGTTTCCAGGATCAATGGGTTAGCTTATTATAATGCACCACAAATTCCTAATACCTTTAAAGTTAAGATGGCATTCTTTAGGCAATCTTGAGTCCTTGGTTAAATCCACCATCTGCATTTAAAACAAACCCAATTTCAATTTATTTATTTGAGAATGCAATTCGTAATTAGGATACAGCTCAGCCATTTCATTCATCAAGCATGGGCATAAATCGTTAGAGATTTATATTATATTTATTATATTATTTTCTGAAAAACGACGGCAAATTGTTAAAATTATTTCACAAAATATCACAAAGTTTATTTACGACCCAGACATGGTGCAATCCTCTTTCGAAGACCGAAGGGAGTTTGAGTTTAGAACGTTTTCAACTGTTGCGCGGGACGATTTTTTCCAGCTCGGTTATAAAGTGTGGGGAAAACGCATAAATTTTATGACTGAATGGGTCGGAGTTAGGGGTGGTCCTTGTGGGGTGGATGGGGGGTTTGCTGCACTCGGCTTCACACACACAGAAGACTCCAAACACGACAAAAAGTGCGCTGAAATTTCAACTAAATTATTCATTGAGCGCGCAATTGAGCTGGAAATGTGCACAGTGAGCCCCCCATATGGCGAATGAATGCGAGCCCGAGCTCCGGTGTGAGTGTGCGGTCTGAATGTCTGGCACGTAGAAATGTCGGCTGTTTGGCTTCCTGGCACTTTTTTAGGCTCCATTTTTGTTGCGGGGAGCAGGGGAGCGAATATGCCACTCAAACACTTGACACTTTGTGCGAGCTAACAAAAAATGATATAGGGTTAGGGGGATCGGCCATAAGCAGAAGTGTTTGGCTGATGGTGTTGCCAGAGAGTCCAAAACGGCAGAAGCACCGGGGTTTATTGCCTTTTAATGGTGCGCGCCATTAAGAAATCATATTCCTGATTTTATGCAGCTAGATTATGTACTCCACTGGCATTAAAATATTCATATGCTTAAGGATAAAGTACATTTGTTTATGGAACCTATAATCTGTATTGCTACATCTAGATCTAGAATCTAAAAATTATTAAACATACCAGTTATCTTATTTTTACAGTTTACTAAATTTCCTACTTACAAGTATATTAATTTTGAAAACCCAAACAAGAATTAAACGATTATACTGAACCACATTTACGGTTGACATCTCCCATTGGCTCTGATTAAATACTTAGCCTCCCACAGCAATTTAAATCCCTTCTCTTATTCAGTTAACTAATCATTCGCAAACAGAGCCCCAGAATCCAGTTTATAACCGGGTATCTATCGGAGCCAACTGAGCCATTTGAATACCAAATTAAGTGCTTCTCAGCCGGCTGAGAGCCCACAAGACGATGGGGGGGACTTGCATTATTAAGAACACAGCCGAAACTAAGTTACGTATATTGGCACAAGTCCTGCCCAAATAGTTCACTTCAAAAATCCACACAGTGCCGGGTTTGTCTTCTTAATTAGTGGACAAGTTGGCAGACACTGTGTGTTTGCTTTGTGGGGATTATGATTATTATACGGCAATTATGCGTCTGTGTCTTTTGTCAATTGTGTAATAAGTGGAGATGGCCTTAAGTAAATTCCGGCGGAGCGATGCCGAATTTGCCTCAATTCGAAAACGACGCCTGGGTGAATTGGCATGGCCGGCCAAGTTATGCAATCTTGGGCTGGCTTTGAATCGATAATCATTCGGGTTGCATCAGTCAACGGCAGGCATTGTTTTCCCCTTGGCCACTAACAATATGCCACAATTTGGAGGCATCGTCGGTTCGCTTCGGTGGGGTCTGGGCCACGGCCTGATAAATGTCCCTGGCAAGAGGCCTGTCCTGCGACCAGCAGCCAGAAGCCAGCAGCCAGGACTCACCTTCAATGGACAAATTAACATTTCGACAAAGGCAACCTAATCAAATGTCACAATCACGCATGCGGCTGTCCCTGGCAGCCAAAAACGAACCGAGCTGAAGCCACTGCAGGTCCAGGTCCGTGTCCCCTTCCCCTGGATTCCCCACCCATTTCCCACCCGATTCCCGCCCAGTCCCCGGGATCCTGACACTTTTTGTGCTGCCCCTCGCATAACTTTCACTCTTGTCAGTTGCAAATTACATCGCACGTCTGCAGCAGCAGGATCAGCAGCTCAAGGGGGTTGCAATTGGGGTTGTGGAGGGGCCCGGGGCCGGGCTTCGGCTGAAGGGTGTCGTAATTTAAAGCTTATTTTGACACTTCACCCCCTCGGCCCGGCAACAACAACACCCAATTTGCATCTTTCAAAATCGTGTTTTGTTACATTTTGTGCATGCGCAAAAATTTGCATACGACAATTAACACTCCAAAAGCAGACTCACATGTGTCCTGGCTGCCTCCTGTGTGTGCGGAGAGTGTGTGGTGTGTGCTCAGCTTATCCCCTGCACTTTGCGAATGCAACAGTCCTGCTGCCTGCCACCCAACTCCCCGCCCGCACCACGTTGCGTATGCGTAATTTTGTGTCTTCTGTTCAACGGCAAGAAACAGTGGGAGGAACGGGACGTGGGATGCAGGACGAAGGATGCAGGACCAAGGACGAAATGAAACGGGCGGAGCGCAGAGCATCCCCGCCAGGGGGATATGTTAATGGAGTTGCTGTTTGAAGAGCAAACCAACCTAATGAGAATTTGTAAATATTTGCTCAGCACAACAATCTTTCGGTTCGTGTACGAAGAGCCAAGGATCAACGAGAGATTTAATGGGAATCTTAGGTGCGAAATAAGTAGAACCAAAGATCAAGTGGTTGCAATGCAAAGCAATGATACAAATATACTTTTAAATACGACATTCGTAAGATAATAGGTTTTATAACTTAAGGGCCCAGGAAAAGGAACAATATGGTGAATAAAGGTTTAAGAAAATTGTGGATGGGATGTTCTAGGTATTCTCAAAAAACGTTTCACTTAAAATAAAAGAAGTACCATTAAGATAATGTACAGCCCATCGACTTTGACTTTCATGTACTTAACAGAACATCTTTTCAAAAACCCCATAACCAAAGATTAAGTAAACTTGGAAATTCCTGAAAGAAACCTCTAGAAACAGCTCCCATTACTCAGTGACCCTTTTGCTCCCCCGTGTTTGCGCCCTTCCTCTATCTGGTATGTCTTTAAGCAAATTAAGAACCGCAATCAGCCGCAAACAATTCGCACAGAAATCGAAGCGACAGAAATCAAGGCAAAATCCTGTGCAAAAGGGTTGCAAGTTGGACTGCACGAGGGGTTGGAATCGGAAAATCAAGGGGACGTGGGGACCATATACAACGTTTGTTGTTTGATGGCGATGCCAAGAAATGTCATGATAAGCGCGATACAGGGACATGGAGGTGGGGAAAGGGGCATGGAGAAAGGCGGAGAAAGGGGTCTGGGAACCCACACATGGGCTCGTACATTCACACACACACTTAATACGCTTAATTGACTTTCATGTATGCACGAGTGAGTGCAGCGACATGACAGCCGAAGGATGAGGACCAGGGGGGCAGGACCGCGGCTCGGGGGGCGTGGCAGCGGTCTGGCATGTTGGCCAAGCTGCCACTGCCACCGAGCTGCTGTTGCCAACTGACGCGGACCCGCGCGACTGGCGGCAGCATTAGCGATGCGAATGGTCTCCAAATTAGGCACAGTCGACACCAAAAAGAGAGTAATCCCAAACCCAAGCCACGGGCTCCAAAATAAGACAAAAGATTGGACAAACAATGCCAGAGGGAGTGATCGACGAGCAGGTACCCAAAGGAATGGATTAACGTTAGAGAAACTAAGTTAAAGATATAGTTAACTACAGGCATATCTAAGAAAACTAATCAGATTCGATAAAAACAATACAATTACAAAATTATTTTTCAAAAGAATTTAAATAATAAATACTTTTAGATGCATTTGTAATGTTTCATTAAACTAAGCCATACTATTTGGAATATTACAAAACTTATCTTAAAAAATAAAATGCTTTTACTTTGTTTTCCTTTTTAAATTTGAGTGGTATATCTGATTTGATAGATACTCCAGATAGAGCAGAAAAAATCACAGGAATTGTGAGCCTAAACTCAATCATTTCACTGGGCACAGCACAGCAAACCTGGTTTTTATCCCTTGAGTATTTCGTGGCAAAAGGAAAGCCCAAAAGAGTGCTAAATACAGGCGTTCCACAGAAGGCATGAGAGCCCATAATCGCAGGCAAATCGCTTACAAAAGGTTTCGGAAAAGTCCCCAATCTCTAACCCGTTTCGCCCCATTCAATCACCGATTCACTTCATTGAATCACTTATTCAGTATTTGCCATTGCAAATGCCGATGTTCCATCATTTTCACCCCCCAGATCCAGATTTTCCCCTCCCCCCACAGGCGCACTGGTGTTTGGTGTTGTGTGGATTTTGTGGCTCTTTTCTAGCACCTCTCCCCGATTTTCGATGTGTGCATACGATGGCTGTACATCCGTTCGTTGTGGGTTTGTCAATCGCATTTGACTGCTGTTGGCTGCACAAAACTCGACAATTATGCCGGCGTTTCTTTTCATGGTTTTAATCCCGTCATATTTGCGGCCGATACTAAATATCCGTGTCGATGATGGTGGGGAATTGTGTCAATGACGGTCGAGATTTTAGAGAGTGCTACTCAGTGCGGTCTGAATTCCAAACTACAATAGATTAAAGTATCAGAAAGATACGAAGAAGGGTTTGAGTGTGACTCTCATTCTACCAGCTGATTTTGTAAAACCAATTTTCCTAGTCTCAGCGCCAGCTTTGGGCCACAAAACAAGTTGCGAACAACAATCCGCATAATTCCCCGGCCTTTCTCTGTCACGGCTCGCATAATTCTTGAGTGCATTAAGCCCCTTTGACTCCTGCTTGCACTTTGGCAAATAAGATCTGAATCGGGCACATCTCCTTTATGTTATTCCCCGATTCCCTTTCTTTCGAGTCCCGGAGTCGTCGTGTCCCCCAGTTGTTTGTCTTGCCAACAGGCGTTGCTCTGAATAAAGTCAATGTCAGACGGTCGTCTTTCGCCAAGTGAAACTCAATTACACACATACCCCCACTCGCACTCGTCCCCTGACTCCCATCCAGACTCATAATCCCCCTGGTTCCCACACCCCCACCTGTGAATAAAACACACTCAAAGAATGCAACGAGCAGGGCGCATAGAGAACATCACTTTTATTTATTTACATACTCACACAAAGCACAGAATAGACACTTTGAGCTCGATGTGGCTCCCAATTGGATACCCTTTATGAGAATATGAGAACTACTCGGAGATGTTTTCCTGGAAAACTCGAACCAACTGTTAAAGACACTGCTTGCAGTCCTAGTGTAAAATAAATAAATTTTGCCATAATCTCAGATCTCATCAAGGCCCCAGGCTATCCCATAAATGCCATATTTTTTAAATCGAACCGAATTGATCGTTTTAAACTTTTTTACTAGCGCACCTCAATCGATTAGCAGCCAGTTTCTATTGCCATTTCATAATCGATACAAGACTGGTTCAAAGATAATGAACCAATAAAACCACATTGTAAGTGACTACTGCTGCGGCTCTTAATTGAAGTGACCACTTTTTGATGATGTTGTTTATAGGCTCTCGACTACTGGATTCCGAAAATGAAATTTGAAATTGGAGACGCCTCCTGAGAGTAAGTGAAAACTGCTTTCAAATTGTTTCCAAAGAGTATCAAATGGGGCCTCTGTCATTCAGCTTCTTTGGCTCAATGTTTATGTGAGGTATCAACAAAAGGATACAGAGACACACAAGCTGAGGCAAAAATGTTCTGCATCTGCAGCTGGCGCATAATGAGCGCAAAAACATCCTGTGCCGTCCTTGTGCACAGGGAAAAATTTGATTAGGTGTTATAAAAACTAACATAATAAAATATAATAAACTAAAACTTGATAGAAAATCTTAATAGAAAACCCATTAAATACCTTTAAAAATACCAATTTTGGTCTCAGCATTTCCATGTGCTTTCCCTAATAACCTACCTATACTTCCTGTTATTTGTTTTTATTTAGTGCCCAATCACCCGCATTTCTTCTCAGTGCTCTCCGCCTTGGTTCATATTTTGCAAGGCTTGCCAGGGAAAGATTTGTGCGCTTTTAGCGACGCAGCAAAGTTTCCTTGCCCGCCTTATGTGATTTTATTTTGCTCCATTCTGTGTTTGCCGACTTTTGAACGCGGCCAGGACATGAATGCGGATGCGAGTGTGTCCTCTCGTGAGTTCAGCCGGCGTGTCGCCAGTTTTGTTGGCTCCCCGTCGAGTTTAGCGACATGTGTCGCATTCTCCGCATCCTGCCAAAGTTAAATGGATCTCGTAATTGTTGTCCCGCTCCCCACCCCTCCCGGGACTGCACGAGTATTCTTTTGGATTTTATAGAAATTGCGGTTTAATTGCTGCATTTTAAAGCCATTGAAAGGACATCGTGTCCTCTGCAAGGGGATAACACGATACTTGCTGTGACGGCTTTGTCGCCCGCTTTCTCCCAGGGGTGGGTGTTGCCACCTCTAACCTCTTTTGTGTGGATGTGTGTCCTCGTCGGTATGTCCTGCACAATTCGAAAGAAGTAAGGGTGGAAAACACTTGCCACGACCCCGGAGAACTTTTGATTCCTTGACTCTCGCCTCGAGAGGAGGCTGCCTGGAATTTGACGGCAGTCAGGAGCATCCAGTCAACACCTCTCAGGTGGTCAACAAGTCAATCGATTTCACACGTGTGCCTGATGGATTGATTCGGGTTTCAAAGTTTCGTGCCCATTGTTCAAACTCGTGGGATTGCTTGCTCGGAACTCAGAGTGCTTTTAATTTATTTGTTTTGGGTCTCTTGGAAAGTATAGAAATTCAATTTAACTTTTGTTAATTTAGGTCTCAGGTGTGTATTTTATTTATAAATATTTGTGTCCAATATACAGTCATCGAGTTTTAAAAACTGTTTTTTTGTTTTCAAGCCTTGAATTTCAATATATATTTTAATTGAAAAATCACTCTTGTTATTAAATATATTTTTATTGAAATGATTCTTTTGTGAACGCTGAATGAAAGGTGAAGTTTGTTCGCCTGCATTTGTAGGCTCAGAATCTTTTACCTCTTCTCTCAATCGAATTTCCGGGATTTTAATACAATTTGAAAGGCCTGCAGCCGCGTTTGCATACTGCAAAGTTGCAAGATCAATCTCATCAATGGCGATTGAATGGCAACTTTGTGCGAGTACCTCCGCGATGCATTAAAAGCCAAATCACTGGATGCTAAAAATCCATGCAAATGCCCGCCCTTCAGCCGGAAAATCCGCCCCTTTTCATGGCAATTTTCCATGCAGTTTGATTTGATTCTGCGTTGCAGTCGGAATCATTTTTTTACGATGCGCCAACGGGAATTGTCGGCGGGGAACTGGTAATGAAACGTCTATAAAACTCGAGCGAGTGCACACAAATCGCAAATCATTTATCATAGAAGCACATAGTGCACTGCCATTCCCCCCAAGCCCGTTTCCCACTTCAATTTTCCCCTCGCTTTTTAGCTTTCCCATTGAATGGTCCACTAATCAGAGACTTTTGTGCGACTTACCTGGGCAATTGAAGGGACAGACGAGAGTCGGGGGAACGCAAAAGGAAGCTGCAAGTAAGAAGATGCACCAGATGAGACTCAATTCGCAAAGTAGGCCATTTGGAGAAACCGAAAAGAACAGGGAATCGGGAGTGGGTTGAAACTGGAGCAGTGGTGCAGGCACAAAGGAAACCCGCTTTTCCAGCCCCGGAGCCGACGAGCCGCTGCCGAATTAATTACCGGCGCGGCTCAAAACGCATAACACACATCAAAGCGGGAAATTAATTATTTCCCTATTAGCTGCTACACCGCAGCAGTTTCGGCTGCATTTTCGTGTCGGTAAACACGTTGACAGATTGGCAGTTACACACTCGGCCTAAATGTCTCGGTTACCGCTCGTCGATCGTCGAGCGTCGCGAATCGAGAGTCCAAACACGCGGTCTCGAACGGGCTATGAGTCTGGGAATAATCCTTCAGTATCAGGAAAACTTTATACCCAACCTTATCAATTTCATAACTTCAGTTTTGTAAAAGGAAGCGTATGCAAACTGCTGACAGCTATCGAGGCGCTCAATTTATTCAGGTTTCCGAGTCTTTAATGGAAAAAAGTCATTTAAACTACTATAAATATTAGCAAGCGGAAATCTGAAAAATATAGCTTGGGTGCTGATGAATATTTTACTGCAACTTTTTTAAAAAGCTAAATATCGTTGAGTCAACGTTATTTTTTAAATTATTTTTAAAACTTACATTTTTTTTCAAGCCAAATGGGCTTTATGCTTTAATGGAAATACATTAAACAAAACATTAAAAATATTTTTGTTTGTGAGAAAACTTTCTCATTTGGCTTTTTTAATGTCATAAACCTTTGGAAAAAAGAGCTTTGCGTACATAATACCTTTTAATTTTCTGTGTTATATAAATAGACTATAAACATTAAAAAATCCTCAGAAAGCTCGGACACCTTTATGATCATTAAATTGAATTAAATTTCTTAACCATGGACTTTAAAGTTTTTAAGCGCTCATTAAAATAAATCAATTTAACGAAATTATACTTTTATTAATTTTCCATCTAAAAACACGCCAACTTTACGGGCCATAATTTTTACCGTGGAAAGTTATATCCTAGAGTTCCATGTTTTGCGAGTTATCCAAAATTTTACTGCCCATGGCTTAGGTTTTACTTTGGCATTTTGGGATTAAGCTAAAAGAAAAGGGGGAAAACCACATACAGGGAATCATATTTCACCTTTCGCATAAGGAAATCGCAGAGCGGGGATCCTATTGCACTTCCTACCACCTCTCACCGAAAAAGAGGCGTTGTGGGTTTATGATACAGTAACGAGTCGCGTGATAAACTCCGAAATCACTTGATATTCGACACTAAAGCCTCGCCAGAGGCCAAACACAAAATTTGCGAGCAACATGTGAGGCACTTGCCGTAAACATTTTAGTGTCCGCAATTAATGAATGGCCCAAAGACGGCGGACAGGTCTCCTATCAACTGGCCGTGGTCCATCTGTCAGTTTGTCAGCCGGCTAATTTACGACTTAATGCCCACGACTTAAGGCCATAAAAAAACAAATGGGCTAACAAGGATAGATTTTATATAAGATAAACTATCAAACAAAGCCAAAAAGAGTGGTTGCGAAACTGAGAAGCCCGCCGACAATTTAAATGCAAAGTGCCGTCGAGGTGTGGACTCGCAATTAATATGTGCAGATTTATGGCCTCAAAATGGCCAGTAAAGTGAACAATTTGAAAAGCAATAGAAAGGGAATGCCATATGTTAGGGAAAGTCGGGTAAGCAATTTAATCGTCAGCAGAGGGCGTAAATCCAATCCATTGGTTACATAAAGTTTCTTAAAATTAGATTAATTAGTCAATTATCTGTTAATGTTCATAGGGCGGTCAAAATGCAAAATCTGGCGGTGTAAATTGGTTAAGTTGCAACCACATGATCAGTAATTTTTGCTTTTAAAATAATAGATCTCTTTAATAAAATATGGAATAGAGAGGATTTTTAAATTAAGTTTCCAATTCGTAACGTGTTGATTGTTTAAGTTAAATCTTCCGCACTCAGTATCAATTCAGCCAGGGTACAGAAGCCAGCAAATCGAAACTGGAACTGGCAACTAACAACTGGCAACTTTATGGGCCAATCTACTCTTGCCAATGAACGGAAACAGCTCGGCACAGCTGGAAGCCGAGATGAGAACCGCAGTGGTGGGAAAGCGGGGTGCTTGCCGGGACTGGAGAAAGGGCAAGGGGGTCCGGAAAATTGTGGGGTGCACCAGCAGCTGGCCGAAGGCGATGCGAATGCTGTGCGACAACAACTGCATCGCAGGAGCAACAACTTCGGAGCCAACTTGGAGACCGGAGACTCCCTGGGACAGCTATTGAAATCTGCTTTGCTGATTGACGTCGAATGTTGTGGTTTCGGTTACGATATTTGGTACCAAAATACAACCAACAATCCCTCGGCACGACCATGAAGATGATGAAGCCGATGATGGGGATGATGATGATGAGGTTGCGGGTGGGAGCGGTGTCCTGCAACTTTGTTTGGAATTTGTTTTGAGAGGGCAACGAATCGGCAACAACTTCCTTTGTTCCCGAGCTTCCAATAAATTAAAGGCCAGCCCAATGCAAATTCAGCTGCCTCAAAGCAACGCAACTAATCAGCTGAACTTTCCTAAAAGCCCAAACAAGGAATTCCATTGCTTTAAAGTCAAACGAAATTAGGTTGAAGTTTCTTTAAAATCAAACAAAATAAGGTTAAAGTTTCTAGTTTGTATTGCTTTATTGAGTAAATTAAAAATGTAGTGAGGCTTTAGTAAATAATACAATAAGCATAACAAATAACGGTCTGTATGGCAGATATATAAAATGAAACAAAAGTATGTGTATATTTAATTTTAAATACAGTGTAAGTACGTTCTAATAAATCATAAAACAAAATTATCTTAGCTATAAAAAACTTAAAAAGGAGTATAAAATATTTTTTGATATATTGTTTCACAGCAATGCATCTAAACAGGATACACAAATTAAATGTTAAACATTAAAAAAGTTGATAAATTCCAATGGCTTAAAGGAAGGCAAAAAGTATCTAAAAATATAAATATAGTAAAAATTCAATTAATTTGCAAATACTAAATTGAAATAAATTTATTTATTAAAATAAGGTGCCTAAGCCTTTGCTGAAATCAAAACAATTAGAAATCAATTTAATGATAATTATTCATTCTAAAATTGATAAAAAAAAAAGGAAATAAATTCATAGCACCGTGAATTTTTCTATTTATCGTATCATTAGTAAAGTATTATAAATTGATTTAAATCAATTGTTATTCTAGATGATCTGAAATATATATGAACTAGTTTGGCTAATATTTACTATTGAGTTTTACCCAAAAAATCGAAAATGTTTTGAATACTGCTGTACCTTTTGTGAGTCTTATAGTAAAACTGTTGATTAGTGCTTAATGCTTTAACTGTGAGAGCTATCACACACTCTTGCTAATGTTTTTATTTATTTTTTGAGTCACTGAAAGTCCACCAAACTGAAAGGAGTTTATTTTCCTTAACGGCTTTTCCGTTCACAGAGCTAAAGTTCCGATCGGCCAGAGGATCGCGAGCTGGAAAAACGCGCGCGCAACTGAAAGGCGAAAGGACCTGCTCTATAGACGCTGACGAAAGGATAACTCCCGGAAGCTGAGAGAAGCTGAGCGGAACTGCAAACTGCGAACTGCGAACTAAATTCTACGAGTTCTGGCGACTGGCGAACAACGACTGACGACTGAGAACCGCTCGTAGAGGAAGTCGGCTGGAGACTGAAGGCAAAATCGGAATCTATATCGCAGAAGCGGCGGCACAAGCGGGCGGCACTTGCAATCAAAGTGCGCTTCTTGGGCGGATTGCGAACTGCGAGCTGCGAGTTGCGAGCTGCAGGCGGCTGGTTCCGAGTTGCGAGCTGCGAGATACGATTTTCGAGTTGCCAAGAATCGCGGATACGAAGATACTTGGCCGCCTGGCCAAAGCCAATAGTTGCACTCGACGCCGGCGTCGCAGCTGCTGCGAACTGCAGTTTGCACTCAACGAACTTGGCCACGAACGCGACCCCGGTTCTAGCTCAATGGCCCGAAGCTCGGCTTCTTCAGTAATGAGCCAAAAGGAGGCCACTGTTGGGCCAACAGTTCCTCAAATGTTGGCAACAGCTGTTAGCCTGTTAGCCAGGAAGTGGAAAGCGAGGAAGTGAACAGCCAGCCAACCCACTCAAGAGTGGGAAAATCTGCAAGAGAGCACGGAAAATGCCCAAGTGAAAGTGAAATAGCTCTAAACTCTTAGCCCTGTTTATCAAGCCATATTTATGCAATGGCTGATGGAATATTTTCTCGAAAATGCTGGGAACTTATATGCTCCGGCTGTATTTGCTCGCATTTAACACATTTGACAAGCTCGGAGCTTCTTTTCTTCTGGCCTGGCAAATATCAATATTTGAGCAATTTGGCTTCAGCCGCCTGTTTCCATATTTTGCCATATGTTGTTTACCCCAGAGTGAGCAATAACAAACACTCGAACCGATGTTATGACACTCTACAAAGAGTAAAGCTCTCGGAAATCTCTTTTTCAAGCGGGTCTCTCGGCAGAAAGCTCATGTCGAGTGGAAAGCAGTTGAGTGGGTTTTCAGCCGGCTCTTCCCAGTATTTCCTCGCTTTTCAGAGAGGGGAAATTTTGGATCGGCTGGTTTCGTAAGAATGATATTATAATGAAATATTTGAGAAAAGCATGATAAATGATTTGAGCCTCATTCCACAGAAGAAGAATAATAATATTTAAAATGTGTGACTTAAACTAACTACATTTAGTAAAACAATTTTTGAAAATATATACCCACTAGTTTTACAAAATTAACAAGAAATGTCTATACATTTTTTTATTTACAAAACTTTGAAACTTTAACATTTGAAAAAATCTTTTAGTTTCAATGAGTATTGTATTCGTTTTTCACATAGTTTTATTGCATTGGGGAATAATAATAAAATTATTATTAGTGTTTTAATTTATTTAAAATTGTTCCTTCTTTTACGCCATTGCTAGGCACTCTCCTTACGCTTTTACTCCCCGCATTCATTTATTTCTGATTGGTTGGCTTATCAAGAACAAAAAACTAATAAATAGAGGGAAAAGAAAACGGAAAAGACGCGAAAACGCTGCTGCTCAGTGAAGTTGAAAATAGTTTCCTTCCTTGGCGACCGCAGCAATTTCCACAGGCACTTGCTCATTTTCAGCTGCCAGTGAATTTGCATAGCCATTTAAATATTAATTTCAAATTGTCTAAGGATACCAGCCACCCCTGCCTCCCCCACCCCACATTCGTGACCTGTCGGGGGGCTAAAACAGGCAACAAACAAATTAATGGTTCTGCAGCTCAACCGCATTTTGCGGTTTTTCTCTCTCTCTGACTTGATATTCTGCTGGTTTTCCACCTTCTGGGTGTGTGAGTGAGAGAGTTTACTTAAGTGGCTAACAAAATGCTGTGTTCCATCCTGGAAAAATTAATAATTAAAGGACTCGCGGCTGAGGTGCTATTCTCTGATAAAGATAAAATTAAATATTGGATATCGAACCCCAACGAAATAATGATGATTTGGATCAGGGGCATTTATTTTACTCTAATAAATTAAATTCTTTATAAAAATAAATAAAATTTTTAAAGTTACCTATCTAAAAAAAATAAAATTTTAAATTTCAACCCAATAGGACTTGCAATTTGCGTTCTGAACTTATTCGGTTTCTTGCAGAATTCCTCTTTTTCAGTCTAGCCTTTTTCCATCGCTGTTGGCTTTCCCCGAAGTTCCTCCATCCTTAGCTCCTTGATCTTTGGACATTATAAATTTCAGTCATGTTTCTAATAACTTTGAATTAATCATCTTTTCCGGTTTGCTTTGGCCGGAGTTTGTGGGTGGCAAAGGGGCGGGAAAGCGGGAAGTAAGCAGAGGAAAGGAGAGGAAACTCGCACACGTCGGTGGAAACTTCTTGGCATTCTAATGCGCTCGCAGGCCGGCCGCTAGGTGGCGCCTTTGTCGCACTTTAAAGTTGGCCTTTAGCCACAGGAATGAATTGTAATCCAGATGGAAATTGGCCGGGCTTATGCAAAACCTGCAAAAATGTGACAAAAGCTGGGCCAAAGTATTTTGAGCTGCCTTCCGGTTGTCTGGTTGCGCCATGCCCCTCGCCCGACTTTCTTTCTATCTTTATGCCGCACATCCGGTGGCCATTTGATCAACTTGTAGCCCCCACAAGCAAACACTGTGGCATTGGCTGACACTGTTGGCGAGATACACAGATATATTTTTTAAATGCAAGACATGCTCTCTTTTAGCCATGTGCCATATCAGCCGTTTCCCCTCCTCCGCCGGCGACTTGAGCTGGTGTAAGTTACAGCAAATATTGCGTATACGCCGCGTTTGCCTTTCTTGCTGCATTGAGGAAAATTATGATTAAATAAGATGTGGATTTTGTGTACGATATGTACTAGTAATCATTAAAATGTGTTCAACGAGTATAAGTTAGTATTTTTATAAAGGGAAATGCTTTCCAATTCCCAAATAGTTACATTCAAAGTTACAAAACACCATACAACTATTTTTATAAGCAAAATATAGCTGTAGATTTCAGCAATTTCATAGATTTTCTCCAGAGGTATTCCTTAAAATCTTTTATTCTTTCGCGTCTTCTTTCTCTCAGTGTTTTTCCCTACAAGTAACACCCGAAATGAGATGCTTTTGGTGCTGGCTTGTTTGTTCGTTTGCAGTTGTTGCTGTTTGGCAAATTATTATTAAGTAAGCAGTCTAGACACAGCTCTCTGCCACCCTACCCCCCGGCTTAGTAATTTTTGTGGGTTTCGTATTTTGATAACTTGAAACTTTGTCTCGTTCGGCCAGGTGAGAGGGTGTGGAAAAGTCGGCGGGGTCGGAAAAGCGAGGGGCGCTGCACACTTTATCATCATTAGCGCAGGGCTAACTAAGTCATCTGGCAGAGAGTTTGGCGGGAAATAATAAATAATATTTGCTCCTGCTGCTCGGCGTTTTAATTTCAATTAATTACCATATTTGTCAAATAATCTTTCGGTTTTTAATTTATGGTAATTTATAAATTATTTACGAATGATATCTTTATTGGCTGTTGATATTTTGTTGATTAGGGCCTAACTTGGACATGGTGGGCGCATTAATATTTTTGCGGGACCATTGTACATGAAAAGTTTTTCGGCCACTCCCCCGAATTTCCCCGCCCTCTGAACTACGTGCTGTGACAGTTGTAGCCAAAGGCCATTAACAAGTTCTTCGCTCGTTGTTTCTGGGCCGAAAAAATACGCCGCAGGAATTTTCAAGATGTGCGAGTGACTTTCGTTTTAAAGCAATTGCTTATGCCAGGCACAAATGTTATTTTTGGCCATTCGGGTTAAATAAGTTATGAGACGGGACAGCGGAAGGGCGACAGCACAAGGTGTCAGGGGTGAAAATTAAACACGCGCCTATCAAATAAACTTTACTTGCCCTCAACCCCATTAAAAAAAGTGCTCAGACGTTTTTCCCCAAGGAGACAGGGTCCTGCTTTTATTGCTGCCTTCATTTGTCACTTATTTGTTTCACTTTAAAGAGTACACGACAGAGGAAGACAGGGAACATTTATCAGCGCGTAATCTATGAATAATAGAAACCGATTCTGCCGAATCAGCACAAACATTTAATGGCATTAAGTTCCGGCGAAGAATGTCAAGCCGAGTTCCACGAAGTGAAGCCAAACGAGCGAAGTGAAGCGAACAACTGGAAAATTGCATTGCGGATTTTCGGATTGTTAAGAGGAACAATCCCCAAACCTGCAAGGAAATGAATCCAACAAGACCTCAGTTGTTTGTCAGACTAGTGGAGCTACAACTTGAATTGCTCAGATCATCCGCAAAGATTTTATTAATAGAGGACTAAGTCCTCTAAGTGGGAAACATATTAAATGGAGTTGAAATGGGGCTACTTGGCTTTCACAGTTTGGTGGAGAGAGGTTCGCCTATTATTGAAAACTATTGTTATAGTTTTATCGAGACACATATCATAACATCCATTACTCATTACACAGAGCTGCTGTAAAGATTTCATTATAAGGACTCAGACCTAAAACTAGGGAAATATTTTAAAATGAAAATAAAGGCTTTAGGTTTCCCCACATTCAGGTGGTGTGAGATTCGTATCATCCTTTCTACAGAAACTAATAAGGTTTTCCAAAACATCACTAAACCTATTTATCATACTTATGTATGTATATAATTTGTATAATTAAATTTTCCAAACCTAAAACATAAAAGGGTTTCATGAATATAAAATTTATTAAGCGTATTGGTAAACAGTAATATATAATATGTTTCTATATTAATTTTAATTTAATCAACTGCTGGTGTCCCAGGAGAAATTGTCTATGTTAAGAGTTCTTAACTTAGTTTTCAATGTAATCATTTTAAAAAAATTTTAAACTCGAAACCTTTTTGGGTACTTCTCAATCACTTTTTATATAGTTTGGCAGCTCTGTGCCCAAACTACACTGCCCCCATAGACCACTGGGTAAGTCGCTTAAAAATACTTCTTAATTGACTGCTGACAGCAGTAGAATGAGGACCACGTAGAGAGGGGCGGGAGCAGGGGGAACAGGACCCAAAGGACTTCCTCTGGAGAGCAAATATGGAATGTTCTATGACCGCAATGAAGCGTCAGCTTGGGCATGCTGGCGCCGTCTCTTTCGCACTCGCCGCGGCAAAGCTGTCTGCCATCTCTTTCGGCGCCTGCTGGCCGACTAATATGCAAATTACACATGCAGAACGCGTATAATTTCTAATTAATTATGCCATAAATGCGCCTTGCGTGTGCCCGTGTCCGTGTGTTGGCGAGCGGTCATTTCCACAGCAAACATTTCATTCACTTCAGCCACGCATACATATACTCTCGCATACATTTGTGTTTTTCCGCCGACCACGCCCCCTGCGGCCACCTTAAAGTCCTTTTTCATGCGAATGGCGCCAGGTGTGTTTTATTTTTATTGCAACTTTTGGCACAACTCTTGCCGCTCGTCTTGCTGGAATTTTTGCAAGGAATTCGCATCAGTTGCAGCTGCCTGTACAGTGGAGCATCGTGGAATTTTACGGATTCACGACCGGTAGAAAATTTGTATTTAGCACCAGTTTTATAGATTCAACAATTTTATGTAAATATTTTCATAATAAATAAAAAGTTAATTGTTACCCTCTGCTAATTAGAATTTGCGTGAATTCATTCCACTGTTTTACTGCAAGACATTTGCAATGTAAAGCGGAAAATTTCGTTGCGCTTTCAATTTCTGTTTTATGCTTTTGTCTCAGCGTTTATTCTTTTCCAGCAATATTTCCAACTAATGAGCTGCAATTTGTTGCAAGTGGCAGCCAAGTAAAAAGTGCGGCATGTGTCGCCATCCTTGCTGACTCAAGGGTTCTTTAAAATAAATCGAAACGATTTTGTACTTTCGTTGCAATTTTTGTATAAATATATTGCCAAGAATAATGGCTATTAATTATTACAAATAAATACAAGAGGTAAATATAAATAGCTTCTTTTAAATCGTTATACATTTTTATTACTCTCCGTAAAAGAGAATACATAAAAATATGTACGATATATATTAAGATTATTTTAACATGTACGAATTAAAGTGATTTGTATATTTAATTTTAAATTTTGTATTTTTATAAAAATGTCTTAAAGATTTTTTTATATTTTTCCTTTTTCAATAATTTTCTATCAACAAAAAATGAAGTAATGTAACTGTGCAATCTTGAATCCACCTGGGCGCTGGAGAAGGAGGAAAAACCTGTGACTCGCAAGAAAGCCATCAGGATGGCTGCTGCGATTGTCCTGCGACTCGGGGCAAGGACTCCAACTGGATGCAGCGGCAAAGTTGAAGGACATGCGGCGGCAGTGACTAACGCTGATTGAAGTATGATGCGAAAAGTTGGTCGGAAAAATACCCACGGGGGAAAAGGGGGCTGGCTTTCCTGCCAAATGAAGCGGTCGTCGAGTCGGAGTCCGAGTTTTTGGCCTGATCGATGCGAGTGTCGTTTTTTGGGCCGCCGCCATTATTAGCCAACGGTTTTTACATCCACCATGTTTTCGGGCTTCTTTTTTGGCAGCGAAACTTGGTCCTGGCCAGAGAGAACCCGTTAACAGTTAAGTGGATAAGCCAATTTATGAGTTTCGAATTTAACTTTGTCACTTTGGCCGGTGCCCCGGCTCTTAGCCTTTTTTCGCTGTGGCCGTCGTCACTTGGCACATTTAAGTGGATTTGTTTTGCTTTATTGGTTTCGGTCTCGTTCTCGTTTTGCTGCTGGTACTGGTTTTGGTCCCATTCCCATTTCATTTGGGTTGCTGCCGAGTTTTACTGTGGCCTCTGGTTTCGCTGTCTGGAAATGGTGCCGACGCTTTTCGGCTACAACTTTTTAATTTTTATATATTTTCCCAACTTTTGCAGCGGCCTGTGCCTTTCTCCAGCCGGATGATTTGGCTTCCTTTTCCCCATAGTGCTGATCTTGTTTTTTGATATTCTTACACTGGTTTAAGTTTTGATATTATATGTATTTTATGATTTCTGTTCATGCACGTTGGTAATTTATTCATTAGCCATAAAAACAATCTTAAAATAACTTAATCTACCACTGTTCTCTTAAGTACTGGAAGTGTATATTTATTGTGCATGCCAAAAATACTTATTGAAGGAATTTAATCACTTAATGATGCTACACATCTTTTCATATTTTTTAACTTTAAAAATCCTCTATGTATCCCCCAACTTTGCTGATCAGTGTTAACCAGCCATATTTTATTTCAAGTGTTTTTGGTCCTCGAGCTCAACCCAAAATTTATTACATCTTTAGAGCCGGATTTGCGAATCATTAAAAAAGTGCCAACTGCTAACTTTTAGCACTCTCAGCCTTTCGTCGGCGACTTTGGCCAATTAGGATTACGGAGCGCGTTTGAAATGCCAGCGATTAGCGAGCGGGAAGAGCTTTTGGCCAACTTTTGGCCTTCAAGTGGCTGTCAGTTTTTATTTTTTATGGCCGTTGGCTGGCCAAGAGCTCCGCTTCCAGGTCACGCGCCCCACCACCACCGCAAGTAGCCACAAATCCAAGCCGCAATCGGGAGACTGGGCACCAAGAAGTCCCGAGCTAGCTGCCCCGGATGATGATGATGAGGTGGCACTGGAGGACCTCCTGTCTCCTGTTGATCGTCTGGGTCTGATTTGCATATTTGCCAATTTACAACAAAGAACTGCAACGTGGCCTGCTTACATATGCGACACGGGCTTCGAGGGGCGACGACCCCCGGATCTTAGCAGACTGCAGCCTGCGGTCAGTTCCCCACCGTATTCATAATCATCGGATAGTTAGGAGGAGGGGCCGCCACTCCGGATAGACGGGCAGCCATTTTTGTCTTTTACCCGCTTGCGGTTTCCGTTTCCGCCTCGCCTTTTGCGGGGCTGCAGCCCCCCGTTTTGGGGCATGCCTTCAATTTCCATTACTTTTGCTGACGAATTTCGCTTTGAGTCCGCTTTGTTGGCCACGCTTTATTACTTTTCCGACAGCCACAGAGAGAGACGGCGAAGATTCGGTCATTAGCTATGCATGTCGCGTCCCAATGCGAAACCTACCCTTACCACGAGGGGTAGCAACGACATAAGTGCCTAGGCCAACTTTAAAATAACATGAACTTCTCTAAAAACCCAAGCTGATAAATAAATTATAGAAAACTACACAGGTATTATTTCCTACTCCCAGAGAGATTTCCAAAATTATTCAATATCAAGGATCCTTGCTTGTTAGAGTACAATTTAACAACCCTGCCGGTTCACTCCTCACCCAATTTCCACTGCATCTTCTAACCATTGCGCCATCCAGAACTTCCTCTTCGTGTCCTTTTGGGAGGACCTTTTGGCTTTAATAAGAAATGCCGTCTCAAGGAAATGGGCAGACACCTGCCCCTGTGCTCAATGCATTTTCCGGAGTGGAATGCAGTCAGAAACAGAAACAGAGTGCCAAGGAGCCGGGATCAAGGAGATGTGATAAAAATTAACGACTCCCCGAGGGCGTGGTAAGGTGGGAAGGTGAGATGATGGCTGGCAAGAAGGTGCCAGTCAGCGAAAGTCAGTTTTTAAATTTTTAAACATTTAATTCCGAGCTAAGGAATTTTATTTGATTTAAATATGCATTTTGTGCTGCTCAAGAGGAGGGCAAAGCGACCAACCACCTCGGGTCCTGGCAAATTGAATCCGCATTCGAGAAACTATTTGTGGAAGGAACCCGGCGAAGGGCAAAAGACAAAAATAACTACATAAATTATTTATGCAATATCTGAGAATGTGAACCAAGTGCCAAGGAGGGCCAAGGAGAAAGGCGAAAGAAGGCAGAACTTGTTTTCCTCGTTGCCATTTTTATTTGCGCTCTAAATGCTGCAACATTTTGTTTACGGCCACCGAGGAGCAGAACTCTCGTTGTTGGCTGAACAAATGCTAATTTGCTGCAGAAACGAGTGTGGCAACACCAGCATTGGGGGCAGAAAGGTCATCAAATAATCATATTTGATATATAGCTTCAATACGAAAATATTGTAGAATATTTTGGCATATATTCAACGGCACCATTAATAACCATAACTTTTCAATAAAATGGGTGCAATGCTGCGTCTATAAATTGAATAAAAAGTGTGCTTATAATAAAAGCAAAATTAGTGTTAATGCAGCTTGGAGAATAATCCTCTCCAACTAGAGTTCAAGCACGTTTTGTTGTGAATGATTTTTCCGTAATCACTTTTAATATAAATTTTCAACTAAAGGCTGGGAAATAAAATGATTTTTCTCCGACTTACCTTAAAGCAACGACAACTTCAGCTTATCCCATTTATTTCACATTATTGTCTCGAATTATAGGATTCAAATATCTCACAGTTTGCGCTCTAAACTGCATTACAAAAGCTTTTCCTCGAGAGCTTTCCCTATAAACACAAGCTTTCGACAGCTGCCTTTCTGGTTGATGCAGCTGCAGCTTTGCGCCTGTTTTGGTTTTAATATGTAAAAAATATATCATTATATTAAAAAAATATTTAAAAAACTATTAAATGTATTCTTAAATTGGATTCGTTACAAACTTTACGGAAATTAATATTTGACCACTTGACTTCACTGCACCTTGCAACAGCCCTCAAAAGTAGGCAACAAATGGGGGCTTTTTTGGTAAACGGATTACAACTCACAGAGGTAACTCCTGCGACTAAAAAAATGCGGGGGATAAACCAAAATTTAGCAGCTGCCACAACAATAATAAAGGACAACAAAAGCGGAAATATGCCACAGGACAAGCAGCTGTTTTGCAACTGAGAGCAGGAACGCGAAAGAGAATGCGAGTCCTGCGGAAGGAGAGCGAGCTTTTGGGAACTTCTGCCTTCACTGCAATTTCTAGGGCTTACCCTTTTCGGGCATACGGAGCTATATAATATTACTATAGTGAATATATAATATAGGAAGTATAAAAAAATGAGGCAATTTCCGACGTATTTTAACTTATACTATTTCCTTTTAATTCGTAGTTTTATATCATGCTTAGCACATTACTTAGACAAGATAATAGTTTATTATTTGATAATCGATGTTCCTGGTAGCAAGTTCTATATGTTCATCAGTAGCTTGTTATTTTTTGCAAGGCATCTGCTAGTCTTAACAGGGGTTTACTTCCGCCACTTGTTTATTTGCCTTGGCACTTTGCGGCCTTTGCTTTTTTAATTTAAATGTTAATCCGCTTGCATGTGCATGCAATGCAGCCCCCACCCTTCCATCATCCGTTGGCCCTGTGAACTGGCATATTTTTCATAATTCCTGTGGCCCGAAAACACTTGCCTCCAACGTTTGTGCATTTCCATATGAGGCAGCAGCCGACTGACGCCAAACTTAAATGGCTGAAATTGTTAAAGCGAGCCGGCCCCACTGTATCCCGGGCCCCACTCCACACTCCTCTACTCGATCTCACTTAAGTTTTTATATCCTGGCTCGCACACACGTCGCTTTATTGTGTATTTGTCTTGGCTGCCGCAAATAAAGACGGTCTAAATGCAAGACGTCGCAGCAATGGGAATGGAATGGGTACGGCTCGGGGAATGGGAGTGAGCCGGGTTAAAGGAGAGAATTCATTAAAAATTAATCCAACGAGTGCGAGGTATATTTGGAGCCGTTTCCCCGCCCTGCTCTTGTTCCTTCTTCCTGCTGTCTGCTATTCAATTACGTATGCCACGGCAGCCATGAAAATGACCTGCAGCGCCGTCTTTGCCCCTGTCCGCCTGCCCGCCCCGCCCCTCGAGCGTAGTAAATTCTAACAGCACTTGGGGTTCACCTTTGGCCACCCCTCTCACCTGGCCAAGCACCACCCCCTGCCCACCGCCCATCCCCCATCACCACCCCTCACAGCTCGTTGGCTGCCTGGCTGCTCGGTTGGCTGGCAGTTTTATGTGTTTTGTCTTCGCATGCCGCATAAACGGAATTATTTACAATTTATTTTTACCTGAGCTAAGACCCCAGCTGTACACAGAGAAAGATAATCAAATAAATATAAGAGATAAAATTAAGTATTATATGCCACATTCTGACAAAAGAGTAAAAGCTAAATCAGCTCAATTGATCGTATATTTTCATTGCCCTACTTTTAACAAGCATTATTTCGGCTCACATTTGTATACAAGTTTTGAAAAAATATTAGCTATTTTGTAAAATATTTATTGGTCTGCTTAAAACCCTATTTGACCAGTGAATAGTACATAATCTCGGCTGTTATTTTTTCAGTGTAGAAAAACCCAAGACGAAGATGAAGCAGGAACCAAGAAAACCAAAGGAAGCCGGGAAAATAGAGAGTGGGGACGGTGGCAGCGGCAAGTGCTGGCATTTGGTTGCCGCTTGTTTGTTTTTGTGCTATTCAAAATGTCTTCATTGCCGGACAGAAGATGCCAAAGGAGCTGACCGGAGAGCCAAAGGACGAGCGCCACGGTGGCAGGACTCCGCTTGATTGCCTTTAATTTGAAGATGAAAAGTCTAGATCTCGAACTGGGCACTTTTAATTCAAGCCAATAACTCGAATAGAGAAACATTCAAGATGAAACCATGGAATAAAACTAGGGAATTCGCCTCGCAACAGTGGTTAGTTGTTTATAGATACAAATTAAGCTGAAATAAATGGGCGCTTTGCGATACAATTAACCCGAGAATCAATAGATACGTTGTTGGCTTCTGCTAAGAGTTTTCCTTCCTTCCAGAACTTTCTTAGAATTTCGCTCTACTAATCCTCTTTTGACAGTTACCCACTTGGAGATCATTCTAAGCCAAACTATGAGTCCCAGGACCAAGAGGCCCGTTACCAAGACACTTGGCAAAGGGTCTTCAGCTCCAGAGCTCTTGGGTTCAGCCTCAGTACTCGAATACTCTATGGCGTCCGGTGGAAAAGGAGCCATGGTGAAATTCACGCCATCTGCCATCTTTAAACTATTTGACTAGAATAAAGGAATGATTAGATGGTAAAGCATATCTGCAATCTTGCCATCAACTTACATTTATGCGGTCTATGGAAGAGTTTGGAATATAATTTCCGTTTTTTAGTACAAATAAAAACAAAGAATTGTAACTCCAGGCTTGCTTAAATAATGTTAAACTATTTCCACGACAAATTTGATTTTTATAAAATAAATAATGGATTCAGTAATCAATTATTCTACCCAATACCAATAAAACGATTTGCAATCGATGCTCCACAAGTGTTGTGTGTTTAATTGAATGGCGTCTGATGCCAATCAAATCGAACCGAATGCAATCGGAAGATGCACACATCGCTCTCACTGGCAGTTTAAGCCAAAAGCCGAGAAGTCACTCTGCATAAATTAGTGCTGGCTTAAATGCAGAGGCAGAGTGCAGCTAAACAGATATTAACGCCAAGGATGGCAAAGGATGCACCACTTGAGCACTCAGTGCCGTCCTCGTCGTCGTCGTCGTCGTCCTCCTCATCATTATCGTCTGCATCAACATCATCGTGCTGCACTCATAAGCGTAAGGATGGCATGAGCGATGATAAATCATTAGGGGCAACGTGTTGCGGCCAACTTGACTTGACAGCCCCTGCAGGACTCCCCCGTGGAGGGGTATGCAGGGGTTGGTAGAGTGGGTGGTGATGCTGATGATGAGTCGCTGTTCTTATGTCAGCCACCAGGAATCTGAACTTATCTGAGTCATTTTTTGACGTCACTTAAACAATTTTATCTGGGGAGAAACAAATTTTAAAATTGAAAAAATATTTGGCTGGCTTTTTTACCTGTGAACTACTTTGCTTGTATATTTATGTATATTTTTAGAAATATTATTGATGTTTTTATACCACTACTACTTAGGCAGGTCAACATTTAATGCGAAAAAGTGCTTTCTCTTAGCAGTCCTTCTAACTTAGTGCTTAGAGCTGCATTCAGGCGCAAGAAGTCCTCTTCCCTCAAGTTGAGCCCTCATCCCGGCGATAATTATTAATGCGCACCTCGAGTTGGCAAATAATGATGTAGTGCTCGATAGATACTCAACGCATTTGTGTGTGCAAATTTATGGGCTGTACGTGTGGTATAAACAATTGGGCAGCCCACCCACCTGCGAGCCCAGCCCTTTTCCCAACACTTCGCCATCTGGGGTTGATGGGTCTCCGGAATGGGTTTCGGGCAGAAATGCATTTCAAGCGGGCCCTTTTTCGCTAGCCTTTGCGACCGCAATGCGACGCTCGTTGCAGAAATGCAAATGAGCTAGAAATACTTTTCGCTTTCGAAACGTTCGCATATATTTACTTATCACAGAGCAAAGAATGATTACGTTACGTGTAGCGGCGGTGGGTTAGCTACCTGCTGGTTATATTGATTTGGTTGTTTTGAGACCGTTGTTAACTATAAAAAAATGTCTTTAAATTACTTCTTATAATTGTTATGTTTTTCTTGTATTAGCCATTTGAAAGTATTCCATAAAATAAATTTACCCCTCGAAACTGAAACCAATAAAGCCTCTAGGCTCTCCGTCATTAAGCCCTCCTGTAATTAATCAGCGAACAAATGCAAATTACTTTCCGACTTGACGTTGCAGTATTTGTTCCTGTGCCTCTAGTGGCCCCTTGTTCCTGGCCCTTTCATTGGGTCTCGAGTCGTGCTGCTAACTGTGTTAACCGGAAACGGAAATGTAGCTTGCATAACAAATGAATTTCGCGGGGGGCCTCCGCCCGCTCCTTTTGACAAGTCACCAAGGCCTGGTGCCATTGTTCTGGCAACCCCAAGTTGCTCCCATTCTGCGCGTTTCTTTGCCATAAATTGCTTTTCACATATTGCTTGGGGTTCCCGAGGAGTGGGCTGTGGAGACCCTTTATCGAAAGACAACTGGCGGTGACAGGCCTTATTTCGGCCCCAGACTCAAGACCCAGCTAGAGATTCCCAGCGGAATGGTGGCCCATCCCGAAAAGCCGCTGCAATGGGGATTGCATTTCGTCCGGGGAAAATTTATGAACATCATTGCCATGCGTCAAATAAATGTCAAAAAGCACGCCAAAAGTGCGGCCATTATGCAAAAGATCCGTGAGACCAGCAAAATTCCGCTGGAGCTGTTGGACCGCAATAAAAAATTTCGCAAAAATTTCAGTCCGCTTTTTTGTGCTTTTTCCGCGCTTCTCCTGTTTTTGTTTGGCATGTTAAACACAATTTTTTAATGAATTTTCACGCCAGTCGAGTGTAAAATGCCAGGCCGCCGGCGGTGGGGCTCCGACTACTTTTTAAATGCCATAAAACTAAAAAAGGAGCATACAAATATATTCCCTGGGCGGCAGACAAAGTAAAAAAATTGTTTTCCGAAAGTTTGTTGCTGATATTTTCCCGATTGTTGTTGCTGCTCTTGTGGCTGACCATCATTTTTCTGAATGCCTGCGCCTGTCTGCCCGAATGTCTCCCTCCCCCTCTGCGCTTTTCCGCGATGTTTTGTGTGAATTTACCAAGAAAGACAAGGCAGCGGTGGCCGGAATGTCCTTACAGGATAAGGGGTTCGATGGGCTGGCTCAATCAGTTTGGAGCACTGAAAAATGGGTTTGTCAGTGGATTGATAAATATGGTTATCAAAATGATCACTTTTTTGTCCTGCTGCCAAGGACAAAATAGACTAATGGCTTAGGAAATAAGAACATTTAAAACCTACGGAAGGTTGAGATAATGTTCCTATGTTTTGAGTAGTAAAAAATATGTTGATATTTATACAGTGTTGAAAAATTTAGTAAAAGTATTGGTAATTTGAGGGCTATATTTTATTATAGGTACTAATGCCAGATTATACCAGATGCTGTCTCTCGTATAGGACGCACTTTTAGAGATAAAAATACACGATTTTTTCCACCTTTAGGTCCTCGAAGATCCTGCTTGATTCGCCTTCCCAAAGGGCATTTGCCATTTGCCATTGATGGCCCCCAGATATTCATCTTCCACTCACTTCTTGTTTTACCCTGTGCTTTTCCGGTTTTCATTTCGATGCTTCAAGCGCAAGCGACAGATGATAATAAAAAATTTTATTACACACAAGCTCATCCATTTGACTTAATGGCGGTCGGAATGTTGCAGGCTTTTAATGTGCGTCATCATGAGAGGAGTGGGTGGTGGGGTGGTGGGTCCGGGGATTTCCCGTCTAGGTATGCCGCGGCTTCTGTTTGAGCTGTTGATTGTTTAATAATTTTTATTTCTGCCCCTGCGTTTTTGGTCTGCGCTCTTCTCAAGTGGAAGTGCATGTAATTTCATTTGCAATTTGCATTTAATTTTTCTGGTTTTTTCGCAGGAGAGATTTGTAGGCCGCAGTGATTGCAGCTGCTGGGCGCCGAATAAAATAATATGCAGCTATGTACACTCGCTGCCCCTGCCCCCAGCTGACACTCAATAAATCAGCGAAATGTGCGAGCAAAATAATAATTAATGGGCCCAAAGGAGGCCCGGAATGATGCATGAAAATTTGTGAAAAATTACACAATTTCAGCACACCCAATTATAATTGCCAGCGAACCGAAATGAGCACTGCACTCTTAGTATGCGGCACATGTAGAAAATGAGTTAAGTGTTAGCCACCGCCATTCGATCGCTCCTCTGGCGGAAGCAGACAACACTTGGCTTAATTCCTATGCTCCGTCCGTCTGTCTGTCAGCTTTCCCGCTTTTCCTCCTTGGCTTTTCCTGCTGCTCCCCCGTACGTACATGTGTATCCCGCCTTCATTGGCCGGCGCTCATCATCATTTGGCACAGCCGCATGTTCAATATGATTCGTGACATGTTAGGGAATTAGTGCTGCAGCCATCCATCCACCACCCCCTTTCGCCCACCACCCCGTGGTTCACCCACCCATGAAACCCCGGGAGCAGTCCGAAGTCCGAGTTCCGCTTGCCAGCCACGTGCGCCACATGTTTGTCATGCCAAGTGGCGCCAAGCGGCCTCATTAATGTGAGTTGCTTTAAGTTTTATTTATTTATTATTGGACTTTTTCCCGGTCGCCCTGTTTTTCCCTGCCCGCTCGCCGGCTGATTTCCTGTTGTTTTTCCACGGATTTGTGCCAGCTAATTGCTTTTTGTTTGGCCCCAGAATCGGAACTAGCTCGTGGAAAATGAGTGAAGTTCGGGCCAGTGCCTGTGGTGGATAAAGTGTGCAGATTTTACGGAAAGAAATAACTCACTTATTCAAACGAAAATGTTTTTATAAAATTATAAATGGCATAAAGCCAAACTTATCTAGGTGTAATTTCCAACAAATATGCATTTTAAATGCTTATATAAACATTGTTTAAGCATTTTCAGATACATTGAGATAGTTAAAAAAATACCAACTCTCGTTTGACTCCCAGAGCATCGTTTTAATTACTTCAAACTATTATATTCGATCACATACTGCAACTCCTCGATATCGAGTATCCGACGTGTGGTCCTCGTGGAAACGCCTCGAGTTTCCCCAAAGAAGCACCGATATCCGGCGATGCAGCACGCAAAATAGTTGCTGGCAGCTCCTCTTGTTTACAGTTCGCGTTTAACAGTATTGCGGCACGAAGTTTGAGGCGTGTCTGGTTTCCACACGAGTCCCTGGTCTCTTATCATGTTAGCTGGGGCTTTATTGCCCCGAAACAGTGGCTCAAGAAGTGTTTGGTTGCATGCCCCGCCGGCGGGTGTCACCACACTCTCTTCGGCGTCCCCGTCTAATTTGTAAAATTATTCGCACGTACTTTCTTATTAGTTTGTTTTGCCTTGTAAATTTTGTTGCCGGAAAAGCGAAACTTCTGCGGAGTACCAACAAGAAGACATGGCTCAGGTTATAGGGCCTCTCAAGCGAGGTTTTGAAATGTTTATAAAGATTTAATTATGGGAAGAGAGCGCTTGAACGAAATAACCTTTTGCATTATTTAAATTTTAAATTTCTAAAATGCTATTTCAAAATATACCATTCACGCCCTTAACCTTAACTAAACTCTCAGTTTTGCCCTAGATCATGTAGTTTTATCTGTGGAAAATAAAACCGGCAAAAACTATAGCCCGCAGCAATTGCCGAGTTTATTTATTTGTCAAGGACCAGCCGAACGACCAGCTCAATCAAGCGAGCCATTAAAACCCTCGGCCGAAAAAAGAGAGTCGCAAAACCTTCAGACAACAGAGCATTTCCATTTATCAAGCGGCATAACAGCGACATTTGATCAAGATATTAGCAAATGTTCAATTTATTTAGAAAAACCGCTGCGGCACATGGCCAGAAAAAGGCGGATAGTTGGCCAAGGGGAAAAACAAGTGCAGCACGGTAAGGGAAGCCCAACCGAAACCGAAAAATGCAAATCGAGCTGGGGGAATTAGTGACAGCCGAGCGGAAAGACCGACTCCACTTTCAGTTCCAGTTCCCCAGCTTTGCCCTCAGAGCTTTCCCAGTGTGACATTTGCAATTGACAGTCGCATCGAGTTGAGTTTTCAGTTGAGGTTTTCCGTGGGCCCGGGTTTTCCTTTTTCGTCGAAAAAAGAAAGTCAACTGCAGCCTTTGCTGCCATTCCTCCTGGCTCTGCGACAATTTAAAACTGCGAAAGTTTTAAATGTTCGCCTGCTCCTTTTTATTTTCAAGTCCTTGCTTTCGTGGGGCTTTTTCCTTGCGGCAAAATGTCAAACTGCGGCCAAAGTTCGCGTGCAAAATGGCGTCCCAAGTGGGCGTGGCAGGGGCAGGGGCAGAGGGCACAGGATGGCAGGCAGCTAACACGTGTGCAGTTTTCCAAAATATTTCTTTAAATTCGCCCATTTTCTGCGATTAATTTAGCACGAGACGGTAGTTTTTAAGCCGGTTAAGATACATTGCTGCACAGTGGAAGGGAAATTTCTGATCACTTAGAAAGAAATTTATTGATATCCTAGCACTGTGGGACGATTTAATATTCAACAATTATTGGTAGGAAGTTTATGGAGTGTTAAACAATTGTATAATCTTTTCTCTTCTTTAATATTATACATTTTAAAATTGTATTGCAATGGTATGTGTCAAAAAATACATTAAAAAGTAGGCCTCCTAATAAAATATAATCTAAGGAAAATCAAAATTTATTTTAGAATTTATTTAAAGTTAAAATATAAGCAAATATGAGATTAAAAAATAAACAAGTATTTAATAAGTACTAACTCTTTTCATTCATTCTGTAAAGAAAGGTTAAATTTTAATTATATATAAAGTCCCTAAACCCTTGTGTTTTTGAGGTCCTTGCTAGGAAGTTGAGTAGAACCCCCAATTCAGTCGCCATGTACGAACCCATTTACAATGTATTTATTGAAACTGCGACCACAGTGGCTCCTCGCCAGGTGAGAGGGACACTGCACTTACTTTTAATTAGCAAACAAAACGAAAACGAAATCGCAAATGAAATGCCGCCGAAACCGCCCAAAAGTATGCAAAACTTTTGTTATTGTCGCCAAATAAATTTCGCCAATGCGACGGGGTGGGCGGCAGTGGGCGTAGGGCTGGGAAAGGGGCGTGGCGGGGCCAACAAATGCGCAAATTCAGGAGTAGGGGAGGGGGGTAAAAAACAACAAGCGGCTAACAAAAAGTTCCACCGACAGCAAAATTATGTGGCGTCAAATGCGGCGCGTCGCCTGAGGGAAAACCGCCTGCAACTGGATCCTTGGGGGCGACGGAGGGCCGGTGTGGGCGTGGCCAGGTGGTTTTCCCGCCCCCAGCTTTCCGTTTTCCACCCTGCGGTGCGGTTGCCGTCGGGCTGAAATTTATGCTGTTGTGTGAAATTTTACGCGACAGGTGGAAAAATAAAAGCAGCAGCAAAAACTGCAGCAAAAAGTTGCATGCAAATTTTCTAAATGGAGAAGGAAGTGCTCCAAGTCTGTCTGAATATCCTGCCTCTTTGGAGCCCCGCCCGGCCAGGATAGATCCACTTAAATATTTAAAAGGACGAGGCAAAAAGGTCCCCGCGGACGCGGGCAATACGCCAAAGTTCCTTCGGCTGTCCTGGTATCCTTCTTCAACACTTGATTAGCAGGACTTCCTAGGAAAATGGTCCTTATGGTGGTGTTTCCATGTTAGCACTTGCCCACAACAACTGTCCTCATTAGGGAGAAGGGTTCCACAGCTCTTGACTGGCGGCGTAAATCATCAATTAAACAAATTTTCCATTTGGGGGCAATGTTTGAAATTAATTTTTAAAATGAAATGTTTTTGTAAATTATGAGGGTCACTTGAAGTGGGTCTGAGTGAGCTGAATGGGGTGTGCTGTTGGGTTGGGGATGGGGTTACAAAGGAGTTAAGGGAATTTTGAAATTGGTCATACAATTAAAAAGTAAGGTGTGGATATAGGAAGGAAAGGAAGGGCTGTTCTTAAGTAAGTGGTATTTTAAATCTTAACACAACTCTTCCTCAATTAAAAGGAAATTCAATTAGGCCTTTTGCTGAAACCTTGGCTTGAAAACAATATACGAATTTTAATTAGGTGAAGAAGGGGTGTTTCTAAAGGAGGATTGAGGGAATTTTAAAGTGACTCATAAAATGAGTAGCTAATCTATTTTACCAAGAGTAATTGAGCAAAGGGAAGAAACAAAAAGTATATTTTGAGATTGAGATCTCTCCGTGCGAACCGGTCATTAAAAATCGAAATAAGCCCCCGTAATTGTCCCACAATGCCCAAAGTTGGCCAATTGCACAACCCGCCATGTTGCGAGAGGTAAGTGCAACTCAGTGCCAACCTGTGATAACCTTAGACCTGCTGCTTGAATTCTTTTTAGGTTCTGGGAAAACGTTTACCCAACCCCGAAACAGGGCCCAAACCTACCCCAATAAGCGGGGGGCATATAAATTACGGGAATAAAAACTGAAATTGCTGCAAAAACAGAAACACACTTAAAACACACACACATCGCCTTACATACAAGGCAAGGCAAAAACGGAATATTTATGAACGCACCACGATTCCGAGGGAAAGCGAAAATGCGCCAAGCGGACGGTATAGGGCGAATGGAAATGGAACCAAAGCAAACCAAACCAGACCAGGTCCAACGAACCAAGTCCGAGGTCCTGTCTACCCTCTCCGTATTCATACATATACACTGATAAAAATCAAAGGATTTCTTAGTGCATTTAAAATTAAAGATTTCCAAGCTAAATTTGACATGACGTTTTCCTTGGTGAAGTAAATAGGACTAAGCCCGAACTAACATGTTTAAGTGGTTTTGCTTAGAATTTATGTTTCTGTTCTAAGGTCCGTTATTGAAAAAGTATCCTAATCCAACTTGGAGATATTTATTTTTACTTTTCATTTATTTTCTCAGTGTTGTAGCCTTCCCTTACTACGCTTACTTCTCCTTCTGGCGGGCAATGTTTGCTGGCAGATAAAGCAAATGGCAAAAGTGTTTTCCATGCGCGATCGATAAACACGGCGCCAGCAAGGCGGGACAAATTTTCATAGTTCAAGTGGCGCCTAGGAAACCCACCGAACCCACGAGGAAAACTGAAATGTGGCCGAAGGCAGGCGGCAGTAAAAATTCTCAGCTCCGAGGGAAATAAATGCGATAAAAATTATTGCGGAAGTGCGCAGGGTGGGCGCATGGGCGAAAAAAGGAGCAACAGGAGTGGGTTCGGCTTGACGCATGTTTTCCCGCTCCTTGGCGGCCCGCTCTTTTGCACCTCATCAGCTGGGTCCTTTGTGATTCGGTTGAATCATCGCCAAGGACGAAGACGAGAATTGATATCACGTGTCAGTCCGCCGTCAACGTCACTCAGTCACTCAGTCACTTCCTTGGCCAAAGGCAAAGGACGAAGGACATAAAACGCCAAGCCAAATGAGCCGAGACCACGACTCCTTTGGATCTGATCTGATTTTATTTTACGATTTAGGCGTGTGTTGGCCTTTAACTGTTGCCAAATTAGTTACCGAAATTAGCTTGTCTATCTGCGCGGATTGCCGCTTTATGGCTTGGTATCCTAGAAGTTGAGTCATGACGCAAATTGCTGTGCTACTAAGAAATTGGGATTGGGCTAGGCAAGAGCAATGTTAACTATAAACTTAATTCAATTTAAAAAATAAAAGTTAATAATTTCTTCAAATGTCCTTGAACACCTTGACACGATTTTCCCAGATGTGGGCTGGGCAGCTTGTCCACTCCACATTCACCATATACATTTTGACTTTCATAACATCCGGTGGGGGCAGTTCCCTGAGCAGAGCACACATGCTGGCCAACAGGTGGCAGCGGTCGCTCTCCTTCAAACGGAACTCATCCACCATGGTGGCCAGGATCAGGAAATAGTTCCAATGAGGCATCAGCAGACTTAGGCGGCTTTCAATCGCAGCCACCATAGGGACATCCCTCCGCAATTCGTTCAGCAGGCTTCTCCAGATGGTAACGAAATCCACGGTGTCCGGAACCGAAATCAGCTCAAGGACTTGCAGACGTATGAAAGCCTGCGGGCGATGCTTAACGCTGTCCAAGATTTTCAAAATCAGCTCGGGTTGACGCTCCCTAAACTGGACCATCAGGTGACGTAGAAAGAAGATGGCTACCTCAACATAGTTCCAGGGGCTCTGTTCGTTTTTAACAACATCGTAAAGTTTCTCCATGGCATCCACATCCACCAAGGGAGCCAAGTCCACCAGTACTTCAGACAGAAGTCCCCGGAACCTATCCGTTACCATGGTATCGGGTCGCGTGATGGACTCATAACTGGCTGGCAATGCAGTGCGGGGGAGGAGCAGCTCTAGGAGACGGGTAAAGTCATTTCGATATAAGCGAACCATGTGCAAGTCCTGGGTCAGCAAAGACCACACGGTAATGGAGGTCTCAATCAGTTCCAACGGGCAGTGCTCCGCCACAAGCAGCAGTAGCTGGATGGTTCTCATTCTCTCTTGGATTTTCAAAAGATCGTTTTGGGTCACATGGAAGTGGGTCTTGAAGAGATTCACGAATATCTGGCAATAGTTTTGCAACAGCTTGGTATCGCCCCCATAGCGCTTGAATGCCGGTATCAGGGAGAAGACCAAGTGGTTTAGGCGGTTATCGAGCTTATTTGCGGTCCGAGATTGATCCAGCATGGCGTCCACGCACTCAGCCGCCTCCAAGTGGGCACTATCCAAGGGGGTAACCAGGATGATATTTATCCGTTGAAAAAGCTTTCGATCCAGCACCTGTTCGGGTAGAACCAAACCAAACCTGGTCCAGGACCCACACACAGCCAGGCACTTTGACAAGCATCCCTCTGGCAGATCCGGTCGCTCCAGAATTGTTTCCAGCACATTCAGTATGTAGGAAGACTGCAAGCGGAGCTCCTGGAAGACGCACTTGAGGTCCGTTCCAGTCAGCGGAAGATTCGACGGCCGAGTCTCCTCGGGCAGGACCTTGAGGACTTCCAAAAGTGCCATTATGTGCTTGGGTTTCCCGGACAGGTGTTTCACAAAGTCTTCCAGTTCGTAGTCCCAGTTGGAGGACATCAGACCCAAGGTCGACAGACAAACTCCCAACTGCACAACCAGTGGCGTGGATTCCGGGATCATGGAGGCTCGTACAAGATGACGGGTCAGCGTTTCTTTCAAGGCGGTCAGCTCGGACCCCAGAAGCGTGTTAATATGTTGCTTAATTTTCTTGGCAAACGTGATGGCTGCGAAGGTCAGCACGGGCACTTCGTGGTGGGGTACGTGGGACAAAATGTCCTCGGCTATGAACCAAGCACAATTCGACTGCTGAAAGGAGTGCAGGTAGTCATCAGCTTCCTTAGTGGCTCCCAGGCTCAGCATGTGAAGCGCCTTAATCACATTCTCCTTCGTGAACTCCATGTAATCGCAATCGCAGCTCGGAGAGCTCGAGCGATACATAAAGTTATCCATCCGGACAGAAAAACCTCCAAAAAAAAAATATTCTATACAAAAAAACAGACTACTATTTTATGTAAAATATTACGTGTCAACGAAAAACTAGTGATGTCTGATCGTGAAGCATTGATTTTTGATAACTAGCATCTTTATTTTTAAATGGAACCTGAATGAAGCTAGCCTCTAGACAGTAATATTTTAGAAAACAAAACAGACATTTTGAATAACAATAGGTCTGCCTGGTCCACATTAAGTATAGACATTAAAAGTTTCCTCTAGGAAACCCTAACCTTGGCCCTGCCCGGCAATCAATTTCCCCGTCGCATTCCCAATAAATGCATTGCGTTGAGACAATAAAACTCCATGAAAACTAAACAAACAAGGCACTAGACCCATTGTGCACATAGATATGTGTCCAGATTGCCGCAACTAACGTTTGCGCAGCGCAAATATTTACCCTGTCGTCTCGATTCGCCGTCCAGGACGCCTCTCATCACGCACAAACGCACAAATTACGAGGGGATGGGGGGATCCGGGAAATGGGAAATGGGCTGGGCGCAAATTGGGGGGCGGAGAGGTGGAAAAGCGCCTTGACCAGCGCGAACAATAAGCAATAAAATTATATGCCATATTATACACATACTCTTGCCCAGCAATCCACTCACACTCGCGGCAATATAATTTTGAAATCAGTTAAGTGTTGGCTTTGTTCGAACGCACATTCAAGTCGTGCAGATAAAAAAAAAGGTGGTTAAATTGGAAAAACTTGTGAATAGAATACCAAGACAAAATAATTTTGAAATAACAACTAATGTAGTAGTTGGAGTTACCTTATGATCTGTAATGCTCCATATTTTATAAAAAAATTTGTTATTGGTTTAATCTAAAAATCCGTACAATGGAACTTTGTAGTCAAATATTATAAAATAGGCGGATCCATTATTTTAGAATGTATAATGTTCCCCGCTAATGGAAATACTTCCTATATCAATTTTATTTACTGCATACCTTTAGGCTACCGCACTAACTTTTGAATCTGAAACTGGAAAACTGATGAAAATGGTTCAAAGAACTATATAGATCCCACAAAATTCGTGCGATTTTTTCGGTGCACCCAATCGCTAGTCCAACCCATCCAAGTCGAAGTTCTCGTCCGCCCCTCGGTCTGCGGGTCTGCCGTTTATTGTCGCGCCGTGTTGCGCGGGGGGAGGAGTTGGAGTACATTAAATGCGCATCATAAATTTCATTACATTATTATGGCGTTGTTTGCGACAACAAGCGAGGGCCGTTAGCCGGATTCGACTGCTTTATTGGATCGCCTCCGCTGCAGCGCCGTCAAATCGCATAAATAAAACTATCCGATTCTATTGTCTATCCATCTGCCAACAGTCTCTTGGCTTTATTAATGCACTAATTATGGGGCGTGGGGCGCGCCCACTGCAATGCATTTTGTCAGCATAATTTATGGGGTCGTGAGGGCTTGGGTTTTTCCGAAAACTTCTCCAAGGACCCAAGCACCCGGGGCACACGCCTTTATTTTGGCAGGCCAAACAAGCATGGGAGGGTCAAATAACCGAATTGCGTAGGAAAATTACTGTGCCTTGCCAAAATTTAAACAAAGGCGCGGCTGTCCTCGTTGTCTGGGAAATTGATTGCTTGGCACTCGCCGGCGACGGACGACAGTGAACTTATGTGTCGAAGCAACTCAATATAGCCTAACTGGGTCGGAAAAGCTGGGGGAAGTAATATTGTCTTCAAAAGGGGGAATAACATTTAAGGAAATTATTTTCTTTCAATGAATCACTATACCTAAACTTCCAAATACTATACTCCCCTAAAGATTATCCTTGTTCAAGAAATGTTACCAAACTTAAACCTTTTTTAGCTAATTAGTTTCTTAAGACCCTTCCCTGATTTGTGATATACTGAGTGCGAGAGTGCGAGAGAAATGGAGATATGCATGCAGCAAAGCTGGTGTTTCTGAAATGGAACACTTTGTTTGCATATATCTTTTTAAGAATGGTACGATTAAAACAACATAGTTAGAACACAAAAAAATATTTTTATGTAGTATTATAACATACAATATACGATATTGACATAAGGCAGGTCAGGTATTGTTGTACGAAATGTACGTATACCAAATAACCAATAGCAAGAAAAGGGCCACATTGTCCTTTAAAACAAGTATTTTTACAGCCACGAACACACTTTCACTACAAACTGCAACTACAACAGCTACAGCAGATTGAAAAAATGGAAAAATGTTCCACAAACTAGAGCACAAAACTTAATTTCCAGCCAAACATTGTTACGCTGCAGTGTCAGCCGACCGCAAGAAAAAGCCAATCAAGCTTACAAGCTGACCGCTTACATGACAGGACCCCAAAAGGACCCATAACCGAAGCACAGCCCCCCTCGGGTCGACAAAGTAAGAGCGAAAGTAATTTGCAAGCCACTTTGCAGTGCCACACAACGAGGGCACTAAAAAATAGCTGCAGAAATAATTGAAAATTTGCACTACACAGAAAATCGAATTATGAAGAAAGTGACGCTGGCGCAGGAAATATCAATTAACAGAAACAAGAGCGAAACCCCATTAAGGCCCTATTTATCCGGCTGGCCGAAAAAAACAGAGTGGATAAAAAGGAAGCCAGCTATAAGCAAATAATGTGGAGGAAGTTTGCACAAACAACCCTGGAGCTGCAGTAGCTGCAGAATTAATTGCTTTATATGGCGTGATAATTTATTGAAGCCCACGATGACCAACATGGGAGCGAAGGCGAGGTCCTGCTCCTGGTCCTCGCCCTCGTCCTCGTCCTCGCCCTGCACTTTCCTGCCGGCCAGGGATAACACGGGTATTGTGCCGGCAACGAGGCGTAAGGGTCAATCACATTAGAGACATGCGATTCGAGGGTGGCTAGTCCTGGCTCCGTCCCTCGCCTTACTCCTTCGTCCTTCGCCCGGCTCCTTGGTCAAGGGTTACCCCGCCCCTGACCTCTGCACTCGGCAATCTGCAATCTGATTATGTGTGCGGAGGAGGGTCGGGTAATAAGTTTTTCCCTGAATAATAAACATGCCAGAGTCCTGTGTGTTTGCTATGATGTTTGTGCCGCCCCGAAAATATATGTTGCATGCGTCTGGTATATTTGATTTGAGAGTGCGATTAGCCAAGTTATCATCAACAAAAGCAGGCATAATTGCAGTTTACAAAGTACGCTGACAACTTAATAGTGTCCCTGGGAGAAAGCCATATCAGTCTTGAGGCTATGAACCGTAGCAGGGTGTCCTGTCAGATCATATCTTTTCATCATAATCTATGCAGTTATGTGTTAGTTATATGTCAAACAAGCTTCGGTTTCCTAATGTGATGTAAGCTTTTAACTAGAACATTGTTTCCAGCTAAGTAAATAAACTTGGACATTTTTTATGAAACCTTTTATTTTTTTTTAAAGCGTATTCGAGCTTCACCAATGCTTGTCCTGCCATTTTTTTTCGAAGAACGATTTGTCTGCGCCCCGCCGGACTTACGCACTGCCGTCAGAGGGTCCTTTGTCGAGCTCAAAGGTATGGCATGAATATAATCAGCGCATTCAATCGACTTAATTTCATTATGAGGGCGGAGGCAGCTAAGCGCTGGCCTCTCACTCTTTGTGCCACGACTGCTTTCGCTGCCCGGCCCAAGCCGAGCTCATAAATAATCTTGCCAACTTGTCGGACAGGACACTCGCCGGTAGCCCGGTTTCCCTCTCCGGGCTCTGGGTCTTAGCCACGAACAGCTGCTGGCTGCTCGGGTTGCAAGGAACCGCGCTCCTTCCCCTGCCCCCGCGGCTGCTTTGGCCGCTGTTGACAAACAAATATGAAACTAATCCTTGGTAATTAGTGCGCCAACTTTTGCTGCATTTTGAGCCGGGAAAGGACACGAGGACGCAAGGACACAAGGACACGCGGACGGGGACTTGTAGTCGCTGCTGTCGCCGCTGGAGAGGGACTCGTTCGCCAGTGGCTCTTTCGGCATCTCAGTGTCAGGCACACTGGGAGAAAAAGGGGGAAATAAACAAGTTTAGACCTACATTTTACAAAAAGCGTCTGCTTCCTAAGACCTTTTAGTTAAACAATGGAAGCAACCGACCTTTGCCGTAATCAAAATTAGTAGGAACCCTTCAGAAAGAATTTCAAAATCCAGCTAGAGTATCTTTTGGTTTTTTTTCAATTGCTTTCCCCAGTGCACTTCCAGGAAGGCCATAGGAAGCTAGCAGATTCCTTATGCCTTCTGCTTTTTGCGGTTTCCCGGTCGCATCTCCTTGTTTTTTGTCGTTTTTGCGGCGGTGTCGTCGTTATTTTTATTGGAAAAGTTAAGCTTGTGTTTTGATAGGTTTCAGTCGTAAAGGGATTAATTAGTGCGGACTTCGCACCAGCGGCCCGGCCAACAGGATAAGGCCGGGCCAAAAGTCTGGGGCTACCAGCTCAACATGCCGCCTTGTGTCGCAATGCATAATAAAAGTTAAGCTGAGTTGCATGGAGTTCGGTAGGTAATGGGACATGGTATCGAAATGGAGTATGTAAACGGGTTCGTTTAATGAGAACGACCTCAAAAGATACACCACACTGCTAGGCAAATTTTATAAGGATATCTAATACAATGTTAAAAAGAAATTTAAAGTAGGTCTAAGCATAAGTGAGTTTAAAGAAATGGTAATTATGGATATAAATTTATACAGAATTTATGCGACTTTTAGTTCATTACAACGATACCCTCAATAACCGCTTTCCTCACATTTATCCCAATTCAAAACCCAATTACTTACGAAACTCCCAGCATAACTCTTCATCCGGCCACTTGTTCTCGGCGGAGTTTATTAATTTATTTACCCTTATGGCCGCCTGACATTTCTCGGTTGAATTCCAATGCTGCAGCATTTCGCGCTGTTTTTGCCGACCGGTTTGCCTCTTTCTTATCTTTTTATTATGAACTGCAGCGACAATTTTGCTAGCCATGTCAGCGCATGATTTACGAGGCCGTGGCGTACAAATGAAAATTGTAGCAAAAGCGGGGGGACGGGAGCGTTCTCCGTGCGGACAGACAAGCCTTTTTTGTGGCTCTGAAGTTTTGGCCACAAAACAGGAAGCGGAAATGAGTGCGCAGAACGACGATGGCGACATGTGAAATGTGTTTGCCACCAAGGAAGCTCGCAAAAAAGGACGAGGAAGGAGCACGGAAAAGCGAACCAGCAAACACATGCAAAATAAACGGGTTCAAGTGGCGCTCGTATAAGGGGAGCTGTGGTCAGGGCCGGGGAGGGGTTAAAGCCAAAGGATAACTGTTGAATTGTTGGCCATAATAACAAGGCAGGCGACTCCCATGTGTGTCTATGTCTGCCCGTGCGGGTGTGTGGGTGTGTTGGTGCTGGCCTGTCGCGTAGCAACTTGTGGCTAGCTTAATAGCAGTTAACAGAAAACCGGCGAAGGGGTTGCCAGGGGTCGCAGGGCGGCTCTGCGGGTCGCCTGGTCTGCTCTTCGAGGACCTGCACAGTGTTAACTCGGTTAATAAATTCAATTTATGTGCTAAGCAGATGACTTGCTCGCCAGCAGAATGAACAGAAAAATGTTGTCCGAAATTCCTGCGATGTTTTGGAAAGGAAGTAGCGCATAGGTTTTAAAAGAGACTTTCAGGATTTCGAAACTTTAGACTATTTTTGAAAAGTATAGTTTGAACATAAGTAATCGCAGCGCATGAAGCTCAAGAATCTGCGTGATTAACCCCTAAATTCTGTCCTTTAATAATAATTTTGAGGACATGTATAATTGTAGGGTCGGAACGACCTTGTTCAGCTAGTCCTTCCTTTGAACACATTAAGATTACGGCTTTTTACCTGTAGGTTAATTTTACCATAAAGCTTTCATGTGTATTGCTATAAATAAGTCTATTGAATGCTCAAGTAATTTAACCATCCACAATGTTAATCAGCTAGTAAACGCAGAGTAAATGAAAAAAGGAACACAAGAACGAGCGATTAAATCGAGCAACGCACAACCTCACCATTGCAGAAAAACACAATTCAATAGAACAACAACCGAACCGCGTGCTGTGAAAACAATCCAATCAATTTATTAATTAAGCAAGCCACTCTGCCAGAGGAGCGCCTGATGCACGACTATGTATACAGCCAGCCGACTGTCTGTCTGGGGGAGGGTTCAGCAGGCCCAACCCTTCGACTCCCGACCAGCGATACCCATTGTGTGCGTCTATTTGTCTAGCTTTGTGCAATGGATTTTTAATGTTTTCCTCGGACCCGGCGAGTGGGAGGACAATAATGTAACGCATTGTTAAGTCCGCTTGGCACTTTTCGCACGCCAGCTGTGTCCGGCTGGGAAAGCGGAGAAAAGCGGGGGAAACCCCCAAGGAAACCCGTGGGCAGCTAAGCTGCCAAGGAGCCCGCGGAGGAAACTAGCCCGGTCTTTAATGAGCCCCAAACTGCAATTACGCAAAACATTTGCCGCACTGCATGGCGTCGTCTGAAATAATTTTAATTGCGTTTTGCTTTTTATTTTATTGCATGTGGCGCCCTAACGATTTCGTTATGCTACGGTAAATAAAACCAAAAACGGAGGCAGCAAGGAAACCCATTTAGAAGGCTTGATATAGTAAGTGCGCTTTAAGTGTAAAATGTTTAATAGCTAATTTAATAAAATCAATAAGCTCATGACTACGTTACATCAGTAAGTAAAAAAATATATGTACATAGATTTTTGGCTAAAAAACTAAGGTCTTCGTGGCCGAAACAACAAAAGCAATGGTCCAAAAACAGAATGTCATACCTTGTCGAACTCGTAAAAAAAATGTACAATCAACTGGCACTCGCACCTTAAAAATTTTATTTTTGAGTTTTTATAATCACTCAGACAATGACTGCAATTAATTGTCTTGATTGTTAGCTGTTCAAAGCGGCGAACCATATTTGACGAAGCTACAGCAAAAAAGGTCAAAGGAAAACATCGGCTTTTCGCAAAAAATTAAGTTCTTCGTTTTCCACTAATAAAAATCCATATTTTTTTAGCGAAACAACAAAAGCAATGGTCTAAAAACAGAATGTTATACCTTGTCGAACTCGTAAAAAAAATATACAATCAACTGGCACTCACACCTTAAAAATTTTATTTTTGACCAATTTTTGCAAAAAAAGGTAATGCTACCCCTTGTAAAAATTGAAAATTTTCAAAAATTTTTAGTTTTTATAATCACACAGACAATGACTGCAATCAATTGTCTTGCTTGTTAGCTGTTCGAAGCAGTGCTTCTTTTAGGTAGAGCACCATATTTGACGAAGTTACAGCAAAAAAGGTCAAAGGAAAACATCGGTTTTTCGCAAAAAATTAAGTTCTTCGTTTTCCACTAATAAAAAGCCTTATTTTGAGCGAAACAACAAAAGTAATGGTCCAACAACAGAATGTTATACCTGGTTGAACTCGTAAAAAAAATCACAATCAATTGACATTTACATCCAAAAAATGAGTTTGTGATAAAACCAACTTTAAACTTCAGCTTAGAATTTTATAAGTAGCAAACTTTTCGATGATTCTTTGGCATATTCCATGGTCTTCGTCGAAAGGTATTAAGGTTATATATCAGTATTAAAAGTATATATATTTTTGAGAATGGAATGTGATCAACATTTAGCTATAGTTAATCTATTAGTTCCGAAAAATTCCACAACTGTTAATGTGGCTAATCAAGTTATAACAATATGGGATAACCAATCGATTCGATTGGCAGCCAAAGTTTTACAGGCATAAAAACCATAAATTTCCTGACTTTCTCAACCAAAATGAAGATATCAGTTCTGATCACAACGATCTTGGGCCTCGTCCTTGTCGACGCTCTACCTCTACCAAGAGTTCCTCCTTCAAGGGGATAATAGAATACCTCGCTGACCTTCCTTTGTCCTTAGGGGAATGTATTTAATATTTTTCAAATAAAGTGTGTATTTCGTAAATCTGTGTTATAGTTCAATTTATCAAAATACCAAGTCAATACATTTTTTTTTGCTCTCCTTGTGAAATAGCTGGTGAGTTGTGCTCTAAAATGTGTTTTTCATAGAAATTCTTCATGGAAATTCTGCCACCTTCAGAATTAAGAAAATCATGAAACCCACCCACCCTTTACGAAGTTGACGATCAAAATACAAACTAAAACAAATTAATTTTGAAATTACACGCCAAGCATAGCGATTTTAGTATATCTGTATATGCATTTTAATGTAATAATATATATTTTAACGTTTTAGCTTGGTATAGTTTCATCTTTTAGGAAAGTGGCTGATAATTTCCTTTATACAACTTCTTTAAGCAGAAAAGCCTATTCCACTCACATATGAGTGCTTACTCTCGAGCTTATATGCTCAGTCATCCACTCGGTTTTTTTCGTCGCTTTTGAGATAGTTTTTGACGGCGCAGGCGCCGTGGACCGCAGTTTTTTGGGTAGTAAGTCACTCAAAATTTAGTTGGCTTTTTAAGCCTGCAATTTGTAACCCTGCGATTGGGGATGAATGCAATTGTCGAAAGGGGTGCGATGGGGCTGCCGCGGGGGCTGGGGGAGGAGGGACAATTGCAACTAATTGGCAATAATCAGGCATCGACCATAAATTGGCGTTAACAAGGCCAACAAATCAGCGGAACGCTGCCCGCTCGGCAGTGGCAATTGTGATTGAGCTGGCGGCATAAATCAGCAAATTGAATTACAAAAAACACCGAAGCAATAAAATCTAGCAATTATATTTATGCATATGCACGGGCAAGCAGAGTGCGTTTTTCTGGCCTCGCGACAATTTAATTACAATTGGCCGTGGAGAGAAATTGCAGATGCCGCCGCACTGGCGCCGCAAAATATGCTAATTTATATTTATATGGATGTGGAGTTATTCCCAGCCGACTTTTCCGCTTTCCCCGCCCCCTTAGCCGCTGCCCCGCCCCCTAAGTTTCGACCCAGCTCCAGACTCCGAGGCGGGGTGAAATATTTTCGGCGGCGACTGCGGTCGTAAAATTTATTGTTGCCAAATGCATATTTGTCACATTTCGCAATGTGTTTGGCGGCCATAGAACAATTTACAAGCAACTGGGGACTTTGGCTAAAAGCCTTGCCCCCGTCTCCACCGAATTTTCGCATTCGGAAAAATAAACTGAGCTCAACTGGATGGGCCGCACTAAAAGCGCCTTCGACTCAGCTGACGTACAAATATTTTAGACATTTAATTGTTGCCTTTCTGGCCAGGCTTTTGGGAGACTAAGGCGCAGGAAAAAGAAAATGTGAGAAGAAAATATAGCCTAAATGGTTGCCTAAAAGTATGCAACAATAAAAGGAACACTACAAAACTCGCAGTTCCGAATTCCAAAAATGTTATATCATACTTTTCGACACATTGAAAAAGGCACCCAGTTAATTCCTTACTTGTTGACTTATTTACGTCTTCTTTAATATGGTCCTACTTTATTTTAGTAACATCCCCGAGGGTCAAAACATTTTCATTGCCCATTCCAGAGGCTCACTTACTAAACTTGCCATCAACATGATAATTGGCTAGCACTTCCAGGGAAAGAATCCATTGCCATTTGCCCCTTAGCTGTCACAACAAACGCACACTCGCACACTCACCCACAACACACTTCACACCTCAGAGACCCGCTGAATGAGAATCCCCCGAATGCTCGCTAAACAAAAGAAATGAAGTCATTTGTAATTAATGAGGTTTGTCACCCCAATTTGCCGCAACTTCCAGCAACACAAAAAAGCAAACATCAGGATGCTGAATGGGGTGGTGGGCTGAAGCTCACCTGCCTGCCCGGCATATTGAAAATCACAGCCAAAAAAAGAAAAGCATCCACAAAACAATCTAATTATATCGTTAAGCACACCAAAATTGGCAGCGCAGCCACCCCTGACTAAAAAGGAGACCTCATCTTCACCCCCAGGTGATCTGGAGGGCGGTCACCCCCGCTGTCACCTTGACAGACAAACAGACAGGCTGGAAGACAGACGCACGCTTGACCCTGACAGACAGGCTGACTTTCGGGGTGACAGTTTCCGTTCGCTTGTTTAATTAAAATTATGTAAATAAATTTATTTAGCTGACACTGCGCCGTAATTAAGTGCAGGGGGAAGGGTGGCATCTGTGCATCTGTTGCCTGACAAATTCGGTCCACCTTGGCGGGCAGGTTATGCGCTGTCTTTAGCTCTTTACACGGAGAAAAACTATTCCTTCATCAGGTTCTGAATGGTATTTATGAGTATTTTTAAATTTAATTTAATAACAATAAGCGGGACCTGTATATTAATTTTAGGGAAGTCAAACTTCTCGAACAAACGTAAATTAATTTTAATCCTTAGAGGCTTTTTGATTATTTTAATAATAATTAATACCATATGGACATGAAGAGCACAATAAATAAATATTGGCTTAAGAAATTTTTCAGCATTAAGAATGGGATCCAATGTAGTCCTGAAAGTTGTATTATTTGTATGCATTGTATAATTTTCCTTTTAAAACCTTTCCCAAACGACTTATATATTTTCTCTGTGCACCGCCTTTTGTATCTTCCCGTGTCTATATATGCTAACAAATTAGCCTTGAAATGAGCAATTTGCAGGCCATGGTTGTGACATGGAGGGGATATGGGGTGGGTGGTTAGGGGATGGGTGGGTGGCGCTCTGCTGTCTTCGCCGTGAAGACAAACGGAGCTGACAGCTGCTGTCAGTGGCCGCCCGTCAATGCCGCAACGTCGGGGAGTATTAAATATTCCTTCCGGGTGGCGAGAGGCGTGAAAAAGCAATTAAGTGTGAAGTCCTTAAGGTTCCGCAACAACACCAGACCGGAAAAAAAGGAAAAGCCAAAAAAGCAGCTTTTTCTTTGTCCAGAACATGGAACCTTGATGAAAAATGATCTTTGGCACGCTAACGGCACTGCCTTACATCACGTACTCTCCGCAACTTAAAGTTTTAATCAATCCCAATGAAATCCCTTCGCAGGCAGCCCTCTCAATCACTTTGTTGGGGCGAAAATCAAATAAATCCCATTTTGACAAGTCGCACACTCAGTTGACCTCGGCAATTCGACATTCATGGGCCTTCATAATCCGCATGCAGACTAATGAAATGCCAGAAGTCAGAGGCCCATTTCACATATGTCATCCCCCAGGTCTCTGCCTTCCCCGTCGAAAATACAGTCAACTCCACACGTGCTCCATCGACGTCGCCACAGTGAAGCCATGCTGACACCAACGTGGGGGAAATTGTTTTGATGAATGTGTCGATTTAATTGATGAATGAGTTTTTAAGCTGCAAAAAATGGAATGGCATCACGTTTTTGCTGGTATGGAAAATGGGGTTTGTGCACTTGGCGAAAAAGAGAGTTTTATTGTGGGAAAAAGGCTGATTATAGGGCTGCACTACAGGTAATTAATATAAACAAGGATATTTGTTATGAGAAATATTTAATACATCTTTGAAAAATTACTATAAATACTATAATTTTTTTTTATGGCAGACTCTTATAATTCTTCGTATGTACCTTGAACATATGCATGTTATTTGATTTATTTCGAACAAAGGGCCCTTGAAGGATGATCGCCTGACAGGTGAGAGGCCCTTAATTGAGTACTCGCACTGAGGCCATAAATGCGCTCGAAGGCCACCGGATAAGCCCGCAGTCAGGAGTTGAGGGCCAACAAGTCCAAAAAGTGTGCTTCACAAATTCGAAAGCCAGAGCGCAACAATTGTAAGCCGCAAATATCAATAAAAAACGAATACAACACGGCTGTAATGTTGCGATTTGTTCGCTCTCCGAAAAACACGAAAACACAAAGGCGCCCGGAAGGGGGTTGGGAAATTCGAGCCGGGTTAGCGTCAGTCTCTGGCATGCAATAATATAAATTCCGGGCCACACACAGCCCTTTAATCGAGCTACGGCGACCGAGTGTAAGGGAAAAAACAGAACCGGAACACTGAGAATAAAATCCAACATCAAACTATAAATAGAGTCGGGCAGGGCCTGCATGTGCTATTATTGGAGTGAATTTCTGGGAGAGTCTTGTGGCTTAATCTACAACAGCATGCGGTTTGCTGGCAGCCAGGAACGCCGGCAATAAAAGCCGGCAAGCCGGAGTGAAATGGGAGCCGCATGCAGCGGCGGTTAAATATTTAAAGCTCTCGGCTTTCGGAGGCCCACGATTGGATGGGGGTTAGACAATCCGACGGACGGAGATTTACTAGGTTTCATATTCAGACAGGTGAAAATGTAACGAAAGAGATCTGTGAATTATTCAAATCAATACTTGAACTTTTCCCTGAAAACGGTGGTCATACTAAACATACACATTAACTAAACATACACATGACTCTCGTCATGAAAATCAAATTTCAGAATGATTTTTTCTTTCATCCCCATCTCAAGATATCTTTTAATTGTGGGATGTTCTATCCAAACGCCTAAATAAATCTCATTGTATACTAAGAGCATATAAACTTACATTTTTCAACTCCTATTGCCCAATGCCTAAATAAATCCCGTGTGAACTCGAAATTAAGGGAATGAAAATATATTCCACCCTTCGGCAGATATCACTCAAATATTTATTGGGCTTTTAATTAACACCCCCAGAGACAGAAAATGCGATTTCCAAGCACTTCAGATTTTTATGGCCCGCTTGACCGCAACTTTCTCCCCGAGTTCCCTTTAATGCATCGTAAAATGTCGCGCGATAAGATTTCGCCCACTTTTGGAGCACTTTCCAAATGTCATATTTCCTGCAACTGTAACTAGGCTCAAGTTAATTATCGGGCTTAACAGTTTGCTAGTTAAACTGAGGCCAACCCCGCCTCGAATGCGACACAACGTATAAAACTTAATGTGCCGCGTGCGCATAAAACAAAATTTCAACTGCAATTAGTCGTGCAAGGCTCTGGAATATCCTTCCCCCTGCGATCCCCGACTTTCTCTGATAAAACCATAAAAATTTTTCCGCCAACATGGCAAATAATTTGGCTAACGACATTTTGTAACTAATGCTGGCCAACCGCAGCAACAACAGCGATAACCATTAACACGCCCCCGTTCCGGACGCCCGCCGAGGGGAAATGCAGCGCCGGAGCAGCCAGCTGGTCATTAAAAGTCCACCCATAACAGTTTATTGTAATGCGCCCGCTCGTAGGCCAACTGGACAAGTGGCCAGCCCCGCCCCCGCCTCCGCCCATGCCGCCCATCTTGGGCTCTAACGTATTCCTGCTACCCTGCGTTGCCACTTAATTAGAAAAGTTTTAGCGCGCCACGAGACAAAAGCCATTGACAGCGCCCGAAAGTTCGGGGAACGCCCTGGGTGCCCCTCATTTGCTCCGTTCTCACAGTCCCCGCTCCCGGGCCATCGACAAAATGCAGTCCACTGGCCGAAGGAGTTAGAGGGAGGTCTGTACTAGAGAACTAGGTATACCCTACAAATGTGTGTACGTTATTAGGAAAATAAATATGATTCAAGTATCCAACCACCGAAAGCGAAGGAATACGTGTTATCGGTACAAGACTTTAAAGAAACCCCTTGATTAATATATCTATCATGACCGCATTATAATTGTTCTACAAAATGAATGGTTAGATCCCAATTGTTAGATTTTTAAAAGCCCTTTAACATATATTTATCGCAGCAAGACCTTCACGCCGAAGACGTTCAGCTCAGCCAACAAAGAGCCGTACCCCTTAGCAGGGTAGAAACATGCTAAATGTTCGGCTATTAGCAGCAACAAATGACATTTGAGAAAGACAGGACTTTATTTTCTCCTTTTTGCGAGACAGCCGCCCAAAGACTTTGAGCTATGGAAATGGCGATGACGATGGACGCAGTCGAGGAGAATGGGGGCGGGAATGGAGGTTAAGTCAACTGAAGCCACCTGGCACCGCGAAGCGGATCCCGTTCGCCATTCAGCGCCCTCTATTTGCGCGTTTTTTCCAATTAATTGCTGCTACGTGGGCGTCCGCCTCGCGAATGTCAACAAAAGCCGCGGCCTTGTGCCCCGCCGCCCGAAAAAGCAGCCCCACCTTCCACCGCCATTTTCACCGCGGAAAATGGAGGAACCACCCGCTGGCCGTGCTGACACAAACATATGTGAACAAAAAGCGCAAAAAAGACAAGAGCTCGGCAGAAGATATAGACTCATCAATGGGTTTCAATTGAAAATTTTTGCACGGCACGGCTTCCCCTGCCTTTCATTTGTTTGGAAATGGGAATTGGCAAGCGAGTGCAGCAAACAATAAGCAGTTACACTCGTTCGTGGTGTACTACATGTGTGGCACGGCATAGGCCTCCGTGGTCCTTCGTTTTTGGGAGCAGATGCTTGCCGCGCAGTTTGCACAGCTGCCGGCGAAATATCTATGCAAAATTTAGCCAATATCCCCTGAATTGGGGTAAGTAAATGCGACTGGCGCCACTGAAGGATGTTCAACGATGTTTGTGCCTTCTATTATTGCTGGTTGATTTTGGGGTGCCAGCTAAAAATAATAATCAAAAAATAGGGTAATGCCATTAAATCTTGAAAAGACTGTTAAATATTGTTTTTAAAATACTTTTCTTGTAAACTTTCCAACTTTAAATGTATAAATAAACATCATTTACTATTCCCATTTTACATTTGGGCACCAACCACTCAGACATTTGATAGTTTCGATTCCCATTTCTTGGCGGATCGAATGAGTTTGCATTTCATATTAATATTGAAATGGGCGTGTCGCCGCCCGCCTTTAACGCCTACTCTGAAATGATGAGAAAGAGTGGCAAGCACGCGATATTCTAACAAATTCGCGACCATTTATCATTCGATGACACTTGCGGATAGGAAAGCGATATCGGTGGCTGACTGAAGGTGGGTGACATTCTCATACCCCCTCCTGCTGCCACTCCCCCTTGCCACCCCGCCCCCTTTTTCGCTGTCAAAACAAAGACTCGTTTTCCCAGTTCTTTTTTCGCCGTCGCAACCACAAACAAGCGAATTAGCCGCCCTGCCACTGACAGGATCCGAAAGTGGGTGGCAAGGTGGGGCGGAACGGAGCTCCAAGACTGTCAAAAGCAAGAACCAAACCCAATTGGCGGCTCAGGATCAGGGTGGGGATGGGGTTGGGACCAGTGGATGCAGTGGAGGCACATCTTCAAACATGCAAGTTGGCGGCAATTGAAAACTCATTGACAATTGGCAATGGAAAAAATAATAGAAAAGCAAAACGACAGCAACTGGTTGTGTTAGTGGGGAGCCAAAACTCAATTGCAGTTACATTTCAATGTGGCTACCCAGGGTTCGGCCGAGGAAATCGGGTATACTAGGGGATAAGGTAGTTCGCCCTTAACCAGAATTTATGCGTCTAATCTTAAATATCCATCTATACTTATATTTTTTGTGTATCTATTTATGTATGTTTCTATCTATGTATCTATGTACGTATGTATCTATCTATCTATGTATCTTTGTATCTTTGTATTTATGTATCTATGTAACTGTGAATCTATCTACCTTTCTATCTATCTATCTATATATCTTTCTATATTTGTATCTTTGAATCTTTGTATGTTTATATCTTTCTATTTTTGTATTTTTGTATCTTTGTACCTTTGTATCTCTGCATCTATCTATCTATCTATCTATCTATCTATCTATCTATCTATCTATCTATCTATCTATCTATCTATTTTTCCATCTATCTATCTATCGATCTACTTATCAATATATATCGATCTTTCTATATTTGTATCTTTGCATCTATGCATCTTTGTATATTTGTATCTTCGTATTTTTGTATCTCTGCATCTTTGGATCTATCTATCTATCTCTGTAACTGTATCTATCTATCTATCTTTCTATATTTGTATCTTTGTATCTATACATCTTTGTATCTTTGTATTTAGGTATCTTTTGTACCTTTGTATCTCTGCATTTTTCGATCTATCTATCTATCTCTTTAACTGTATCTATCTATCTATCTACCTGTCTATCAATCTATCTATCTGTCTTTTTATATTTGTATCTTTGTATCTATGCATCTTTGTTTCTTTGTATTTTTGTATCTTTGTATCTATGCATCTTTGTATCTTTGTATTTTTGTATCTTTGTATCTTCTATCTATCTATCTATCTATCTATCTATCTATCTATCTATCTATCTATCTATCTATCTATCTATCTATCTATCTATCTATCTATCTATCTATCTATCTTTCTATCTATCTAACTATTTATCTATCTATCTATCTATCTATCTATCTATCTATCTATCTATCTATCTATCTATCTATCTATCTATCTATCTATCTAACTATCTATCTATCTATCTATCTATCTATCTATCTATCTATCTATCTATCTATCTATCTATCTATCTATCTATCTATCTATCTATCTATCTATCTATCTATCTATCTATCTATCTATCTATCTATCTATCTATCTATCTATCTATCTATCTATCTATCTATCTATCTATCTATCTATCTATCTATCTATCTATCTATCTATCTATCTATCTATCTATCTATCTATCTATCTATCTATCTATCTAGCATTCCTTCTATCTATCTTGATATTTTTGTATCTCTGTATCTCTGTATTTTTGTATCATTGTATCTCTGCATCTATGGATCTATGGATCTATCTATCTATCTCTGTCACTGTCTATCTAACTAAACATGTATCTTTTTATCTGTCTACCATTATATCTATCTATCTTACCACCTACCTTTCTAAAAATTATAAAACGTATATTATGAATAAATATATTTGTAATTGTAGTTTAAACTGTCAGAAGTATTGAATTTATTTATTTTAAAAATCAGGCCAACATACGAAAAAAAGAATCTTAAGCTATTTATTTATTAACAATTATTAATAAAATAAAATTATTAAAGAACTTAGAAATGACGCTTTCAGAACTACAGGGTATCGTGTATTCCTCAGCGTTCCCCTCAGGTTTTCCCCATTTTTCCCCCGGAGAACTTTGTTTTTCAGTTGTTGTTGACAGGCAGCGTTTGTGTCCTTGCTCCACTCCGCTTTCCCGCTCCTCGGGCTTCTTCTTGTTGTTATTCATTCATTTGTATTGGCATGCTGAGACGTTTTCTATTTGAAATTGTCAGCGGCAATTGATATGCATTGCTGTAGTTGAACGTCTCTTTGTTTTGTCTACCGATTGCGGTTGGCTCTGCTTCAGGAAATTGATTTCCCCAATCATACGCCACATATAGCTATCCGCACTTGCCTCACAATTAAAACAAAAAATCCAGCAATCCAGCAACCGACAATAAACTGCGAGCAGAAATGAATTGCTGCACAGCCGAACGCGCGCCTGCAAGTATGCAGTGTTGGAAATGCATTTAATTTTCGGCCAGCCAGTGCGCAGGAATTCGCCATTGTGATTTGATATTTAATGCACGTACTCAATGAAGAAATTCCAACAGCAGCGCATTAGTAGACAGGGGCGTTCGGAACCAACGCCTGCCAATTGCTTTTCAACATATTTGATGCGACGACGACTTTCGACATTTTGCAACTTGGCCACGTACAGAAAAAAGAAAAGTGAGCAGGAAAAATCAAGGCGCGGGGAAAATCGTTGCCAGCAAAGTGCAAAACCAACAACTGCAGCTGCAGAAAAACAACTGCGACTTTGGTTAAGCATACAAACTGTATATAACGCACACAGACCCGAACCCAAACCCAAGCGAAACCCTGGCAGCTAAGTGAAGTGAAGTATACGCCATGTTGACCCAACAACAAACATAAAATGTAATCGCAGCTAATAAGAAAACTAAGCAGATCCTGGCTGGTCACGATTTACGCTCGTTTCGCATTCGATTTGCGATGCGCCACCGCTGCACCTCTGCACCACTGTCCTCCCGGCGGCCACAGTGGGGCAAGATGTGGGAGAAAATCGTAGAGAAATTGGTTAAAACTATATTCTTAGGATCAAAGTAAGAATGTGATCCTTCCCACTTCGTAAATAACTAATAAATTAATTAATAAATGTTAAGCCAAATGAACTCTTTTTTCAGTTTAAAGTGAGTAATTGTATAATATATAGTAAATTTAAGATATTCTAAAGATACATTTGTAGCTAAGGTAGCTTATAATTAGTTTACTTTTTGCTTACGTATTTATTTCATTTTGAATGCCACACCTTTCGCCCCACTGTGCTGGTGGGGACCTGGACCTGGGCTGCCATGTCAATGGACATTTAATGGCGTTCCCCATTATGCGCCGCATCAAATGTGCCAAATACGCTTCGCTGGCAATAAATGCTGCATGGCGAGGTATCCCTTTTGGATGCAGCCTTTCTCCCTGCTCTTTTCTCCTGGCCAGAACAAGACCAGCAGCTCTCCATCTTGGCCTCAGCTGGTCGGAGACCACGGCTTCGTCTTCGTTCCGGCCACGATTTGCAATTTTGTGTGCATCAGCCTGGCATCGTCTATCGTAATTTTTCGTGAATTTCTTCACGTACTTGCATTCCATCTTCATCGCTCCTCGTCCTTCGGTCCTATCCCATATCTTCCGCTCCTGTCGCTCCTATATCTCGCGTCCTGTCTGCTGGCCAGCTCCTCGTCCTGGCTTTGGTTTTGGCTCGGCTGCAGCACTGGATTGTAATGGCATAACCTTTGAATAAAATTAGCATTATCGGAGCTCACTTTGGCGGCCACTCCGCTCCGCCTGTCCTCAGGTGTCTGTGTGTGCAGTGTGCGAGTGTTCGGGGATCAATAAAAATGCCCAATGACTTTTTGAACGCCATATGATGCCCGAAAAGGCCATTAAAACAAACGCTAAGACAGGGCAAAACGGCGGTCATTGAGGTTACGGTTGCCCTAAGGCTGGATTTTAAGACATTAAATATTTGCAAATAGTCCTATTCATGCCTATACCATAGGTTCCCTTGATTACATGATATATATATAAAAGTTTGTAAGGTTTACTTTATGTAACACATCCATTGATAAATCCTTTTAAATTTAGAAACGCTTGGCTTGTCATTATCAACCCTTAATGAATTTTATTATATCGATTTGTTTCTTTTTCGTACTAAAATGATCAAATGGAAGACACCAGCAGTCAAATCAAAAGGCAATAATGGAACCCAAAAGCTTCATTTATTTGAAACTATTTTCAGTTCTTTCTCCCTGACCCCCTGCAAACAACCCGCTTAGTGTAAATGTTTTTTCGGGGCACACTCACATCAATTACGATCCACCCAACTGCTGGCCGTAAAACTAATTGGTGGAAAATTAAGTTTTTGCGCCAAAATGATGGCAAATTGAAATGCAATCGGGGCAAAGCGGATTATTGAAAAACTTTCATGATTGAATCCTGCTGGTTGGCCCGCCGTCGACCATCCCCATCGGCCATTATACTCGCTGGGATCCAGGGGCTCCGGCAAAAAGCGCAGCGAGAACTTAATTCTGCTCTGCATGTGAACGCTTCGTTGAGGCCCATATGCGATTGGCAGAGCTTATGGCCCTGTGTGGCTGCCAAAAACCGGGGGAAAAAATCGAAAACGAAAACGAGAAGGAGCCAAGAGCGAACAGGGCCAAAACTGGGGCCCACACGGCGTTACAGCGATTTATATTTTGCTACTTTCGCTATAAAAAATAAATATGCAATAAAACAAAACGACAACGGGCCCCGACATATGCATTATTGTCCTGCTCTCCGCTCCCATGGAAATATTTGCTAGAACGAAGACATAAACCTAAAAAATATATGGCGCATTTGGCAGGAGCGAAGGCAGGCGCAAGCCCGAGACCAAGACAAAGGCGTTTCTAAATGCCAGTAGCAGTTACACTGGAAACAAAAGCTTACGTGATTTTTGCATATTCTAAAGTTAAAAAAAGGGAATCGTTTTCTGTAACGCATTTGTATTCCTTTAAAATTGGTTTAAAATACAAAAAAACCTTAGACTACTTTTGTTTTTATTCATTTAAAATATGTTCCTTATCATATGACTATTGTAAAATGATTTAGTTATTATTATGATTAGGTTACATGTTACTGGGATATGAAGTAACACCCGCATGCAATTTACACCTGGTTCCTCTTCGTACCTTACCTTTTCCAGTGCATCTGGAAAGACAGAGCACAACAGGGCGTATTCGCATCGTATTGTCCTACCAAATTGCGCTCTCAGCTGGCGCACGACTTGACTGCATCTACTTTGACATTTGGCATGCACCAGGGGAGCAGAGGAGCGGAAAAGGGGGCACTTTATGAAGCGCGCATATGTTGCACCCCTTTCTGCAGGGCCAAGGGCCGGACGGGGCTGGGATAATAAAAATGAAGGACTCCTTGCCGTATTCCCCAGGCAAATCACTGCAGTCTCGGTCTGAGTCGAAGGCTATAAAGCAAATCGTTTGACATTTGTTTTGATTTGCCATGATTGCTAAAAATATCTGCGAGACAGAAATGACAGGGGGCAATTGAGATACGTAAGTGATACGGAGAACAAGTGCAGTAGTGGGTATCAAATTAAGAAACGAATAAGAGCTTATTCTGCTTATAATTTGCTTCTTCAATATAGCGAAATAAGCTGTAATTAGATTCCCTCAAACTTGTATATCCTTAAGCGTAAGCGTAATCCTTTTATACCCCTCATACGTCCCATTCCCTTGAACTCCTTTAGCTTTGCCAATTTCAATAATAACCTTTTGGCACTCACTTACCCATTCCAATTGCGGCCCTAACATCATCAACTGACCCGACTGACCCTTTTAAGGTACTTCCAGCTCCACGTTCCACTCGCTGTCTAACGAAAGTTTCTTCTTATCATAATTTCGAAGACAATTAGCCCGCAATGTGTGCTCCTTCGATACGAGGTCCCACTCCAAAAAACCGTATCGATGGCGCAGAAACTTCGTCCGTGTCTTCGGGAGCTGTGGCACTTGAAGTTTACAGCCGCCAAAGGGCCAAACATGCCAGACAATAATTGGCCAAATTTATTGTAATTAGCCGCACACGCAAGCACCGGGCATTCCATTCCATCCCGGGCAGGCAACCCACCACATGTGTCCGGACCCCAATCTGGTGTAATTATTAACATTTCGGGGACGGTTCGGGCACGGGATGCTCGTCCGGTCCTTGAGAGGTTGTCACATGTGTGCGTGGCGCTTTGAGATCTCGTTTAATTGCACAAAGCCTCTCTGCTCTTAGAGAGTTTTTAAATAATTTAGTTGTGTCGTTAGGCCGGGCGTGGCCACGCCCCGTTGTCAAAGGCATCTGGCAGGACAGGTCGGGCGCACGGGGCGGCTACGTAATGCAGTCGAGTCACGTCACACAGCATGTCGCTAATTTTTCTACCTTTTTTCGCCGCTGCCCGGGCACAAAGTTTCCTTCACTGCAATGCGCTGGTTAAAATGTTCCCTTTTCCTGGGAAGGGGTCTCGAAAAAGAGGTCGTGCTTCTGGAGGATGATAAATTGTGGATGAGGGCAAGGCGGGATTAGCTCGAGGTGGCTTTAACTTTAAAGGAGCATGAAAAATAATGTAATGTTACATTTTGCTCAATATTCCCTTTAATTATCTATAAATAAAGTGATTTTAAAAATATCATTTTATTATACTCTACAACTAGTTTCTCACCATACCATCATAGGATATTCCATTTTCGGATACAGCATCCCACTTTCGCTTGACCTCACTCTCCTTTAAAGTCACTTTTTAGCTTTGTTCGCCTAAAATCCTCAAAATGGCTTTGTCAAAGGCGAGGTACAGTCACCACCTAGCGCGGTGAGCACGAGCATAACGGCGTATCGCTAAGAAGTGCAGCATCGCGCACGGCGCACGTTTCCTTTTTGTAAACTTTATTATTTCGTGTTAAAAGTAAATAAACTTAGCTCCCAACTTCACCTCCGACCCCACTCTCTCCTTACCGACCCGCAGATATGTGAAACGGGGAGTTTTGGGCGGAGGGCACCTTCTGCGCATTGTTTGCCATTTGCGGTGGTCGGCGACAAGCTCTGTCAGCCAGCCAGTCCAAATTGAAATTGGACATTAGATGTGCACGCACACAAGCAACCAATGCACTGATAACAATTATATCACGAACTCTTTTTATTACAAATTCAGGTTTGACTCATACAATTTCCCATTTGAAGATTTGTCATATAAATTGTTTTGTTGACGTTTGGTGACTTCACCAAAATCCGATATGCGAAAGCACATCCAATCAGTTTTCTGCGGTACACCGAGTTTCCAAGTGAATCACACCTCCGTATGTATCTGTAACGAGTTGAGTTTATTTTCGCTGCCTTTCTTGGATGATATTTTCAGATCGTGCTTATCACTTTTACCTTGGGAAGGTTTCGATCAGTTCTGAACGCTAATATTCGGTCAGATACATTTAAAGCGAGACGTGGCAGAACTCGTATAGCCACTACAGAATTGTATTCGCGATCGGGAATATCCGCGGTTTTTTTTCAGGGATCAGAAAACGAATACCCCTATATTATTCTTCTGATCCCTTAAAATCAGCGGCGGACATTCCCGATCGCGATACATTAATAAAGTGGCTGATGAAACGCTCCGACTTCACAGGGGACAAATCTCGACTGACGTTCTGTACAGTGTGCTCTCGATTTATATAGAAATGCGTCGCCTGCCACAGAAGATATATCGTATGTGTTCTTCTGCGAACATAAGTTGTTTTGGAAAAAAAAGATAAATATACTTAGAAAACAATAAAAAGCATTTTATCACTTAGTGTGCCGGATACGCCACTTATGTTGAAATATTCTTCTCTATTTTGGTTTACATAATTTATGTCTAGCTTATGGATTTTTAATTGTGTTAATCGTGTTATAAAAATAAGCATATAAATGACAGTAATTCAGATCTGTCAGATCTGTTTTTTTATATCGAAGCATACTTTTAGACTGTCAAAGCAATCGTGTGTGGCTAACAATATTTAAGTATGACAATCAAGTTCAGATAGTGCATTTGTTTGAGTGTACCCATATATATTAAGATGGCAGATTCTGTCGTCGCCGCGGCTGCTGACAACTCGAACAACAACCACAGCTGGTACAACAACGCGAGCAACAACCTAGCACTAAGGCACACACTCATTGTGAATGACAACGCCCCTGGTACGTGATTTCATTTCCGTTGTTGCCTTTTGTGCATTGCTCGTAACCTAACTCCTCCCTCTTTTTCACCACCCCCGCTCCGCTTTCACCCACACCCCTGTCCACTTTCTTTGCTCCCTCTGCCAGCTTTTTAGTTGTGCCTTTTGTGGTTTGTTAAGGCAGCCCCGGATAGCCCAAAATTAATATGATGGCGAGTGAAAAACTAAGTGTGACTACCTATTAGTCGGATATTTTCCCTTCAATATGTTTCTTGAATGGGAAAGAAAAATACGATAATATAACCAGTTTAATGCACACAACTGTGATAAAAAAGCGAGGGTGGATTTTAAAGTAGCTCGTTTTGTGTGCACCTGCGCAGATTTCTTAGATCTACGACGACAGTTCAAGCTAAGGGTAAAAAAATATACTTGTTTTAAAGACACATAGTCTAGAATTTCATTTCCCTCAGGGTCGTTTGGGCACATTTTCTGATTCACCCGCTCGGGACAAAAATAGAACTAATTTTGGCGAATTCAAGATCTAACCTTTGCGAGAAATGACGTGGGATATCTTTAAATGAAATGAAAATGATTTATTGTCAAATGAATTTGTCATAACTCAAAAATTATATGCCCTTCCCGTTGGGCATTGACAAACGCAAAAAACTGCGTGTATATTAGACATTACATTATATAAATGTTTCTTTGCTGAGTTCTGGTACACCACAATTGTGACGTCAAACACTGTATGAAATGAATCATAAATAATTATCACTGAAAAATGATTCGTTGCACCAGCTACAGAAAATATAAGCACATTTCCTGACTTGGAAGAACGATAAATATACTTATCGCAATTTTGTTCATACACCTCGGAAAATCTAATTTTGGAAGTGTTTATTTCAGCAGCGGGAGAGAAATATCTTTCCTCTTGGAAAGAGACTTGGCCGGGCTGTTGAATTGGTTCCAGATGATCAACTTGATGAAACATTTTAATTAATTGTATTCATTCAAAAGCTCATCTAAAAAAGACCAACACAAAATTAGTCAATAACCGGTTATAGTGTCCATTGAATTGTGGGAGCAAATGGACTTAACGCAATTCAAATTTATTCAAGCCCCAGACACATCTTCACGTAAGGCTAACGATGCTCCTATATAATTTTTCATATCTTCGGACCCATTAGATCACCCATTATGAAAGGAGATTTTCTCATCCGACAAGCAAAGGTTATTTGTGGGCAGAACTCGGTAAATCTTATTAACACAAGACTGCCACTGGCGTATCTGAAACCGGCTTGTATTCAGATATGTAAATTCAATTAATAATTCAAAAATCGACCTTTACATGGCTACTTAACAAGTCTGTCTTAATTACGCGAATCGAAACTGAGAAATCCCCGAAAATTGGCTTGCATACGCCAGAAAATGGTCTACGCAGGCAGAGTCAAGGGAATACTTTTTAATATTTACTTTTGTTTTGGTACCCAAACGAGTTGTGATCGCTGTGGATGGACATCTGAGTGAATAAACAATGGTTTAATTGGGATTCGGCTTTGGCAACAGCTGCCGCGAAACCGGGCCAAGTAAAACAATAACGGAAGCCATTTGCCATGCAAATGCTAGGCAAATCCAAGCTGGCTGTCTGGCATGTCAAACAAGATCGGCATTTACATACATGAAATATAAACAAATGCAGAAGCAGACTCGGATGCCTGGCAGTCCAACTAAACTCCGAAAACTAACAACGAGTTTTTAAATGTTTGACTTGCCATGAATAATGTGATTAACGAGTTTGCACTTGAAGCCCAAACAACACCCCAAAAATCCAGCAGCCAGCGGATACAAGTCATAAAACAAATTAAAGATGAGGAACATCCATGAATCTCTGTGCCCTGAAGAACTTAAATTATTAGCTAGTTGCACTTTGGGAGGGAGACAAATGAGTAAATACGATCTGAGGGGAGCGGAGAAGAGTGGTAGTTCGCCCCAAGATGAAGAGGAAACAATTTAGCCGCCGCGGAGCAATGAAGCATTCATAATGTTAAGGTCCAAGCAATTAACCGAGGTGTGGATCATACAATTAAAAACTCTGTGAATCTTTTCCTGAGAAGCATTCGTTGAGGCGCCGTACCAAAAATAGAGGGACCTTGAGATCACCGTAGGTGAATCCATAATTTTAGGCTCAGCGTCAGCTAGACCCAATTTTACGACCATAATCGCGGGCAACTGGTTTGGGGAAATTAATTGACCAGGGTTCGTTAGATAACGAAATTATAGGCCTGAAAGAAGTCGCTGTTTGCTTTTTATTAGCATAGCGCTTGCTAATAATCGGTAGTGGGCGATCTGGGTAAAAGATTCCACTAGGAACTGCGGAATAATCTCGGATTCTTTCAATCGAGAACAATGGCTTCTAACCTTTGTCGAACTAGTCGTAAAACCCAACCAGTTGCGGCGTCTGCATTCGATCCAAACGATGGTTGCAAATTTCCGGCTACACCTGACGCATGTGCCAAAAATACCGATGGTCCATAAATCCATCCTACCAATAAAACCCCGAGATGAGCCCATAAAATACGCCGTCAGCGGTGTGCAGCGGATTAATGTCACCTAAAAGTCACTTTGGGTGTCGCTCACTAACTCGCCTTATGACCAGCCATCCATCTATCTATCGGCATCTTAATCTGCGTTTCTCAAATCCAATTCCATCGAGTGCTACCTCGTTCTGACGACCCCCAAAACCAAACCAGCGAGAGATCTCATCTGCGCCGATATCATCTGAATATTCAGATGAGCCGCTGCCGCTGATCTTCGATCTTCGATTTTCGGCCTGAGGTTCAGTTCAAGTTTTGGCTTGCAGAATTTGGGCTCGGTCTCGTATAAATAGTTTGCCGTTGAGCCTCCTCAGACAGAAGCTACTCGCACGCTCTTGGAGTAACAGATCGCAGCTGTCATCATGGTGAGCCCACCCACTAGCCGCAGGATCAAGGATTATATCTCTAACGGCTTCGGTTGTTCGCTTTCAGAAATTCCTGGTTATTGCCTTTGCCGTCCTGGCCTGCGCCTATGGCGATGTCTCCCACCTGGGCTACGACTACTCTCCCCCGGCTCCGGTCTACCAGCCTGCTCCTGCTCCAGTTGTGATCCCAGCTCCCGCCCCGGCTCCCATCGTGATCCCCGCCCCTGCTCCCGCACCCGTGGTGATCCCCGCCCCCGCCCCAGTGAACACCTACGTCCCACCTGCACCCATCAGCATCCCAGCTCCAGCTCCGGTCTACCACCCAGCTCCAGCCCCCATCAGCATCCCTGCTCCTGCTCCCATCAGCATCCCTGCTCCTGCTCCGATCAGCATCCCTGCTCCTGCCCCCATCAGCATCCCAGCTCCAGTTGAGATCCCCGCCCCGGTGAACACCTACATTCCCCCTGCACCTGCGCCAGCTCCGGTCTACCAGCCAGCTCCTGCTCCCATTTCCGTGAGCATCCCGGCTCCAGCTCCCGTTTACCAGCCAGCTCCTGCTCCCGTGGAGATCTCTGCTCCTGCTCCAGCTCCAGTGTACTCTGCTCCTGCTCCCGCCCCCGTATACTCTGCTCCCGCTCCAGTGTACTCTGCTCCTGCTCCAGCTCCAGTTTACTCTGCTCCTGCTCCCGCCCCCGTGTACTCTGCTCCTGCTCCAGCTCCAGTTTACTCTGCTCCTGCTCCAGCTCCAGTTTACTCTGCTCCTGCTCCCGCCCCCGTGTACTCTGCTCCCGCTCCAGTGTACTCTGCTCCCGCTCCCGTTTACTCCGCCCCCAACACCCAGGTTCTGGAGGAGATCGAGCCCGCTTCCAACGAGGGATACCGCTACAAGACCGTGCGTCGTCGCGTCTACCGTCGCCGCGTCTAAACTTACCAAAGCCCCACGAAAACTGTTTCCTAACGAATCCCCAATCCCCACGGGGAGTCGTAATAAAAAATTTCCGCCTTCAATTTGTTAAACAAAAAGAAAAGTCTTCAAATTGTTTTCCAATCATAGCAAATCACACGGGGAACTGTGGGCAGGGGGAGCTCCTAAGTTTGCTCTGGCCATTTGAGTGGGATATTTATGAAACCCGAGGAGGCGGAGGAAGTGGAATCAACTTGCCATCGGACAGATAGTGCCGGAAAGGGGTGAGTGGTTGGGTGGGGGACGGGTGGACGGGTGGGTGGGGCATAATAAGGAGTTGCAAGCAAGTTGCGGAACACTCCCCAAGGATTCGACTCGAAGGCGAGCTCCAGTCCTCGCCACTCCACATTTATCACGAAATTTATCGCCTGGAATGAGCTTTGATGATGTGGAAATTTTTTCTCGTTAGATTCAAAAGTTTCCAGATGCACTCAGAGATCGGAGAATTTATTTCGGGAAACCAGTGGAATTAAATATGTGAAGCTCTAGGGGAAATAAAATAAATGAGATATTTGTTTGATAAGGCAGATGAAATATCTAAGGATTAATGAACATCAAAAATAATACGAACGGAATGAACAACATAGACTCCACTTTATTCCAGCTGCGAAAAACATGTATAGGCGTATAGATGTTCAATTTAAGGAAAGACATCCAATTGATTTATAGATTACAATAGAAAACAATGGTGGAGACCAACGTTGAAGTAACTTATAAATTTAATATAAATATATAAGTGTACTTATAAATATTTTCACTTGGTTCACAGGTTTCAATTGATATTTTTAGGGCCAGGACCAAATAGGTCTCCCGCACCACTTATTAAATTTGGAGAAACAATCGATCAATAGTACTGCAAGTCCCCACAAACTCGTAGGAATATTTCTGACGGTGCAACCGCACGAAATCGATGAAGCCGGAGCTGCAGCCCAAGACAGAGACTCCTTCGCCGAGTGGATTGGCCTCATCAGACGACCACTGACCACTTGTGGCTGCTAACAAGTAGTCGAAGGCGCCAAGGAGCAAGGACATCGGCAGTCGAAAGACGATAGACGATAGACGTGGCAGAAAATTAACAAGAAAATGCAGCGACAAATGTCTACGGAGCTTTCTCCCCTCAGCAATTTGATTAGGGAAATGTCTGGCTGTGGCAGAGACTTTGGGTCCCCAAACTCCGGGCCCAGAGCCCCGAAGCCCCCAATATCCCAGTCTGGATTCCGGGGAAACCGCAGAGCCACATATTACACTTGCCACTGCGCATACTAATTAAAAAGCGCAAAAACAAACAGCGGAGCTACTAAAATTAATTGCGTAATTAAAACAAAATCATTTTTTGCACCCTTCTCCCCCCTGGCCCAAGCCACAATAGATTGATTGTCCTGGCTTATTTCGTTAATTGCATTCTGGTCAAATATTGGCAGCTCAATTAAATGAATTAAAGCGCATTTTTGCTTTGTGCCGAACGGCACTGGCGCCCAGAGGATCTCCCTAATGGGGCGCAGAATTGGGGATTACTAAAATCATTTGACAGGCAATTACAATTTAGAGTCGATTCCGGCGAACCGCACTCCAATCAGCGGTGATTAGTTTGTGCGGTGCGGAAATTAAATATTCTTGTTTTAGGGTTGCTACTGGATTTCCCCTTTTTATATTAGGCAATTGCTTCAAAAACATCACTCTACCTTATAGATTAAAGGTAATAAAATGTGAAAGGAGCAGAATCCTTACAAAAAACCCTATGTAAACCTGTATTCTTAACAGATTCCATCAATAATCCCCTGCAATTGATGGATACAATTCCATCTCAGCGCTGGATGAATTACACGATTGCGTTCCCCTCACCTTGCGACATCGTCGCATTTCACTAATCCCCGCCAGCGATTAGTTTAAATTCCAATAGTGCTGCATCCTGCCCTGGATTGGGTAATTTTCAGCCTCATTGCCTCTGCTCCGCCGGGCAGAAGCGCTGGCGATTAAATAAAAAGGAGCCAGGTATGGCGGACAGCCAACAATTGACAGTTGGTTGCACTTGCAACCGCACTTAATTAGCAGTTAATGACGCCTGATTAACACGCATTATGGCGGCGACGACCCATCGGCATCTCCGGCAGCGGATTTCGGCCCAATGCCACCCGAAAAGCCCCTTCCACAGCCACGTCCACTGCCACGGCCGTTTCCAATCAAACCTGTCCGGCAGATGGTCTGAAAATGCGTAATCAATGCTTTAGGCGCCGGGGATTACAAAATAATCGCGAGTTGGGAGGCCTAAAAGTATGCAGAAGAAAATGGTCCACAGAAAAGTGAAAATCGCAAAAAAATGCTATCCTCATAAATAGTATTCGCTATTCGAATGCGACCCTTTAATGGGTTATCTTCGTACGCAAAAATAAGAAAAATATTTAACCTTAAATGTAAAAAATAAGTAAACTTTACGGAACCATTTAAGATGCTACTTTTGGTTGACAAATATCGGTTGCCTTATATCATAAGGACCATTAAATTGGTACAAATATTTTTGCATGTTGTATATGAAAGATAAACAAACACTACAAAACCATTGAAAATGTACATTCCTATTGACAAATATCTATACCCTTAAGATCTTATGACAAGTTACTTAGAAAAAACAACACAATTAACTTTAAGTTTCAAAAAATATTTTTGGGTGTTCAATGAACAAAAAATAGCAAATTTTCGAAGATAAATTATATTATTTTTTATTGGCAAACCTATTTTTATTTCTCCTTAGTACCTAAATTACACAGTTTCCTAAAGAATTTGCATCGCATCATCTTTCAGAACAACCCGATGGCGCGTTATACCCTCCTGGCACCACGGCTCTCTCAATAAATCGGGTGTAAAAACTGATGGGGCTGCCGAATCCCGGTTGTTGGTCGGCTGGCTTACGGCTTTAAAGCCGCCAGTGCGCAATCGAACGTGCGGAGTGCACTTGGATATGGGACATGGATCGTTGGGAAATTGACAGTATCAACGTAATTATATCAGCAGTGGGGGACGGGCGATTCCGGTCCCCAAAACGAAAACAAAACAGGAAAACGACAGAGTCCAGGAGCGAGGGGCGGCCACTGAAATATGCAAACGTTGACTGCCTTCATTTATTTTTACTGTTACTGCATATTGGGGCGACGGATTGGACGGGCTCTGGACCGGGCTCTGGACCGGGCTGGGCGGAGGTGCTGGCAAGAGGCGCGAAAATAATCGTTATCCTGGACAGGTGGGCCCCGATTCCTCGCGCGTTCGATGCCAGCAGTTGCACTTCATTTGCAGCATTAATTTGTCGCCCGTTGATTTATCTGGCCAGGCTACATATAGCCGCACACTCGCCTCTATAGGGATACATACCGACGCGCGAATGAATTTATGAGCCCGAGCTGTGCTCCCACCGAGGGTCGAAAAATGTTGAAAATCGATTGGCAAGAGTTTGTCACTTCCACTTGAAGCCCAGCGAGTCAACGCCTGCGGTAGTGGCATCCTTGTTGAATATTTATTAAATCGCCTTTTGCACCAGTATTGCAAGATAGTTATGCAAATACGGCGTGCGAACGAATGCGAAAGGGATCTAGGCGCTATCTGGGCCTGTAATCGAAGCGCGTGTTTCCCCAATCGTATAAATACACTTAAGATACGTGTATTTTAGACGGGACCCAGACGAGCTCTACTGGGTTCAACGAACCTCTGCTGATATTTTAAATGAGTTGCTAAATTATGGAGCCAACTGGCAGAAAGGCCACTAAAATTAAAATAACTGATGCAAAGTATGGAAGTCTCTTCACAGGGCCTGAGATCCTTTATCCAAACGAAAATGGGAACGATTTTCCCGTGACAATACTATATTTTCCCCCTGGTTTTGTTATTTTATGCTCTCGAGGGTAACGAACTATATATTTTGCCTGCGCCCTCAGACGACGCCACCATGCAGGGCATGTCAACTATTAACGGGCAAACAACTAAATTACGTATACGCAGCGTTGCATGACCAGCATGCCATTGCGACGCTCCGCTAGAGAGTGTTTGTGTATTTGCTCGAAATACATTTGCAGTTTCGCTTTATTGGCGCTGCGAAAATAATGGAATTGTCAAAATAAAAGGGGTTAAGTGCTTGTTTGCATAGCTTTTTGACAACACCAACAGCGAGCACCCTTCGCCTCATATGTGCAGCCATTGGTATTTTATTTTCACCCGCCGAGGAAAACAAGTTCGGCGGAAATTAAATCACTCCGGCGTCGGGAAGTCTCCGCGGATTTTTGGCACCAGCCGGAAAATTGTTCATTAGCAATTTGTGTAATTAAAAAGCGAGAGTGCACCCAGGACCAGCGAAGTGCTGTCCTTCACAGATCCGGGGCCCTTCTCCCACTTGAGAACCCCCACTTCCTGCCCATCCGGCTAATTTGTTTTCCGCCTGGCAGTGACACATGGCGACAGTCTAGATGGCGTCATGTTCAACTCTTGACCCGATCGAAGCTGGCTAATTCTGGCGCCCCGGCCCATCTGCTCGGGTTCCCATATATAATTAGGCAACAGGCCCTGCTTCTGGCCCACCTTATCATAGCCAATCAGGCAGATTAATGGCCGTCGGCCGGACTCGCCATTCGTCCGGCGGCTCTAGACCAAACAGTCTGTGGGCCGTAGGCCTCTTTTCCTATTTCGAACGCCAAGAGACGAGCGCCGGTTTCCAGTTTTCGAGCGTCTTTAGTTTTGCCTGTTCAAATTGATACACTAAAGCACAAATGTTTATGCAAATGATATTTAAATCAAGACAATGGCAAAAACAAGCAAGTACGAGGGACAAGAGATGGTTCGGCCAGGGGCACTTTGCCATGCCCTACTTTGAAAATGGGTTGTATCCGAAATGGAACACATTCTACTGAGAACCTCTGAATATGGTGGATTTGTATAGTTTTGTGTAACATGACTATTGAAGGCGCTTTACATAATAAATGAGAAAACGCGAATTCTTTAGAAATTGAAAAAGGTCTTATAAATGATCCAACTATAATCGAGATGATCTTTTCTAAAAGTAGATCAAGCTGAGTAAATAAGCCATTTTAACAAGGCCAAACCGATTGATAATTGGTTTGCCTCCCAGAAAGACAGAGTTAAGTATGTCATTAAAGAAGTGCAGTCGAAGCAACTCTTCCTTGTTGCCGTAGGGTACCGGCGTTGACCATTGGCGTGGCTCGTAAAATTCTGGTTTCTGGCATATTAAGAGCCCGATATCCGCACTTCTTCACTCGTATTAATGTTTATCTTTCGCTTCTGCACCGCGCCCAGGTTTTGGTATAAATACAACCCCACAGATCTGTCCCAGACATACTAGAGACGTCCACGTTCCAAGTAACACATATCCAAAATGGTTAGTGCGGAGTTAAGGGAGATTAGCCTGAGTCCTGACTAATTTGGCAATTCAATTGTAGAAATTCCTGGTTGTCGCCGTTGCCCTCCTGGCCGTCGCCCACGCCGATGTGTCCCACCTGTCGGGCTACAACTACGCTCCCGTGAGCATCCCAGCTCCGGCTCCAGTGCCCGTGGCCATCCCCGCCCCCGCTCCCGTGAAGGTTGCTGCTCCCGTGAACACCTACATTCCCCCAGCACCCGCACCAGCCCCCATCCAGATCGAGGTTCCTGCCCCAGCTCCCGCTCCCGTGGCCATCCCCGCCCCCGTGCCCGTGAAGGTTGCTGCCCCCGTGAACTCCTACATTCCCCCCGCACCCGTGCAGGTTGAGATCCCCGCCCCGGCACCCGCTCCCGTGGTCATCCCCGCCCCGGCTCCCGCTCCCGTGGTCATCCCCGCCCCGGCTCCCGCTCCCGTGGCCATCCCCGCCCCCATCAAGGTCGCCCCCGTGGCCCCCGTCAACACCTACATTCCCCCCGCACCCGTGAGCATCCCAGCCCCCGTGTACAAGGCTCCTGCCCCCATCAGCATCCCAGCTCCCGCCCCTGCTCCAGTCTACAAGGCGCCCGCTCCCGTCAGCATCCCAGCTCCCGCCCCAGTGTACTCCGCCCCCGCTCCCGTCGTGGCCTCCCAGTCCGTTCTGGAGGAGATCGAGCCCGTGTCCGCCGATGGTTACCGCTACAAGACCGTCCGCCGTGTGGTCCGTCGTCGCCTGTAAAGAGCTACTCCTGCACTGATCCCGCCCAGGGAGACCTTTATTCAATAAAACGAAAATAGAATTTAACTAAAAAACTGAGTTTGTGTGGGTGGGTTAACTGGAGATGATTGTAGATTGGTACATTTACTTTGTATAATAATTAATGTTAAGGATCCCGAAAAACCTAAGGCTTACAAAGCGGTTTCACAAGAAGACAAGACGGGTATACCAAGTAAGCAAGTTTTTTAGAAAACTGTTTATGTCTTTAAAGATATTTTCATAGTACAAATGCTTGAGGTAAAACATACAGTAATATTAAATTTCTATCTGTTAAATACCTTACTATCTTATTTTAGGAGCTCCATACAACACATCCTAAAATAAAGTTGGTGTTTTGGCTTAATAAATATTCTTCATCGGATAAACTCTTTCAATGAATAAATTTATGAATTTTTAAGTTTCTGAAGCTTATATTTCTTATGTTATGTTTCGTAGTAACAACTGAATCACAAGAAAACTCTTGTAGTGGTTCTGACCTCTGGCCTTTACGAGCATTAGGGATACCCTGCAGGTTGATCTGCACCCTAAAACCTTAGTCTATCACTCCCCCGAAACATGATTGCCGCCTGCCAGGCAGATGATGCCACGCTAAGATAGACTGTTTTATGAGCCAGGTGTTCGTAAAAGGCAAGCCCAGGCCGGGCGAGTAATTAATTAAGCTCCGACGAACAACAGACCCACCGGCAGACACTGTCAAGATCAGCATAATCTGAGCAAATTGAAATTAATTTTGGCATAAACTTGAAACGACGCCATAGGCCCGCCGCTGCTAATAATTCGCCCAAAAGAGCCCAAAGCAGAAACGAGAAGTCTTAAAACGAAACAACAAATAAAACAATTATGAAAACGAAAACCTAAGCGTGTGACCCACGAACATTCATCAATCTGGCAAAATAAGGCAAAATAAAACCATCATCCAACATGCAACAATGGGCATGTTTGCTCTAATTAAAGAAGCTTTTGCAGTGTCTGCGGACTGAAACAAAAAGTTGACCCGAGTCCAAGCAGCGATAATACGACTTTGGAGCCAAAACTGAAGACCGAAAATGAAGAAGTGAAAAACGAAACCAGAAAACCCGTCAAACTGCCTTGGCATTGGAGGCTCGTTGTCGTGTGTTAGGTTTCGGTTTCGATGTTTTGGCCATCTTCCGATTCCGACTTCTTGAGTGAGGCTAAGACCCCCATGTATCACGGGGCACCATGCAATTAATTTGGCTGCGGTTGACCCGCAGCGCCGAAAACAATGAGCTATAAAAACCGGGGCCACACTTCGAGTTCAGCAGCACACATCCACGAGTGATCCAAGCAGCAACAGCCAGTCTCCTCAAGATGGTGAGTGCCAGGACTATTCGCCAATCCATCATTATAGCAACCATTCTCTCCCATCCTAGAAATTCCTGATCATTGCCGTCGCCTTCCTGGCCTGCGCCCACGCCGATGTCTCGGAGCTCTCGGCCGGAGGCTACGACTACCCCCAGCCCGCTCCGCCGGCGCCCGTGAAGAGCTACATTCCCCCTCCGCCACCACCTCCCCCACCGGCCCCCAAGAATACCTACATCCCTCCCCCGGCCGCCCCCGCCAAGGCCTACATCCCTCCCCCACCACCACCGGCTCCCAAGAACACCTACATCCCCCCTGCCCCCGTGGCTGCTCCCGTGGAGACCTATATCCCGCCCGCCGCCCCTGCCCCCGCCTACATCCCGCCCGCCCCCGTGCAGGCCGAGGAGCCCATCGTCGAGGAGATCGAGCAGCCCGCCCAGGACGGATACCGCTACAAGACCGTGCGTCGTCGCGTCTTCCGTCACCGCAACTAAGTCTCTGGAAACCCGTTGTTGACTAATGTGATAGGACCTGGCAGTGGTCACCCAGCTGGGCAATCTGTTAAAGTTTTTAAAGAGTAAATAAACGATAAAATGAAATGTTGTGCTTATTAATGATTAAAAGATTGCTAGAATATCTTTACTATAGTTAATTAACTACGGCTTACGAACTACAGCTAACTAGCTACTGCTTACTACCTACGGCTTACTAACTACGGGTTACTCCCTTCGTTTAACTAACTACGTGTTACTAAGGGTTACTAGCAACGGCTAGCTAGCTACATTGATTAAAAAATTGTAGTAGGTATATTCAAATGAATAATAATGAGTAATATTCAATGAGACAATTGCTTTTTCAAGAAAACGTTGTCCCTTAATATCAAGGTAGGTTTCGTCTGACCAAAACATAGAAACATCTAACATCACTATTTATCCGAGCAGGCTTCGAAAATGTCCCCGAAACATCATCTGAACAAAATGACGCTTGGATAGGGCTCCCAAAGTCACCCGCCCACCTGAAGAGGGAGGAGCCCCTCCAGAATGTGCCTGGTCAGGGAGAACCAGGAGAGGCGAAATGGCAACTGTTGTGTGATCAGATGGTGTCCCTTCTTCATCATCGTGGCCATGTTGGTCTGGTCCTACTACGTCCTGGTTTACCAAATCTGCATTCTAAAGGTAGAGGACTACGTGATCATGGGGCTCGTGCTGTTTTCCTACCACCTACTGCTCCTCATGTTTCTGTGGACCTGGGTTGCATGCATTTGGGTCGATCCAGCTGGGATTCCCGACCAGTGGAAAATACCGGCAGAGGATGTGGAGAGGCTGCAGCGCAGTGAGGGAGTGGAGGCAGCAGCTCGAGTCCTCAATCACGTCGCGAGGAACTTGCCCATTTCCACCTGCAGCCCCGAGGGACTGGTGAGGTACTGCAAGACCTGCTGGATAATAAAACCGGACAGAGCCCACCACTGCCGCACCTGCCAGAAGTGTGTCCTGAAAATGGACCACCACTGCCCCTGGGTGGTGAACTGCGTCCACTTCCACAACTTCAAGTACTTCATACAGTTCCTCTTCTTCGCCGAGCTGTACATGCTGTACCTCTTCTGCGCGATGATCTACGAATTTTACCTGATCTGCGGCTTCGACATTAGTTACCTGAAGAGTGAGCACACGTGGAACCTCCTTCAGCACGTGGCGTGCATTATCTTCAACATTTTCACCCTGGTCATGTACTCCGTGAGCGTGTTCAATGTGTCCCGAAACCGCACCACCATGGAGTCGGCCCATCCTCCCTTCTTTTTCGTTGGCGGTGAGAACAACCATGGCTTCAATTTGGGGTGTCGTGCCAACTTCCGAGAGCTAATGGGCGATAAGTGGTACCTCTGGCCTTTTCCGATCTTCTCCAGTCGCGGCGATGGACTATCCTTTCCCTTGGCCGTGGAACGCCTGAAGGAGGTTCGCACGGATAACCAGAGAAAAGATGGTGGCCCAACCAGAGCCCAGATTGTCAAGGAAAACGTGACCAGGATTCTGGGAATTCATCATACATCCTTGGACTGTGAATGACTAATATTTACTAATAAGATAACTATTTCACTATTAATTCAGCTATTAAGAATGTCTATTTAATGTTTTGAATTTAGAAAGAAAATCACCAAAAACTGTTCCTGAAATTAAAATATACATAAGCATCCCCTTTAACATATTGAGTTGGGAAATTTTATAAAAGTACTGGCGTCTTTTGATAGCTTGTTTTTCCCCTTATATTAAAACATATTTTAGCGAAACCCACTAAACCAAAAACATTTCAAGCTTTCGGCAGATCTCTTCGGATTCCACTTCCTGATAACGATGGAAATTCGTAGACAATTTGAGGAGGGCGACTCCATCAACATCTTAATTTACGAGTCATTGGCGAGTGCATCAGCATCGAACTCCCATCGCTTGACAATTGCAGTCCGCGGCCATTTTCCCGACCCGCTGAGTGGCCAACATCGATAAATCCTCGGCATTCCGCTCCTGGTCCTGGTCGAGGTCCGGGTCCGCCACTTCCCACAACACAATCGCTCCGAAGTCGTTTATAAAACGCTTAACATTCGTGACATATTTCGCATTTGGCCGCGCGTCGGGCGCAGAAATTTATAGACTTTATCCATTAGGAAAACAATTACGAGTGCAAACAATGGCCAGTGTGCGATGTCCAGCGGATGGACGCGGACTCCCCGGCCAGAGGCGACTCCTTCGGAGCACCGAGCATATGTTGGCATTGCCGGGCGGCCCCAGGTTCATTGTCCCCGTCTATATTTTCTTATTATGCTGTGGCGACTTCTTGACTGCTGCAACACAAATCCAATTACCTTCAAAATAATAAACTTATGTACATACCGAAAAGGAAGGAATGCCATCCCGAGGAGTCCTTCCATTTCCCCGGCTGCCGTACGCACATTTTGCTTTATCAACTGTTGATAGACTCCGTGGGGAATTTTCCGTATGTCACGACAAAGAAGGCGATGGGTTGGGCTGGGAGTGGAAATGGAAATGGGAGCTGTCTGCCGTCGGGCGGCATTTTTTCCAGCTCCTGTGCTCTGAAGCCCGGACTCCTCTGCCCGCCCTCGCGTGCACTGAGGGAAAGTGGGAGGTTTAAGGCAGTAAATTGTTAATATCATAGAAGTGTTATTCAATATGCGATAAATTAGGGTCCTTATTAGAGGGAGATTATGCATTTCCTACGACTCTCATCACTAAAGTAATCTACTGTATCTTATATAGTAAAAGTAAATGGAATTTCTTTAAAGAACTAAAATTATCTTAGTTTCTATCGATTTTCTATCTTGTTACATGATATTGATATTGAAACTAAATGAATGATTAGTATAAAAAGAAGAATAATGATTTTAATCTTGAAATTAAATAATTTATTAATGATCATCCTGGACCACCTTCGTTTCTTCTTAAATTTCTATAATTGGTATTTTTATCATGTTGATCAGTGGCCCCTAGTTCCCAGCTCCCTTTTCTAAAACACATTACTTTCTCAGAATTTACTGGGATTTTTTCCCAGTGCCTGGACCAAAGCTTGCTGATTTCCGCAGCTTGTTTGCTGCTCATTATTCGCCTTTGGCTGGTCCGGAGACGTGGTGTGGCTGGTCGCCAAATGCACGAGCGCAAATAATTTTTGCCACTTGCATGTCATCAGCATAAAGTGAGTGCAAAATATGTGAACTCGCCCTGGCAGCGGAAATTCGCCTTAGAGCGCAGAGTCAACAGCAATTGGCCAAATGACTTGTAAGGGTCCTCCGCAGGAGCAGGACGTGGGGACCCTGGAGGTCCTGCCCAGCCACATGTCCGTGTGGCAGTCCCCCGCTCTTCCAGCCAACTCGCAGCTTATTGAATTCGCATATTTTCCCATTTTGCATTATGGGCAAACATTTTTTCCATTTCGCCATCCTTTGTTTTTGCCCTCTGTTTGATTTTGTAATCGAGGATTTGTTTGCTTTGGCTGAAGCCAATCGATTGTTGGGCAGGGAAACCATTTTTTCCCCGCTCATTGAGTGTTTCAGCAATTTTTGTTTAAGTCAAATTGGTCTAGTCGGTTTGACCTTTTCACTGGCGGAGCTTGGCAAGAAGGGGAGAGAACCCATTGGAATGCCAGTGTTGGCCAGAACATGTGTTTGGCCTTGAGCGGTTTGTATAGGCCTTTATGGCTTGCTGGGTTGCTTGGTTCCCTGGCTGGAGTTGAAGAGGGTTGGATGACGGAGCAACTGGGGGATGGCTATCGCCAAGGAAGAGCCATTCAAAGGCGACTTTGACATTGCAAATTGAACTTGGTCGATGGGAACCTGTTGATAAGGAGATGGAGCCTCAAAATACCGGATGTGTTTCTATAAATTGAAGGAGTTAGTTCCTACTAAGTTATACGGATGCTAAGGTGTCCTTAAAAGGGGCTTCATCCAAACTGACCAAATAGAATAAAGTACTATTTCAATTAGATATATTTAAGTATCAATCTGATGTTGGTGTGTTCAATGGTTGGTACATTCTCCTGTTCTCTAGACTTTGATTTGCACCAAAGTAAATACAAGACAACGAACATGGGTTCAGTTACAATTTCTCATAGATTTACTCTCCAAGTGTATTTCAGCAATTACACTCGAGTCAACAAATTAACAATAACAATGGATTCCAGCGACTTAGTTGCGGTGGCGGAAGACGCGACGGCGCACCGTCTTGTAGCGGTATCCGTCCTGGGCGGGCTGCTCGATCTCCTCGAGGATGGGCTCCTCGGCCTGGATGGGCGCAGGAGGGATGTACTCGGGAGCCGGGGGAGCTGGGGGAATGTAGGTCTCAATGGGAGCGGGTGCGGGCGCTGGCGGTGCGGGGGGGATGTAGGTCTCCACGGGAGCAGCAGCGGGCTGCTGGTAGTCGTAGCCAGACAGCTCAGAGACATCGGCGAAGGCGCAGGCCAGGAAGGCGACGGCAATGATCAGGAATTTCTGAAGGGACAGAAAGAAGATATTGTATTAGTGGAGGGACTAAAAATATGACCTATGAAAACAGTAATTTAATTAAAGAAGCTCGGACTCACCATGATTTCTAGTGTTTGGACTGCGCTCAACGAAAGATGTGTGCTGTGGATGCGAGCTCGTCGCACGGCTTTTATATGGCCGAGACTCTGTGGGCCACTCATGCCGACGGCCACGGAAGCGACGCGAGGCCCAAATGACTTTGAACTTGATCTGCGGCTGATCTCCATCGCTCACTCGCGGCTTGATCGATGAATCCGGCCGAATCGAACCGGTTGGCCGGCACTCTTGGATGCACAGGCCATCAATCGAGGGAGAAACTGTGATCACGTCTCGTGCCCACTTTTGTTTGCCTACTGCAGCGCCCGTTCCATTGTCTTAGAGTGGACAAATGATGACTTCGTTTGAGGTCGCACTCGAATCGAAGTCTTGACTTGGCTTTTGGCTTTTGTTTGGCGCTCGAGGCGCAGCCCTTTAATTGATTTGCTTGTTGAACTCGGCCTTGGGCCTCGGCCCCCGCACGGAAAACGCACGGGTCGCTCCTCTGGTTCGCTTGATTAAAACCAAATTTAATTTGCATCTCGGATTTGCTGCTTTATTTGGCTTGCTGTTATTACTCGGCCGGCGTTTATTGCTGGACCTAACCCCAATTACAGAACTCGAGGGAAACTGCAGTTGCGAAGTTTAAGTGGTGGCCAAATGTTCTGTGAAAAGATATCAGGACGGCACAGTGGGAGAGCTGAGAGGTGAGTTACCTAAAATCAATTTAAAAACAACTTCGAATAAAACATTTTATGGGTTATTAACCACATCTACGGAAGGTAATAAAAACTATTTTTCAAAGTTTGACACCTTTTTGTGTGGGAAGTACATCGAAATACATGAAATAAAAATACATATTTATTAAACCAATATTTATTTACAATATTATACTTCCTAAGATATCCTTTGCTTAATATTTTTTTCCTTTCCAATTCCAGCTTGATCTTCCCGGCTGCCCTGCCATACTTTCATTTCAATTTTTATTCCCGTGCCCGCATTTTCATTTCTCCGTTTCGCTCCCCACTGTTGTCTGCCTGGCAACTTTTGTAGCTCTTGATAATATTGCAAATAATTTTCTCTTTTATGTTGATTATTTTTTGGACACCCCGCACGGACACCTGAGCTCCACCTGGCGCGGCCCTCACCTCCCTTTACAACCTTTTTTATTAACTTCGTTTTCATTTGTGCCGTTGCCTTCACGAGCTCATCATATTTTAATGTGGAAGGGATTCGGCGGCATCGTCTTTGGCTTTTCCAGCCATCAAGCCATCCAGCTACCCAGTTCTCCAGCTCCTCGGGCTGTTCTATGTTTCAAATTATTCTCGAGAGATTTGCAGTTCGTGATTTTACGGCGGGCGAGGAGCAGGGACGGGGGCAATTCACCCCCAGGACTCAAAACGAGGGGAGTGGGCTAAGACATTTCCCGAATGCAATTGCAGCTTTGGCTTTTAATTACCCCGCTTAAGCCCGTATTAACTCTGGCCTAAGCCTTTTTTAATTTGCCCCCGCCTCGCCGGCAGCTGTCGTAATTGAATTAGGAGCCAGGAGACAATGCAGCGGCGCTGAACCTTTCACGCTGTTATCCTTGATAATTAATTTAGACGCCATTGTCCGGCGGACTCCCCTGTTCTGCGCCGGCAACCCCCGGCAAATCCTTTGCCTTTGCCATTTCACATCACGTGCGACGCTCCACTCGTCCTGCTGCTGTTTCTTTTTCATAAATCGCCAGGACACACACAAAGTTGTCCAGCTGGGGGGCGAAAAAATTGGGGAAAAGGAACTCCCAAAAAAGGAACACGAAGAAGTTCCCAGTTTTATGGCGAAAAAATGAAGCGGCAGTTTTGACAACGCACGTCCATCCTAGAAGAAAGAAGTGTTCACTGCAAAAAATTGCTAGTTATGGGTCATCCGAAATAAGGTTTGTCTTTCATTTTTTTTACATTATTAACTATTTATTATAGCAATTTTAGGGTTACAAGCTTTTGATAATATTTTCAATTTATTGTAATAAAAAAATGTATATTTTAAAATTAATTTTTCTAATGACCAAAGAAGGCTTAAAATAAAAACATTCTTTACCAAGAGCTCTCCAGAACCAGATTATTACTTAGGGATTTCACCGCTTTTTGGCCCAGTGTTGGGGACATCCTGGGGTCATGTGGCTTGCATATGGAGCTACAATAGACAGGTACAAGATGCACACGTAGCACGCATTGCCAGAGCCCCAAGAAGCGAAATATGGAATCACCTTTTGTAAGTTCGGGGCCATGAAATCGAGTTTACATCTTGCTCCTCCGTTGGCAGCGGCCATAATTAAATGTCAAAAATGACGCTACGTGCGCAGCAAGCAAATCGGCTGACGAGTGCCGGGCCAAAGTTCACAAAAAACGGTACTTGCCATGTCAAATGGCATTATAGTTTGTGCAACTTTATCCGGCAAATAAACTTATTTTAAGCAATAGAAAAATAAAGTTCCAAACGAAAAAATCGTTGCATACTTTTGCCTGTCACCACTAATTGCCAAGGAGTACAAAGCGCAAGACATGAGGACCCGAGTTCAATTCCACACCGGGTACTCACTTTATCAAAATGCATTTTTTTACTTATTTCTTACTCACTAAGGGTTTTCTGCCCAGCCCCGAAACTTGTTGGCAACTTTCCTGATATCAATTTATAATTTCTATTATCAAGAATAGCCATTTGTAATCGCTTAATTTAGTGCCACAAACTTTTACACAAAACGGAATACAAAATAACCAGAGCCCTGCTAAAAAGGAATTGCCCCAAAAGTAATTTAACATTGGCGCAGTTTCCCCCTCGCATCCGCCACATTTGCAAAACTCTCGAAAAGTAGCTGCAACTATTTAAAGTTTCCTTTTTGCTGCTTTCCTCAATGTGTATCGTACTTTTTATTGCCATTCGCTATTATTTGTTGCCCCTCTGTCGCTGCATATGCATATTATGCCCCCGAGGCATAGGAAAACACTTCCCCACTATACCATCTCCCTCGTTTTCCCGGCGAAAGCCAGACAACAGCAACGACTCTGCGATGGTTATGAAAAAGTACTTAACGTGCACAAAACTTATGTGCCAAGAGATTTTATTTTTTGCTCATAGTCGGGTAAAGTTACAACGACATGCCAATTTTTCAAAGGACCAGGGGACCATAGGTACTCCGGCGGAACGCGGGGTGGTCTTGGCAAGCTTATAAAATATTGCCAATAATACGTTGTTAGCGGAGACCTGCCTCCCAGTACGCAGAACGCATTTCTCCTGGCGGCCAAACTTTTAATGCACTTCCCCAAATGCACAAACAGAATTGCAGAACTCTATTCGGAGGAGGGCGAGCATCCCCACCACTCCTATTTAATTTGCCAAGTAAAAATTGCGGACTCCAAGACAAGTAAATGGCCGTAATTGTCGAGAGATGATGCTGTAATCATAGCATTTGTAATAATCAATAGTTTCCTAATACGCATTCAAAATGTGATCTATCTGTATCCACTTCTATCGAGCTATAATTTGTTCAGATCTACATTTACTTACAACCTTCCCTGATTTTGCCAATTGTTTCAACAATAAAATGGGCAGTTAACTACCAAATATTCAGAAAGCTATCTTACAGATACTTTTTTACTGCAATGTAGCGCAACCTCAGTACGTTTTTGCAGTTACACTACTTTCCGAACTGTAGAATTTTCAAATTGATTCGCATAAAAGAAACACGACTCCGATCCGTTTGAACTGTTCGATAAACTCTTTTGGCCTACCAATCAACCTAACAAAATGCAATTTTCAAGCAAACAAAAAACTATCCCAAAGATACTTTTACCAGTATCTCCTAAATAAACCATTTTCTCAACTCCAGAATTTCAGATTGATTCGCATAAAAGGGGATACCACTCAGAATTCGCTCTGTCCGTTGTTACCGAGCGATCATCGAAGCCCTGCGTCCGAACGGTGCGGAGCACCGAAGAGAACGCTGGACAAATCCTCACGCTGCCGAACAGAACGATCCCACTCATCAACGCGGGTATACTCGGCTTTCATCTAGTGTGAAAGTATGTGAAGACTGACTACAGAAATGATCCTGTGAAGTATAGTCTTAACTGTTCGCCGGCCAACCTGTGGCTCTAGCTGCGCCGCGGGCCAGAACTGGTTGGGAATTATACGGTGTACGATAGGAACAAATTAACAGCGTGCGGGGCGATAAGCAAACACTCTTGAGTATGGGAAGGCGAAGGCATTGTTTGGGGTGGGAGTAGGCTCTTGGTTTGTTGTTTCCCCAGTTTCTTGCTTGACAACTGTTAAGTGAGATCGGAAAAACAATATCTATAGCTAAAAAAAAATCCAAAAAAAGAACCTGGCAGCGGTGGGATTCGAACCCACGCCTCCGAGGAGACTGGTGCCTTAAACCAGCGCCTTAGACCGCTCGGCCACGCTACCTTGCAACGGCGCCTGTCAAATGCGTATTAAGAGACAGGCAGTGAGGACAGGGGCTGCTGACTGTCAGAAATCTCATGGCGATTTCACTTTGAAATTCTGGCACTTCAGAATTTCTTGCTGGCAGATATTTATCCCACTGCTCCAAGTAATTTCGCAGCCTTGTGGTCTTGGCAAAACTATTTCGTCGAGTCATTCCTTTCCCTTAGGGCTCCTTGCTGGCGAGCATACTAAGTGGACGGGCGAGCAACCTCTGCTTAGCCGCCCGGAATGCGGCTATTGTTCAGTTTCCGGCGCTGGCATTTCAATTTGTCAATTGTTTGAAAATTAATTTGATTCCGACATAGCAGCGTGGTGGCCAACATTCTTGATAATGCCCACAATTAACTCCATTAGCGTTTTTACCTGGCCGGATCCCGGGCCTTCGACTCGCCTCAGTCCACCGGGGTTGTACGTGATTTTTTGTGCTTTCCCAGCAGCCGTCTGGCGTGGAAATTGAACAATTTTATAATTATTTGCATGCCGCTCGCCTTTAAATTTGAATAAATCCACGTGTGTGTGGCAAATACTTCCACTGCTGACGCGGCTCCTGACTTTTTGCTCCCTTTTTCGGTGGCATTTTAATGAAACCGCAAATGCTGCCTCACAACCCCTCGTTTTGGCCCCACATTGCGAGCCCGAGCACCCTTGTGGCAACCGCAGACTTTGTTTTGTTTTGCTTTGCCCGCCCCGTGCAAAGATTTTTATTGCAATTTTCTAATTTCATTGCGGAGTCTTCTGGCCAACTCCGATGCCGGCTTCAGTTTATGGCTTGCAATGGGACGCCAGCCCAGGAATTGTTGCTGCGGTTGCATGTGTGAGCAGGAGCGGCGGGAGACCACGACCACCGCCTGTCACGCATAAATTCGCGTTTTCATTTGAATTTTAAACGCATTTCTAAGCTGACGCTGCGGGGAAAAACGCTGACAGTTTTGCAAAATACATATAATAAACATTTTAATGCTGCAGAGCGGCGAAGGAGGAAGGCTTGCGCCAGAAATTGATTTCGCTTGATTGACATTTTCCCTTTTCCCAATGAGAGCATTTATATGCGTCGCAGTGTGGGTGGAAAAATAAAGACAAGGTGTTGCGCCCATAAAAATAGTGCCACACGAACAGCAGAGTTTGAGATACAGATACGTAGATACAGATACAGATACTTTGTTAGACCGTCACGCTTGCCTTCTCTCTCTGGCTCTTAACGGGCATTTGACATGCGCCGCCCCAAGGTAGCGTGGCCGAGCGGTCTAAGGCGCTGGTTTAAGGCACCAGTCTCCTCGGAGGCGTGGGTTCGAATCCCACCGCTGCCAGGTTTTTTTTTGTATTTTTTTTTAGCTATAGATATTGTTTTTCCGATCTCACTTAACAGTTGTCAAGCAAGAAACTGGGGAAACAACAAACCAAGAACCTACTCCCACCCCAAACAATGCCTTCGCCTTCCCATACTCAAAAGTGTTTGCTTATCGCCCCGCACGCTGTTAATTTTTTCCTAGCGTACACCGTATAATTCCCAACCAGTTCTGGCCCGCGGCGCAGCTAGAGCCACAGGTTGGCCGGCGAACAGTTAAGACTATACTTCACAGGATCATTTCTGTAGTCAGTCTTCACATACTTTCACACTAGATGAAAGCCGAGTATACCCGCGTTGATGAGTGGGATCGTTCTGTTCGGCAGCGTGAGGATTTGCCCAGCGTTCTCTTCGGTGCTCCGCACCGTTCGGGCGCAGGGCTTCGATGATCGCTCGGTAACAACGGACAGAGCGAATTCTGAGTGGTATCCCCTTTTATGCGAATCAATCTGAAATTCTGGAGTTGAGAAAATGGTTTATTAAGAGATACTGGTAAAAAGTATCTTTGAGATAGATTTTTGTTTTCTTGTAATTATATTTTGGTAGGCCATTTGATCGTAATCGTGGCACTGAAAAAATGTAGAGCCCTAAATACGAAACTTTCAGCTTAATGCTGTGAAAAAGTATCTTAAAGATTGTTTTCTGAATTTGTGTACTTTTTTGTTAGTGCTTTTTCGTAAGCGATATTTGCTATTTTGACTATTTTGTGTATTTTTAACCATACAATTATGTACATCGTATTTTAGGGACTGTATATTTATGAACATAAGAGTGCTCCAAAATATTCATCCTTTCTTCTATTCATCCTTTCAATGATAAATGCGTCGAAAAACTTAATTTTCTTTGCTTAATTTTCGCTTCCTTCACAGCTTTTGATCGGTTAGATCAGAGGGAACAGTGCGTATAAGCGATAAACTTTGCTAGGTGATACAATGCTTGGCTGTTATATACGGGTATTTTGAAGATTCCCATTTTAGTTTCAATTTGTTCCTTGTAGTTGTTAAGCTTGTAAAAATGCGTGTCCTCAATTAAAAAACCCTCTGCTCGCCAGTAATTAGGCCCCTTTACTGAAATTAAATAGGAGCTCCTCATAGCTGTTATAATTGAATATGCAGAGCAGTAAGCCCCGCTGGTCCCCAGGCAGTAATATTGTTGTTTCCGCCCGCTCTAAACACTGTGGCTGTTGTTCGGCGAAGCAATTAAAACAGCACTTGAGGGGCGACCCTTTTGCCGCTCCGCTTGCTGCCAGTTTCAAGTGTTTTTGTTGCACGGCGACAGTCCGTTGAAGGTGACACACCGGCAGCGCCGCCCCCCGAGTATTATAAAGCATTTTGGTGGGAAGCAGATTTCCGCTTTTTGTTGCTTCAAGAGCGCTTCGTGCTCAAGACTCGGCAGGAGTGGTCCGAAAAAAGCAGCGATAAACTGCAAATTTGTGACAAAATTTTCGCTAATGGCTTGGGGGCGGTGGAGCCTCTAATTACTTAACGCTGCATATGAATGGTCCTCGAGCGAGGGCGTGATTTTTGGCTTAATTCGGGCTGCAACGATCTCAATTAGTGGGTGATGGCGATGATGACTACTTGGCAGGGCCTTCAAGTGGCGGCTCCTTGGCGAACTTTCCATGTTCGTGTTTTGGTTGGCGAATAACTCCGGTCTTCGAGATGGCCCCCGCAGAGCATAAATATTTGAGCAGCTTGTCTGCTGCACGCAACAACAATTAAGTGCTGCCTAGTTTTGTCAACTGTCCCATTTGGTTCTGCTCTGGGGCCTCGTTTTTTGGCATTTCTGTTGCCAAACACGACACAGCACGTAGTGGAAATTTATTTAAGCAATGCAAGGCAAATACGGGTGGTAGTTTCAGCACAGTGCGTGACATGGTGGGTAACGTTAGTAGGTATCTTTTAATGTCTTACCTTTATAGAAAGAAGGTTGTTGTTCCTTGCAAAAAAGTAATTCCTTTGTAATAAAAATAAAATAATTTATTACAATTTTTAACAGATTTGCATTTATTCTAAACATCCTTAAATTCCTCTTTCATATTTCTTATTGAAATACAATTTTTTACTATGTCGTAAACTATGTATTTTTTTTAATGGACAAATCCAAACTATACATATATACTTTTTGTAAACATTATTTGTAGTTATGCTATTTAATTTAAAAATCTTAAGCACTTATCCTCCTTTATATACAGAATACAACTTGGCTTCGCTCTGTTTTTATTTCGGTTAACTTACAATTGCCATATTTTTTGAGTGCTCACATAAGAACACATTTGAAATGCGGTTGAAAGGTTGTAGGTGGGAAATGGAAAACGGGTGGGGGAGAGCGGAAAACGGAGCCGGGGGAAAGGAAAAGCAAGCACAGCAGGCGAGGAGAGCCAGGCAGCGCCACCTAGGGGCCCGAACCGACATCATCATCATCTCCCCGAGCCAATCGATGATGATAATGATGATGGCGATGATGCTGATGGCAATGCGGCTGATGCCGTAATTGATGTCTTTGCGACATGCTTTCCCAAAGTGTTTACGTTGGGAATTACCCATGTGTGTGCGCAGGGGGTGGGGTGGGTGGCCAGTGGGCGGCTGGCCACGCCCCCAGCCAGTTGACAGCCTGCCGTTTACGTGCACTTAATGAAATGTGCCCCAAAATGGAAGCACGTACCGGGCATCTATTTAATGAGCCCGGCAAGAGGTTCTTCTTGCGCAGAAATTTCGAGGGGTTCGGCTCAAGTGGGTGGGAGGAATGTGGTACATATAGTGCTTGAGTTGGACTCATGAAATTTTTAAATGTCGCAGCTTAAATTCAATTTAATTTAGCTGCAGGGGCTGCATTATTCAATGGCACTCACACGTAAGCCGCTCAAGGAGTCCCCTAAACCCTCTAACACCCTCTCGGAAAACCTCAGACCGAAGCCCCAGCGCCGACCGCAGTTTAAAATTCATGTGAGCTTTTCAACAATTTTCCCAAACAAAATGCGATTAAATGTGCGGAAAATGCTGAGCTCTTGTTCTCGGGTTCTCCCCGTGGTTGTTGCTGCTGGATAAGCCACAATGGGTTAAGGCAACGTCTTGTTTGCACATGTGTCGCTGGGGGGCGCTACCCCTTAACCCCCTGACGCCGCTTTGCAAAAGTCGGAAAAGTCGGAAGTCGGAGTTGCAGCTCACACATGTGCACTCACATGCCGAAGGTGCAAAAATGCGTTAAACATAACATGCTAATTCCTGGCGCCTGCAGCTTCAATCTCTCACCTGGCCGGGTGGAATTCCCACCTCCACCCGCCTGGTGGGGGTGAATGCCCCATCACCCGGGCCCTCGGAGATCGTCCTGCGGCAGGACTCGTTGGCCATGTAATACGAGCGCTTTGTGTGCCATTTGAAGCCGAAGTTTCCTCTATTTTCTGCCATTTGCCTTTGTGCCATGTGGGGGTTTCTGTTCCCTGCCAGAGGGTCGTTTAGGCCAGTAAAAAAGAAGAGAAGGGATTTAGGATAAGGATATATGGTTATCCAGTAGTTAGATGTAATAATGCATATTATCTGTTGTTTTATCCAACTAATCTCAACCCATTTTGAGATAACTTAAACTGTTAAGTGAAACTGACTAGGTAAAATAAAATCTTATCAATTTGTTACCTTTTTTTTATTTAAAGAAGAGGGTGTTTACTATTTTGCTATCCAGCCTTTGCCAACACCTTGTCTGGCTTTTAGTTTTTGTGTAATTTGGTGAAACTTTTGAGGCGTCTGACTTGGTGAAGGTATTTTAAAACTCACTTTTTTTTTTTTTTTTTTTTTTTTTTTTAATTAACATCTTTATTTAATATAATCCAGGAACAGATCTAATTAAAGCCTTTAACCTAAATGTTTTCTTAATTAAATAATCTCTTAATTATAAATTATAATTAGTTTTCAACTTGGTATATAGGAGTAGATCAAATTACGACTAGTTTCAAGTAAATAATATATTCATATTAGTCTCTTAGGAGCAGCCCAAAATGTCTTCTTTTGAGCCTGCGAATTGGGATAGCCCCCTGTAATCTCCGGGCTAGACGATTACGGTGGGCAGTTAGACGGTCGTTGTACCTGCTTGAGAAGAACGATATTTGGTCTTCAACAAGACTCAGGTTTAGGTCATTGTGAAGCGTTTGGCCGCTAACGAACCACTCACAGCCAGTGATTTGTCTTAATGTTTTGTTCTGGACGGCTTGGAAACGTTTTCGGTGGGACGCAGCCGCCACTCCCCAAATTTGGATTCCATATCTCCAAGTTGGTGCGATGATTTGTTGATAAATGTGCCGCTTGCATCTTAGAGATAGTTTGCTTTTCTTGTTTAGCATCCAGAATAATTGGTTCCGCTTTAGGTTGCACATTTTGACGACTCTGGCAATATGTTCTCGGAAGGTTAGGCGTTTGTCCAGTGTGAGGCCTAGGTATTTCGCCTTAGTCGCTTGCTCTATGTCCACATTATTAATGTGGACCACCGTAAAACTCACTAAATATTAAATCGGAACTGATTCCATCGATCGTAAGGCCCGCAGCCCTGAATATATAGAAAAGCTTTCGGGAGCTTTCCTCTCCCTCACTTATTCACGTGCAATCAGTCGGTTTTCTGCTCGCCTCCAGTTAGACATAGTTTTTAGCATGGATGCTTCTAAGAGCGGTGTCCGGGGATCCTCCTTCAAGTACGGACCGGCTGTTCGGATTGGCATCGCTGTCCTGGTGCTCCACACGGTCGGCTGGCTGGGTTGGAAGGCGGTGAACCAGGGTGCGGAGTCCAAGGAGGCGGCTGCGAGTGCCCACCAAGAAAAACTACGAGCGGCGTTTGCGGAAAAGTGACATAACGGGGGGATAATCAATACTTCCTAAATACAAGCCATGGTAGACTGATTCAGCTTAAGGTAATTATTTGTAGACACCAATAAAAGGGCAATGCAAAATTATTAAGCTAAACATGTTTACTTTGTTTGTTTTTTTGTTTTGATAAGTCGCTTCCAAGCTTGCTGTGCAAAGCTTTTACCAGTTAATGATTGTTTATAATAAATTCAGTACGAAAAGGTTATAAACAGTGCTAGCACTTAAAGAGTAAAACAGGAAACCATGCAGGTTCGAAAGTGATTATATCTTTTAATGGGCTGCCTTTAAGAAAGCGTTGCTTCCTGATGTGTTTTTAATGTGCTGATGGTTAACCAATATTTGCTGGTCAGCCCAGTAAACTTGGTCAATTCGCAAATATATTATAGCGATCAGAGAGCGCAGCTTTGGCTCTCTAAGCCCCCAAAAGCCCCCAGATAAAAGCTTAGCTTGCTTCGGACAGAGAAATCAATCCAGCAAACGCCAAGCTCGGCTCGAGCCAGTAGCGCAGTTCCCAATCGCGAGGTTACAAGTCGAGACACCTGGAGAAACCCATGGATTTCCTATCGAGATTTCTACTGATCGCCGGCCTGCTGATGCTGAGCTGGCAGTGGACGGTGGCCCTGCCCAACGTCCCGAAGAACCAGCCCGGCGCCGTGCCCATCACCCAGCCCGACTTGCCGGGCGTGGACAACTCGGCCATCCTGGTGCAGAGCATCTTCAACATCGATCCCTCGCTGTGCCCCAAGGGCTACATTCGCGTGGGTCCCCACAACACGTGTCGCAAGGAGGTCTAGGCAGATAACGCCGCCGGGGAATTCCAGGGGATTAAGTAATCGGTCAATAAATGAACCCTACAAAGCGGCGATAATGACCCACGAACGCCAGACGGGAACGTGCCAAAAGCCGTGTTTATTATTGATACCGAAGCATAATACATACGTGAACAAATAAATTATTCAAAATTATGTGGTACTCTTGAATTTATGTTGGCTTTAATTTTGACTTTGAAAGTTTTCTACAAACTAAAAAACGTTGTGTTGTAATTTGGTAGCTCCAAGGGCATTTTCCTCGACTGCAAAGTAAAGAAATAGTATGTGTTAAGCCAAGAATATCCATAAGCTGCAGGTTAAAAATGAACCCTCAATGTTTACCTGCAGGAATGATGGCTACGCTGGTTTCCGGCATCGATTAACGAACAATTTGAGACCGGATGGGCACTGCTTCTCCACTTCCAGCAGGATGAATATTATCGTCAAGGAGAGAATACATACGAGTGCCCTCAGGTTGAGTTCCATCTTCCAGGCGATGTTCCCTCCCCGACTTTCGATCTGAAACTAATGTTTGCACAGGCCCCCAAAGTCAAGCCTTTGAATAGGAATTTCCCTAGTTATGAATTGCCCATCGGTTTGATTGGTCAATGCAACTAATTACAGTGTGTGCTCCACTGTATTTACATTTTTTCGAGATGCGGCTGGCGCATAATTCATTCCTTAAAAAACCGCATAACTCAACAACCGATACCTTTACTGAATGGTGGTCGTAGTTTGTCATTTACTTGCTACATTTTTTAATGATTAAACCAAATTGCGATGCTGAAAATCGGCTACACAGGATTGCGTAATCCCCTGACTCACTTTTGTTGCTAAAGCGCACTCATTTCTTCCCGCACTCATTTTATTTCCCCAAACAACATTCATCGGTAGTCTCTGGGAAACTCGTGCAACCAATCTTGCATAAACAACCTTATCAGTTATATAAAGATCACAGGCGCTGTCCCAAAAAGAACGTTCTTTTGATAACTCATAAGGAGACATTTATTGAAGAAATGAAATTTTGAAATCTATATGTTGGCAACATCAGTATCTTTCAGGTTTGAATTTTCCAGTAGCTTACTAGGCCTCCTTCCGGCACCGTCCTGCCATCAGTTTGGTTCCCGCCGAGCACTTGGGATCCAGGTCGAATAGGCTTCGCTCATTCACCGCCTCCGGATTCACTTCCACAGCATCCGACTTGGGATCCCTGTTGGCTCCCGGGGCTTGGCTCAGTTTGGGGGACAGAAAGTCCTGGGTGCTGAAGAGGTCCTTGATGTTGTTGCCCACGGTGTCAGCAGATGAATCTTGGCCAGGAATGGGTTGGATCACAGAGGGCTGCTGCTGACCGGGAATCGGTTGGATCACAGAGGGCTGCTGCTGGCCAGGAACTGGTTGGATGGTACTGCCAGCGCCAGAGCTTCCGATCTCCTGACCCTGACCAGGTCGTGGTTGCAGAGTTTTGGGTGACTGGAAGTTGAACCCAGAGAAGTCCTCCTCTTGGCTGCCTGGACGTGGTTGAATGGGATTGTTAACGCTTGGCTGTTGGAAGCCACCAGCGTTTTGCCCTGGTCTGGGCTGTATAGTATTTCCCCTGCCACCTGGCTGTTGGAATCCTCCAGTGCTCTGCCCTGGCTGTTGGAATCCTCCAGTGCTCTGACCTGGCTGTTGGAATCCTCCAGAGCTCTGGCCTGGCTGTTGGAATCCTCCAGCGTTTTGTCCAGGTCTGGGCTGTATAGTATTTCCCCTGCCACCTGGCTGTTGGAATCCTCCAGTGTTTTGGCCTGGTCTGGGCTGTAGAGTGTTTCCTCCGCCTGGTTGTTGGAATCCGCCGTGATAGGTTGGCTCCTCCTCATCGCTGTCGGGTTGTTGAGAACCTGGGGGCTTTCCCGTTGGCTGCCATCTGGTAGGTTCTGCTCCTGGTTGCTGGAAGCCAGGCTGCCCCTGTCCGCTGGGGTATTCTCCACCGGGTTGCTGGAATCCCGGTTGTCCCCTGTTGAAACCAGGTTGTCCTCCGAACTGACCGCCAGGCTGGAATCCTCGCCCTGGGCCACCAGATGGGTAATAAGGCGATGGCTGATTATCTGGGTAGTACGCAGGAGGTGGTGGGAGGCGACCGTGGGCGAAGGGTGGTGGACCTGAAAAGCCTGAATCATATCCGTGGTGACCATGACCATGGTGGCGGTGATGGTGCCTGCACAGTAGAATAATGTTTGAAAGTTATTCACAAAACAAGAAATACTAGACACTAACACTTGTAGGTCATTTGTTTTTTTTGACGGAAAGCTTTAGCAATAAATTCACTCAATTCATTTCTATATTTGAGGTAACTTTTTGTTATCACCTATAAATCTTGTTGATTTAACAAAAAAAATATGCCTATTTTACGACGTATAATAATATGTAATTACACTGCAGTAATGACCAAGATATAGTACATGTATAGAAATATCCATATAAGAAAACTTTTCACTGTATACTCACGGGTTGCCGTGTCTGCCATTCTGCACATAGTAAGGATTCTGGAACTCGTTCCATTGTCCACTGACCATAAAGATCAGTGACAGGGCCAAACTCAACGATAAGAGTCGGGGAAGCATTTTCGACGCAGAATCGATCCACCAGCAGTGTCGAATATTCGAAAGAGACTGATGCGCACGCTCGACGCAAAAGACGATCTAGCCGGGATGAGTATATACTTTGAGCCGCTGATAAGACAGGTTCGTGACATCAGATAAGGCCTCATGTTTCAGTGCCCCAAGAGAACAGTCCCAGCTCAATGCACCGGGAACTCGACTGCGTTATATGGTTGTATACATACTGACTCACCGTGCGGGCGCCAAACTATAATTACTTTGTTTTACATGGCGTAAAGTTTCCCCAGAGAGTTGCTCCCACCATTGTGATGTTAGTTTTCTAGGGGGGATCTACACCAAATCAGGTGAGTGATCACCAAAAAACACTTGACCATTAATCAACCATTAGTTCTATTCAGATATCACTTTATTGACTAACAGCGACCCTAACGACTAAGACTAAGCCGGCCTTCGGCATCGTTTTGCATGCAGCTCGAAGCCGGGCTGACATTTTGGGGATGTCTCCAGCAATATCCGATTGTCTATAGTGGGAATCTCAGTGGTGGTTCCGTTGACCAGCTCCTCCTCCGATCTACTGGAGATCTTTGCTGTGGTGTTTGTGGTTTCCAGAAGGGCGGTCGCTGTGGTCAAAGGTTCCTCTGTGCTCGTTGTCGTCGGCTTAGACCAGGGGTAGGCGAACTTCGGTGGGTGTGTATCTTCTTCGTCGTCCTTGGGGAACACAATGCGATCATCGCTGGACTGCCTGGATCTTCCCTCGATGAGGAGGAAAATTACCGGCAGGAAGCACAGCACCAATGGGTTAACACGAAGCCACATTATCTGGGAGATGCGCGCTTGTTTGCTATGAAGAAGCTCGAAAGACTGAGCGCGGAGGCGGCTGGCTGGCGATCATCTTTCCATTCACATTGCCATTCCCTCACCCGTTCCCACCGAAAACCAGATAAAAGATCGGAGAGGATTGATGGGGCACACGAGTGGGAGAGAAACCCAGGGGCTCTCCCATGAAATCCAAACGTAAACAAAGCAGAAGAAGAGCAGCAAGCTTTTTCCGTATACATATACTAGGCTACACTGGCAAAAATTTAACTGTACAATTGAAAAATGATACTAAAAAAGTTTAAAAGAATAGAAAAGTTTCACTAAATACAAATTCAAAAACATTTTAGTCTACGGTCTCGACTATTAGGTACACGCTTCTCCGTAAGAGGTAGTGCGAGGGAGACAGAGATGTGCATGCAACAAATTGGCTATTTTCCAGATTGGACGTTTTGTTTGCTAATATCTTTTTTGTTAGTCATCGGATTTAAACGATTTTTAAAACAGGTTTTTAGCTTTATGGACATATGTAGGCGTCAGAGTGGGCATGGCACCTAGCTAAAACGAACTTGCGCTACGCAAGAGCCTCAAGAATGTGCTAGTCTGTATGAGCTAGGGATCATAATTAAGATTACATTCATTTTGTGCGGTTAAAAACGCTTCCTCTTACCTTTTACGTACCTTCCGACAAATCTTTTTGTCCTAGGAGTGCAAGTCATATGGTAGAACGTTTATAAGTATGTTATAATACAGATTTTAGAACTTATTTATTTTTGCTTTTTTACATAATTTTTGGTATCTATACAAATAGATTGTTTAGGCGACTTATTTTCACTTTTTTGGAAATGCCTTTGCAATTACTGGCTTACCAATCTCATCAGCACTGACGATTAAGGCTTTTCAATGCTTAGCTTTTAAATCTCAGTATTCCTCAGAGCATTGCTTTTAAGATACTTATTGAAGAACTAAACCCTTTGCTAGGCAATCTTGCGGCAGTGGTCATTAACGGTCAGCACAGTTCCCTTCGGACAAATTTTCGTGGTTTCCAGGACAATCCTTGGCCCAATAATCACGCTGTCGGGATCGGAAACAATGGAGGCTTGGGTTTGATCCCAAGGAGCGGTTACATTTGATTCTGATTCTTTGACGAAGGTGACCATCTTGGATTCGCTGGAGGGACGGAGGGTTTTACTTCCCTGAGGGGTTGGCAAGTCAACCCCCCTCGCCTCTGGGATCGACCTTCCGGTTTCAGCGGGTGTGTTTTCCGGTTCGTGTGTGGAGTTTTCGCTAGTAGCGGTTCTGGAAGTGCCCTTCCTGCCCTCCTTGCCCTCCTTGGGGATCACGAGGGTAACATTCGTGGCCCTGATGACCTCCCCCATTTGCCGCTCGATTTCCCTGAGTCTGGACTCCAGCCGGACGGGCGGAGTTTCCTTCGACTCCGAGGGAAACACGAACTGATCGCTGGGCACTCGAGCTGCTCGACTTAGATCCAAAGCCAGGCACAGCCAGATGAATAAATAAAGAGGCTTCTGCCAGGGAAGCCGCCGCGCAGTTGCCATCGTAGAGTTGGTTTCGAGTGTTGGCAGTCGAAGCCCCAGTAAACACGTTCACACTCGCCAATATCGCACTCGAGACTGAGTCTCTCGAGTCTCGGTTTCCGGCCCAGCTCAGTTTCAGTTCCAGTATCTGATTCAGTTCGGGATCCACTTCGAGAGACAGAAGCCGGGCCCCGAGAGGCACTAGCTTGTTAGTTCTACAACCTGCTGGTTGTGAGTGCCAGTTGTTTGCACGCTGATAAGGCCTACACGGGAGCCAAATGGCAGCCGCTTACATAATTAGCTGAGTAATCAGCGAATCGGTAGAGTAGCTGCAAGCCACTGCACTCGCCAATGCGAATAATCGATTTCCAAGGCAACACCCGAGAGCTTCAACAGGTTGTCGGGCGTGCCTCTCAATGGGCACTCGAGTGTGATCTCCCACAAGAACAAGGGATTTTGTCTTATTAATAAACGACTATGCTTTCTCTGCTGGGTTAGTCTCGGTTTGATCTCTAGAACCCTAAGTCCAACTGTCTACCAAGTCTTTTATTTCATATTTGCATATCTCTAAATGACTCTCAGTACTGAGTTCCTGAGTCCTAGATTCTAGTTCAAAAGCTTTGGGCAACCCTTACATTATTGTGTATTATGCATTTCACTTTAAAATATAACTAACCAGAAAATAATCATTTTCAAGGCAACATCCGAGGTGTTACAACTGAAGAGACTACAATAATATCTCCCATAATATTAAAAATCGAAAAAATAAGAAGTAGTCTATTTTTCCAGTACAAACTTTGGGCAATCTAAGTAATGTTCTTTATTCTCAGTTTCTGGTTTAAAATCTTTAGGTTATGAATTTGCACCCTCAAGAGTCATAAGAGTCAAAGGGCAACCGTCTACATTATTATAAACTATGCATTATATACATTACAATATTTATAATCAGCGAATCGGTAGAATAATCGCCAGCTACTCCCTCAGTATTGCCTCTTATTATCCACTAACTAGTCCATGTGGGGTATTCAAATGAATGTGTTCTTTATTATCAAAGTTCCTTCAAAGAATGTTTTCAAACCGAGTTACCCAGCGGTTTGCCTAGACACTTTTGCGGCAGTGACCGAATTGGAAGGTATATCCCGGCTGACATCGTGCTGCGGAGGCGGTCTTCCAATCCAACGCCAGGCACATCCAGACAATGAATATCAGCACCTTCGGACAGGAGAGTCGGTGGATCAGCATTGTAAAATTGGATTTGGTTCTTTCAAGCTCAGGAACGTAAACACATTCACACTCGCCCGTACTGCTCCAGAGACTGAGTTCCTGAGCCTCAGTTTCCGCTTATATAGCTATTTCCGTAGCCGCATCTGATATTCTAAAGCACGGCGCATATTATAAAAATAAATTCCACAAATTAATTGGCCACGCGTTCGTGTAGGGTGTTAAATTTAGTTAATTTTACATTTTTCCTTACGCTCTTTGGTTTTTTAAATTTGTTTTTTCTAGATTTTACGGTTTATTTATATTGATTCCCATTGCAATAGATTAACAAATATATGACACCTAAGAAAGATTAGAAAATGTAATCTAATTAATTTGCTCTTTTATTTATTTACATTTTGTATCTTTACAAAATGTGGTTCACTTATTGGGATAAAAGTTGAGAGACTTTATAGTCAGCAAAAAAAGACAAACTACTAAAAAGTATTCAAGGAAGTGAGTGTACAATTTTTATTGCATTACAATGTAAAGGAAAAAGTGTTGCATCAAATTGTTATTATTACTTTTAATTATTATTTCTCAGCAACCTGCTTCTAGGTTGAAACACACCTTTAGACCTGTTTTCGGCAGCGCATCTTAGCTGTTGTTGGGATTTTGTCACCCTTGCATTTGGCAGTTGTTTCTAAAAGCTGCGAGCCAAGTGCCTGCGAGGCCAAGCACAGCCAGGCAATCAGAACCAGGAGCATTGGCCAGGAATGTTTAAAAAATTCCATGTTGAATTGATTTTGTTGATATTGAATCGAAGTCAAAGGAACCAAGGTTGTGACTATTCCAAATCGCTCTGAAGACTGAGTTTCTCCTGGCTTGAATTCTACCTAAATAGCAGTATTTTTAAGGAAGTTAGAAATTTCAATAATGACAACCGGTTATTGGTCGTGACTAGTTTTAAGAGTTCTCTTTACTATTTCATGCATTTTTTATTTGGCAAACGCTTCCTTACATCCCTAATATAAATTAATAGAGACTTAATTATTCTGAGGACTACTTAAAAACATTTTTGGGGCATTAGGTACTTGCTTAGAGAATATTTGCAGGCTATTCGAGCCAGACCATCTTTCAAAAGTAATACTTAGGGCCGCTTTGGCCGTCTATATTCTACCTGCATGTTTGCCTCTTTAAGAGGAACTCTGAATTTGGATTTTATATGTGTTGATGACTTTCCTAAATTTGGCTTGACTTCAATACCTAATACTGAGAGGAAACTAAATTAGAGATATATCGTTAAAGCCGCGAAACTGCCAGTACATAATATTAAACATACTTTAGATGTTTTTTTTTAAATATAACCTTTTTTGTCAGTTTTAGATGTTGTTTTTAAATAGTACCTTTTTAGTCAGTTAAACATTCATAAAGGCATAACTTCAAGGATGCTTGGATTGGAGGTAGCTATTAGCAAATGTTCCCCAGTCAGATGCGCTTCCTGGGCATCGATGTAAGGACCATATCTCATCCCCTGAGTGACTTTTTGCGAAGTAACCTGAGCCCGGGCCGTAACCTGCCTAATAAATGTCGGCAATTTGAGCAAATAATTTTGACAATTCTATTGTCAACCACCGCAAACCGCATAGGGCCCCCGATACACCCATGTCCCTTCCACCCACCGACCCACATCATCCTCATCATAATCATCATCAAATGGCCTGGGTGGTTGGCATAATTTTCGCGAAGTAAAAAGAAGAGCAAACAAAAATTGAAACATAAAAATGTCATTTGGCTGTGAGTTCTGGGGCAGCCGAGGGTTAAGTACTGGAACCTTTTTTGCACTGTGTACTACATAAAAGTACATTAAAATAATGCCTGTTTGGGTCACAGACAGCTGAGGCGCGGGCCAAAGGCTCGTAGAGTCATTTATTTATGACAGCCGCCTTGCCACCCATGCGAAATTTATGCTAAACAGGGAGGAAGTCTCTAATTGAAGGGTGGCACTCGAGCCCTGAGCAGTGGAGTGTCCTGGCAAAAGGACAATGGTTCTGCGGCTTTGCTTTTCTGCTGTTAATCAGTGCAGTTTCGGAAAGTAATCAGCAAATATTTGCCCACTTTTGTTGCGATTTTCTCAAGCATTTCCTTCATTTTCATAAAAGCGAGGTCTCTCGTCTGCCGCATTGTTTGTCTTCTTGTTTATCTGTGTGGTTTCTCTGAAATGCAAATAGAAATCTATCAAAGCAGATCTGATTTGCCGGCAACCTTCGAGCGAAAACGAACCAATTTCACCATCGGCGCTGGGTGCTTAAGAGCCCTCGAATCCAGTGGCCTTATATGAACTGGGCAACTTTCACAATTAACTTGGTCACTGAAAAGTGCGATTCCGACTCAGTTCAATTCAACCGTTCAGCGGCAACGAACCATTGGAAATCATAATGGCATCTCTTCTTGGCTTCTTCGGCATATTGGCTTTGCTCCTGGGAACTTTGGCCCTGGACAGCGAAATTGTGGTGCCCGAACCCGGTGGTCCCGACACAACTGGCCTCAATGAAACGGTCAAGATAAATTTGAAGGACGCGTGGAGCTCTAATGGAACGGTGGTGGCGCAGCCGTACAACATCCTGGAGGTCGGGGGAGGCTGCCCCCCGGGGTATGTCCTGGCCAACAAACATTGTCATAAGAGAGCCTAGCTGCGCCCCAAGATCAGGAATGCATCAGGATTATTTTTGCTAGTGGAAGTAAACACTATATTGTTCAACAAATTAATTAATAAATAAATTTATGGAAACTTCTAAAGGTGCAAAGTGTGAGAGTCAACATGTCTCCGAAGTACAGACCAGAAAATACGTTTAATAGGTATTTGAAATGTCAAAAAAAAGTACTTTAATTGTGAATAGTTTCTACCAAAACGTCTCCCTAACTTAGAGCCAGGTAAACATTGCTAAGTGGCTGCTAAGTCATCAAGAAAATTCCCTCATAAAGGGAAATCCCCATCCGAGCATTTCAGCACATTTTGCTCGGGGTAATAGGGAAGACCTCGATTGCTCCAATCCTCCCCTCCGCTCCTTGGTCAACTATCAACCAATATGTTGCGGTCGTTTCCATGTCCAGCGTGGTCAAAGCCCCCGCCTCCGTTTGGGCCCAACTTTACCCCGGGGACGAGGTGGCTCGGCTAACCGCATACATAATTTGCGACAGCAACCGCAAAATGTGGATGGTCCTCCTCCGTCTCCCGTCTCCCGATCCAGACCCCCAGCCCCGTCCCCAATCTCTGACTGATATGCAACCCGGGGCTGTCATTAGTTAGGGGTCCATTAACAAAAATGCAACCGATGGCTGGCCAGACGGTCGAACGTCATTTACAGGTAGCAGCTGCATTGACAGGACCCCAAAACAGGACTCCATGTGGAGAGGTGGGCTCTCAGGACTCCGGACTGCGGGCTGCTAGCTCCGGAAGTTGGCGCATTAATTCACGACGAGGCCATGAAATATGACTACACTCGGGGGCTCTGCTCCGCTGAATGAGTTAATTAAGCGTCTCACGGCCAGAAACATAATTTGGGCTCATTTATCAGCGGCTGTCGGTGGTGCGGAGCATGTAAATTTGGCTTAGAGCTGGGAAATGTCCACTGTTGCCCCTCAAAAACATGGCAGATTCATTATGAAGCACACAAGGAAAAAGCGGAGATATGCGCGACATTGCATAGGAAAAGTTTTATACAATTTTGAAATTCCTTTAACATAAAGAAAAAGAAATAAATTGTATATATATAAAATAAAAAAAAGGCAGACACATCCCATATCAATCCTGTATAAAAGTCAAGTATCTTTTTGCAATCTTCATTTAATTGTTTTCGGTGTACGCTCTTCATAAGCCAACTGCTGGTAGTCCTACAGCTGCTCCCCTAGAGGATTGTCCAGCCAGGGATAGACGGCCGGGCACTTGTCGCACACGGTCATGTAGCGCTCCTCGCCGGTGGACATCTTCTGGACGTGGCACTGGACCGCACGGCAGTCCGCCTCCGGCAGAGCGGGACAGTCCTTGAACGGCGCGCCCAGCACGGGCTTCCTCACGTACTCCAGCATGCGCGAAATGCCGGTGAAGTACACATCCGTGTAGGTGTTCAGGTGGTTCATGAATCTGGGAAAAGTGAAGGGGAAAGGTGTGATATTTCAAAAAGTGTGTGGTCTTCCATTTAACCTAACCGAAGATATGTCATTTTGACAGACGAATAGTTTTACTATTTTATGGTAGTTTTACTACTTTATAGAAGGTTTTCCTCAGGATACTTACTTTTTGAAGGCGCCAAAGTAGTTCCGACCCCGCGAGAACCAGGCAGCATGCAGGTACATCCCGAAGGGTGCCCGGCTGCCCTCGTAGTGCCTGTTGAAGTTCTCCAGCATCCAGTCGAACAGCTCGTCCACGTCGTCCTCCGGCGGATACACGCAGGCGTCGATCATGGAGCAACTGTAGCCCTCGGTGTCGGTCCACGTTACCATGGGGTTGACCCAGAAACCGGGAATCGAGGCCTCGGGGCAGGGACCTATCTGGCAGTCCTGCTTGGACTTGTAGTCCAGGGTGTAGGGCCACATGGCCGGGTCCTTGAACTGCTGCGTTGGCCAGGAGCTGTCGTAGCTCAAGCCCAGACGCCGGGCCGCCTCGAAGGTGTTGTTGCCTGAAATCTGGAGGAAGGGCAGGCGCATTCCCTGAATCTTCTTGGGATCCACCTTGGCGAAGGTCTCCAGCATTTTCAGCTGGGCTCCGAACTCCCGCTCCACGGTGGCCACATCAGCCGACCGCCAGTACTCGGTGCCATCGCCATGGGTCACCGAGTGCAGGGCGATCTCGTGACCCGCCCTGTAGAGGGCGTTAACCCTCACGTAGTCGGTGTACTCGTGGGACAAAAAGAATGTTCCGGCCGCCTCACAGCCATCCGGGTTGGTCAATCCTTGGAAGAGCAGCTCGTACTGTGCGTAGTTTACCGCGTTTACAGCGTCATCGAACGTAATGGTCACGAACTGGAAAACATATAGATAGATAGATAAATAGATAGATAGATAGATATATAGATAGATAGATAGATAGACATATGATTAATCAACTGTTTTTTTCGACATGATACATTTTTGATGGAAATATTGTGTGTGGTGTGTTACCTGAGGAATCTCGCTCTCCTTGCCCTGGAACTTGGATCTGGGCAGGATGGCGTCGGAGCAGCGGCAGTCGGGGAGTTTGCAGATGGCCGGCTTGCAGGGTTCGGCGAGGGGCAGGCTCGCCTGCTTTTGCGACTGCTGCTTCAGCTTGTTCTTCTGCTTCTTGGACTTGGACTTGGCCTCGCCAGTGAGGGCCAAGGCCAAGAGGAGACCCAGAATCACCAGGGTCGGGTACTTCATGCCGTGCTAGATAGCTCTGAGCTCTGTGCTCGGCCACCGATGCTCCGTGGGCCTCTTATAACCTTCGGCGAGAGGTACTATCTTATCAGTCGGCGGGGGTTCCAAATATGATTTGCTTGTTCAACACAGGGTGTGTCTCCCCCTGGGTGGGGCTCCCTCGAGTGACCTTGTGGCATCCGCAGAGCACCAGCAACTCCAGTCAACCAAAAACAGACCGAACTTTCAATTATAGACATGCCAACGATCGGAGTGGCCAAAGTTTGCCTCATTAGCATAACCAAAGAACTTGCCAGCTGAGATTTGCCGTTGAGTTGTGGAAAAGTGGAAAACTTTTCACACTTTTCGCCGGAGATCGCAATCGATGCAGCCCAAATTATGATAGACCATTCCCCCCGGGAAATTCACTTGAAATCGTAAACAAGTGCTTGAGAAACTTTTCACAACAGCGACAGGACAGGAAACTCTTAAAAACAAAGCAGGCGAAAGGCGAAGTCAAAGGAACCCACAGCCAATCATGTTGGCTAGGGGTTCTCAAATCCCAACAGGCAGTGCGGAAAAGTCAATACAAGATTGAGGAAAAGTCTTTGAAAAGGCACGTGGGCAGGGGGATCGAAAAGGAGTCTGAGAGTCAGACTTCCGTTCCCCGATTATTCGGGGTGCACGCCCCGAATGCGGTTTGGTCACGTTCCGGGGCGGCGCCATCTCGGCTAGGAGCCGCAAATCGTGGCCAGCCAACCGCCGCTCAGCCGACAGGACTCTCGGAAAAGCGGGCGGAAAGTGGGTGGGAAAGCGAGGCCACTCGGCTCCGTTGTAGGGGCAATGCAACATGTTTGAGTGAGTTCGACGCGTAGGGTCTTACATCCATCTCCGGGAAGGGCTCTAATGAAGATTGAGACTGGCTGACTGCCTTATTGAATCCTGATTGACGGCGGGGTGGAAGCGTCACCCGTTCATCATCTCTCATTAGGAAGTTCCACTATGCCACAAGGGCGTTGGGCCGTGAGATCAAAGGGAAACCCCCACCCCGGACACATGTGGCCTAATCAAACCTCCTCACGTGACCGAAACTGCTCTGAAATGCAAATTTTCACAGGACTAATAAAAATGTTACTCATATGCGTGGAAGATTTCCCAAGTGCCAAAGGCGAACTTTGCCAGGAGAAAATCCGCACGCACGTCTGGCTCTGAAAACTATTAAGGGGGTGGTGGTTTTCCCACCGCTGCCAAGGGAGGAGGTTCAGTCGTGTGCCGCCCTCTCTGTTTGCCAATTTTCGCGATAATCACAAAACTAATTTGCATAGCCCTGAGACCAGCAAATCTAGGCTAATCAAATCAGCCAAACGAACAAACTCAATTTGCGGCAAGAGTATTAATGCGAGCATATTCAGGGTACGTACTGTACAGTACATACTCACTTGCGATGTTGTTGATGCTCTATTTTTGAAGGGGTAGGTTTACAAGGGAATCAGTTTCAATTCCGGGAAAAAATTTAAATGAAAAGGGGGAAACAATGTATGTATCTTAAGCACAAATAGGTGAATTCAGAGTCATTAAGCTGATAAATCTACCTCTTTTCTTTAATATATTTTTTTAATGAAGATTCCTAAACCTTATGCAATCTACAACTTTATTTCCTGAAAGTGTATTTAAGCTTCAGCGCATGCCGACTCAGAGGTCTTCCCCAACCTCTACAGATCTCAAATCTTATGAAAGCCCTCAGTTCCATCCCATCCATCTGTTATTGCCTGATGGGACTATGCAAATCTCGGCTTACGAGATGGCCTAGCATTACATTTCACATAATTTTCGGGTGGAGAACGGCAGTAGTCCAGGGAAAAGCAGGAAGTTCCAAAAGAAATAGGCGAAATTCAAAATTACCGAAGGATGTCGCACAGGGAGCGAGGCGGAGGAGGAGTAGTAAAACGGGATCCATCAAATAACTGGGATGCGGAAAGGACTGCCCGGTTTTTCTGCGATATGCAGGAAAATGAGGTGCGGACGATGCATTACTTAGGCCTGGCTTACTTGGTGTTGTCCCGTCGCCCAAGGCTACAGTTAAAGGTTCCTCTATCCACCCAAAACTACGAAGATGGAGCCAATGTGGGAGCCGGGAGGCGGAGAGGCTCTGCCCTCCAGTTGGTCTTCACCTGTCCATCGAACTATCCGATCCAGGTGCCGCAGGTGGAGATCGTGGAGAAGCGGAACATCAGCAAGTCCTTGGAGCAGGCTCTCCAGGAAGAGATTGCCCAGACCTTGGAGCAGCACCTGGGCCTCCAGATGATTGTGCCCGTGGTCACCCGGCTGCAAATGCTGATGAACAAGGAGGCGAGGAGGCAGCCCACTCAGTAACGTGCTTTCTAGGTGTCGACCATCCGTATATCCTGTCATAAATATTATCCCTTCTTCCCCTTGTTGTTAGCAAGTATAATTTACTGGCACTTGTTTTTAAAAAAGATGATTAAATAAGCAGACAAAATTTGTGTACCCCCTACTGGTGCAATCAATTAAGTACGATTATATCAAAGATTTACAATGTTTTCATAAAAACAATAGATCGGGGGGCTTGTGTGCCATCAAGATAACAACCAATTCCGCAACTCCCTCAAATATTCTCTATCGCCTGCAATCATTTTGTCATGCCAGAAATTCAAAACACTCAAGTGTTCATAATCTCATCGTATATATTTTGTAAAACTAATAATCTCAGTTGAGTGGCGGGCCAATCTCGAGTTGTTTACAACTTGGCGTTGACGTGGATGGCCAGCACCCCGTCGTCCTCGGAGCTGCCGATGTAGACGCTGGCGCGTCCGTCGGAGCCCACGGAGACGCTCTTGCCGGTGCAGGAGGAGCCGCTCTTGGCGCCGGAGATGACGTCGCAGTAGGTGCCGCTGGGGAGGCCCGTCTGCAGGGACTGGTTCAGGTCGTAGTTGTCGTTGTTGAAGGCCACAAAGCCCTTGTTGCCGCGGCTGAAGGAGATCTGGTTGCTGCCGTTGTCCCACCAGTTCTGGATGGCGTCGCTGCCCACGGCGTTCCTGAAGGCCACCATGTTGTAGATCTGGCGCCACCTGTGCTCGCACACCCAGCCGCCGCCGCAGGAGTTGTCGCTGTTGAAGGTCGGCGAGGCGATGGTGTTGCCGTCGGTGGTGGGCGGACCCTGGTCCGTGTCCGTGAACGAGAAGGAGGACATCACGCGGGGCGTGCCGAAGGGGTGGGCCAGCATGAAGGCGGAGGCCATCTTGTACTGCTTGGGCACCTTGTAGGTGAGCACGTCGGCGCCTCCTGCTCCGTGGCCGCGCTGGTTGTCGTGGTTGTCCACGAAGACCAGCGAGCGGTCGGAGGCCGCGAAGCCCCAGCCGGTGCCCCAGTTGGTCAGGTACTGCAGCTGGTCCTTGCCGCGGAAGACCTTGCCGATGGAGTCGGAGTGGCGGAACTCGGTGACGGCGCCCAGCCCGGTGTACTCGCTCTTGCTGATGGCCTCGCCGCCCATGTCGATCACCTCCTGCACGATGTAGGCCTTGGCCCCCGAGGCGAAGCCGTGCTCGGTGTTCAGGTTCTTGAGGCGGCCGTAGATGACGGCCAGGTCCGCGGGCCACATGTGCTTGGCGGCGTCCACGCGGAAGCCGGCCACGCCGAGGTCGATCAGGTGGTTGAGGAACTCCACCACCTTGTCCTGCACGTAGGAGTTGCCCTGGTTGAGGTCGCGCAGACCCACCAGCTCGCAGTTGCGCACCTGGGTGGCGTCGTTGTAGTTGCTGATGGCGCAGGTGGGGTTGAAGTCCAGCGAGGAGTAGGGCACTCCGGGGTAGCTCTTGCTGCCGGGGCTGGCGGTGCTGCCCCCCGTTCCGTAGGTGCCTCCGTCGGCGGCCATGTGGTTGAAGACCACGTCCACGTAGATGCGCACTCCGGCGCTGTTGCAGCGCCGCACCATGCTGGCGAACTGCTCCTCGTTTCCGGAGCGGGTGACCAGCTTGTAGGAGATGGGTTGGTACCGCTCCCACCAGGGGCGGCTGTCCTTCACGGCGTTCTCGTTGACGGGGGAGACCTAGTACGGAGCGGTTAGTATATTCTCGAGGAGAACAAGGAGTTCCATCCCCACCTGCACTCCGGCATAGCCGTTGGGTCCCAGGAAGTTCTCGCACTCGGCGGCGATGTCGTCCCACTTCCACTCGAAGAGGTGCACCATGCCGCTGCGCCCGGAGGCGTAGTTGGTGTCGAACTGGGCGCTGGCCACCGCCAGGAGGGCGAGGCACACTACGGTCTTGGCCAGGAACATCGGACTCTGATACTGGTTCTGGTGGAAGCTAACTTTCACTCTGGTTGGAAGACTGCGCGTGCAGCTCTTTTTATATGAGACTCGCTTGGGGGAATGATTTGTGGGGGAACTTATCGCCCCCTAAGGCGCTCCTCTCTCGTTGAGTTGATTAAATCGCGATTAAGAGGTCTTATCTGAGTTCAGGACAGACCTATTGACTGGCGGCAATTATAATTACTGGAAAATATAAACAACGGGATAGTGCATTCCTCTGATATCCGGTGCGTTGGGATTTATTGGCCACTCGGCCTGCAGTCTGCTCGAAGCGTGACCACAGTAAACTTTGCCCCTTTTAACACATGTTTTGTTCGTTTTTCGGGAACCACACAACAGCCACTTTCAAAAACAAATGAAATTCGGGTATATGAAACTTTTTAATGATAATTGTGAAGCCTTTTTGTGATTATATTTTGGGTAGTGTTCGTAGGACTTCATAAAATTATGGTGGTTCATATAGCTGTTATGATTTCCAAAGGATACCTCTTACCTTTCGGGGTAATCTCACTGGAGAGCCAGAGTGTTGTGAATAATAAAATAAATCGTTGCCAGTATTAAAATCACAATGTCCATTTGCGGTCGAGGCAACTCGTGTTGGGCGGCTGCCGAAATATCTTTTGATTAGCCCAACGAATGGTTCTGGTTGTGGGCCATAAGAATCCAGGTCATGTAGCCCGCATATAAATCCCGGCAAATTCATGCATGACCCATAAAAGTGGAGCCCCGCCCCGCAGAAACGGAGCCGGCACTCCAGGAGCATATTTCCTATTTATTACTGCAACTTTTGGAGGAGTTGGAGGAGTCGGTTGAGTCTGGTGGGGTGTTAATATTTCAACACGCTTACACAAAAATTGCCAATTAAGCGCATTTATGACTGCAACGCAGAGCAAGTGTGTGTGTCTGCCATATGCAACTCGGGTCGGGGAGCAGTCGGGGTCACCACCCCCATCGCCATCCCCATCTCACAGCCCCAGTGGAAACAGTGTCTGGCCCATAAACATCCTTAATGCGAGGACGTGTGCACTCCGAAGACGCTCGTCGGATTATTAAGAAACAATGAAGCCGGGACGTCGCTAGAAGCCATAAAAGCGGACACATAACGCCCGGTTTATGGCGCAAGTTAAAACCGGAAACTAAATAGTTGACACCGCGCGGACATTGACCATCGGATACGGATGTGGCTGGTGGCTGGTGACTGGTGGCTGGTGACTGGTGACTGGGGGTTCCAGGGAGGCGGGTCTGGGCTCTCGTAAAGCCCGGGTCAATGACGAAAACATAATTTGTAATTTGAATTTGCTCCGTGTTCGAGCATAAGCAATGAGCTCCGTGCCGTGTCCTTCGCCGATGTCCTTTTGGGTATAACAGATTCCACTCGCGTCTTGGACACGGCGCAAATAATTCCTTAGGATGGCGATTGCTATTGCAATAAGAGTCCTTAGAAGGAAAGGAAAGCACATGTGATATTGTTAGTGTCCAGAATTTTAAATTACTTTTTACAATAATTATAATTTATTTGGATATCTTAAAATTTCCTTTATTACAGTAAGATATGGCTCCCTAAACAAAATATAAATATATAACTATAATTCCTATTATTGCATATGTGAATTACTTTGGAACGACTTAACTTTTGTGACGAAGGTAAATGCTTCAGAAAAATATAGTTTCTTAATGTGATGCTAGGTTTTAGGTGAAGAAAATGTTGTTAAGTAAAAACTACAATCTGGTTTGATATAAAAAAAAAAAAAAAAATCCTTTTCTAAAAGGTATGTGTGTTTTATTTCCAGTAATAAACAGGACTTCCTCCTCCGGGCTGCCTGCATTCTTAAGTCACAATTAACTCGGAATGAATTACTCGAGTAACCCCACGTCGCAGTTGAGGTATCAACCGATATTAAAAAGTGTCTGCAGGGGGAGTTCCGCCTTGGGTTAAGCCATCGGCTTTGGGAAAGGGCTACCTAGGTAAACACCTTCGTCCTTTGGCTGATTTATGCGCTTATCACGCAGGCGTCGCCGTTTTTATGTCCCTGTCGTCGCCGTCTGTCGGCCATAAATGTCCTGCCCGGAGTCCTGCTCGCAAATTTGCCATTTTAATGCTCCTCCGGAACTCGGCTAGCGCTTTTCAATTTCTCCACACACACAGTACCTGCGAGATGGCTTAGGCTCATCCCTCGCCCCGTGACAGTTTTTCATTACGCACAAATCCTTCGGGCATACACAGTCGCATTAAAAGAGGATGTTGACTAAGAGCCAAAAGGGAGAATAATGGCAGAAGGGGTGAGCAGTGGGCAAACAGCTCCTCCTCGACGGCAGTCTTAGGAATTTCATAAAAACCGTTGCGGGCTTATCGCAGCTTTAAGATGTCTGCATGTCCTGTGGGTGCTCGCATGTCCTGTGCCCTGCGACACTTTCCAACTGACATTATGCAACTTTGAGCGGCAGCAACAAGAACTGCAGCTATCTAAATTACCCAGAGACATCCGGCGTGGCAGGACCCTTGCTCGCTCACATGCTCAAGGATCAACAGGAAGCGCCCCAAGGAGTCTGACTAGCTCCATGTGTTGCATTCTGCTTTCAGGAGGCTTCTTCCTCTTTTTTCGCTTCCCATGGCGCTGCAAATTTCGTTTGGCACTGCGACAGGAAGGAAATGTGAGCATGCAAAGCCGAAAAGGTCCTGGGTAGACAGAGATAAGTTGGCCGGCAGTCGGCAGTCAGCAGTCAGCAGGCGCCAATTAATGCGTCGCCCTACGTGTTAGCATTCAGCCACTCGAGAGTCCTGGAATCCGGAGGATCAAGTGGCCGCCAGTCAAGGCCAGAAGTCACGTATTCCCGCGAGAGTTGCGAACGGGGAAGTTCGGGTTGAAAAAAGTGAAGCCCTTCACTGACTCCATTCAATACTACAGTACCTGTGTCCTTAATTCAAACATCGCATTTCATATTCAAAATGATTTGAATCACCGCAGAAAGTGCATAACACTTTTAATTTATTCAGTTTTTATGTCAACAACTAGAATTCATTTCGGTTAGGAAATCAAAGTTCAAAATTACGAAATTAAGTATAATTGTTTCAGATGGAAATCATAGCGGAAAATATATGTGCTGAATTTAAAGTTAATGGATTTACAAGGTCTTTCGTTATCAGTGATAGTTAAAGCCCACTGAAAAGTCTTAATTGTATATGTCTTGACAGCAAACTTTATACTCTACCTTGTTTTAAATAAGTAGCATTTGTTATTTTAATATTTAAAAAATGTATCTCAATTTTTATTTTATTATTAAGCAATGTTCCGTAAAATATAAGAATGTTTTATTATTACAAACTGCTTTAGAGGTATAATTCAACAAGTCTGGCCATAAGGATCATAGTTCACAGTGGTCACGCTTCCAGCAGCCTGCAAGTCAAGTGGCCAATAAATATTTGAGCTCAGCGATACCAAAGGAATGCATTGTCCCGATGAATAGTGGTACAGAAATAACCATAATAAGCCGGCCACCTAATCATCTCTGAAAAAATGCGAGCTACAGTCAATACGTCTGCCAGGAATTTCGATAAGGCAAACAAATCGCAAATCAGCCACCTTAGGTGGTAAAAAACCCTCGGGGGCGATAAGATCCCCTGCAGCCACAAATCACTCTCCCGAAGCTTCGAGATATGGTAGCAGTGGGGTCCACTATAAAAGGAGCTGCTTTTGACGGCCTTCCAACCAGAGTGAAAGTTAGCTTCCACCAGAACCAGTATCAGAGTCCGATGTTCCTGGCCAAGACCGTAGTGTGCCTCGCCCTCCTGGCGGTGGCCAGCGCCCAGTTCGACACCAACTACGCCTCCGGGCGCAGCGGCATGGTGCACCTCTTCGAGTGGAAGTGGGACGACATCGCCGCCGAGTGCGAGAACTTCCTGGGACCCAACGGCTATGCCGGAGTGCAGGTGGGGATGGAACTCCTTGTTCTCCGCGAGAATATACTAACCGCTCCGTACTAGGTCTCCCCCGTCAACGAGAACGCCGTGAAGGACAGCCGCCCCTGGTGGGAGCGGTACCAACCCATCTCCTACAAGCTGGTCACCCGCTCCGGAAACGAGGAGCAGTTCGCCAGCATGGTGCGGCGCTGCAACAGCGCCGGAGTGCGCATCTACGTGGACGTGGTCTTCAACCACATGGCCGCCGACGGAGGCACCTACGGAACGGGGGGCAGCACCGCCAGCCCCAGCAGCAAGAGCTATCCCGGAGTGCCCTACTCCTCGCTGGACTTCAACCCCACCTGCGCCATCAGCAACTACAACGACGCCACCCAGGTGCGCAACTGCGAGCTGGTGGGTCTGCGCGACCTCAACCAGGGCAACTCCTACGTGCAGGACAAGGTGGTGGAGTTCCTCAACCACCTGATCGACCTCGGCGTGGCCGGCTTCCGCGTGGACGCCGCCAAGCACATGTGGCCCGCGGACCTGGCCGTCATCTACGGCCGCCTCAAGAACCTGAACACCGAGCACGGCTTCGCCTCGGGGGCCAAGGCCTACATCGTGCAGGAGGTGATCGACATGGGCGGCGAGGCCATCAGCAAGAGCGAGTACACCGGGCTGGGCGCCGTCACCGAGTTCCGCCACTCCGACTCCATCGGCAAGGTCTTCCGCGGCAAGGACCAGCTGCAGTACCTGACCAACTGGGGCACCGGCTGGGGCTTCGCCGCCTCCGACCGCTCGCTGGTCTTCGTGGACAACCACGACAACCAGCGCGGCCACGGAGCAGGAGGCGCCGACGTGCTCACCTACAAGGTGCCCAAGCAGTACAAGATGGCCTCCGCCTTCATGCTGGCCCACCCCTTCGGCACGCCCCGCGTGATGTCCTCCTTCTCGTTCACGGACACGGACCAGGGTCCGCCCACCACCGACGGCAACACCATCGCCTCGCCGACCTTCAACAGCGACAACTCCTGCGGCGGCGGCTGGGTGTGCGAGCACAGGTGGCGCCAGATCTACAACATGGTGGCCTTCAGGAACGCCGTGGGCAGCGACGCCATCCAGAACTGGTGGGACAACGGCAGCAACCAGATCTCCTTCAGCCGCGGCAACAAGGGCTTCGTGGCCTTCAACAACGACAACTACGACCTGAACCAGTCCCTGCAGACGGGCCTCCCCAGCGGCACCTACTGCGACGTCATCTCCGGCGCCAAGAGCGGCTCCTCCTGCACCGGCAAGAGCGTCTCCGTGGGCTCCGACGGACGCGCCAGCGTCTACATCGGCAGCTCCGAGGACGACGGGGTGCTGGCCATCCACGTCAACGCCAAGTTGTAAACAACTCGAGATTGGCCCGCCACTCAACTGAGATTATTAGTTTTACAAAATATATACGATGAGATTATGAACACTCGATTTTTCTGAACGCGTGGGATGATTAGAGGCTTCCGAATAGACATTCTCGGGATCGTTTTGAGTGCAATGAGTTTTACAATTTGAAGTAGCATGCGGGAGAGCACCTCTTTAATTAATTAAAAATTGTTAGGCACTCTAAGCAATCACAGTGTAGAGACCATTCACAATTTGAAGTGCTTCTTTATAATATAATTAAATGGGCACATAGGACAATAAATATTTTAATATTTCCTGTACTATTCTGTCCACTAAACAAGTATCTTATCTTATTATTATCTTATCTGAACAAAAGACTCCAATTTGCAGTCTCTTAAAAACACACGACGTATTTAAAAGGCAGATGGATTTCAACAGGTCCTGTGCGAATGTGAATATTGATTGTTGACTTCGGCTGTACATAAATCACACCGAACCCCCTCTTCCGCACCCCTTCTGCGGATCCTTGGAAGGACCTGCGAGCTCGTAGGCTGGTGGTGCAAATTGAAGCTGTCCGGGATGCGACGCTCATGCTCGTGTTGCCGGAGAAAGGACAAGGCACGCACCAAGTTAAGTCCGTACCCACACCCCCGGCGGATTCTATTAAAATTGCCTGTCATTGCCGTTGCCGGCATCGTTATTGTCCGCTCCCGGGATCCTGGAGAAGGGCGGGGGCTCCTGCTCCAGTTCCTCCTGCAGGACCTCTTTTTCGGAATGGCAGACATGCTTAGTCCCTTGGATGGCGACGTTGTCTTCTGGCAGGACCATTATTCTTCAACAACGTGCATTATATTATCCTTTGGCTGAGGGCATTTGTATGCTGGTCCCGGGCGCGAATTGCATTTGGGATCGGGTGGTTTCGGCTGGCTCCCCTCTGATTTCTGGGTGGATTCCGCTGGAACTGGAACTGGCCTTTCAGCTGTCGTCGGTGCAATTTGTATTGCCATGGCCGCCCGTCGTCGTCGTCGTCTGTAAGTTGTTTTCTATTGGTTTTCTCGTTTTAAATTTCAATTTGGCGTCCTGTAAGCAAGATGTATGTACAAGGCCGGAGCGGGTACTCCCCCTCGATACCCACCCCGGTCCCCTCCAGAGGAGGAGCACACATATGCTGACAGCGTCAGGTGCGCCAACGATGGGCGATTTATTTGCGTCAGTGCGCCCAGGTTGACACTTTCAAGGTGCCACTGCGACTTGTTGTCCTCCTGGCTGCTAACTGAACTGTCATTCAGCCGGAGTTACCATTTCTCGTTTCAATTACACTTAGGGAAAAGTGTCCCCTGCATAAAATGACTTTTTTCAGTAGGTTAAGTCAGTGGCTCTGTATCCTCTGCCGCCACACGCACAGTGTGCAAGGTCAGGAACATTCTGCGCTTTGTAACTTTTCAAGTAAACACACGTTGTAAAATCCATCGTTTCATATCTACCATTCCTTGCCGCCACACGCACAGTATGCAAACTACCCTTGCACCTACTCACTCGAACAAGCGACAACATAACAATTAAGGTGAAATATACTTCGGGATGTGGTAATCCCCATAAGTGGGTTTTTTCCAGTGCCATGCTATTATGCCATTAGGGGTTAAGGGCTAGCACATCTTACACCGCATTTAACCCAAAACATGCCACTTAACGCAGGGCATTTATCAGTGGGGGAGTGGGTACTTCCCCAGCCAAACGTGATTCGCCGCCCCGCATTATCAGCCATCAGGAAGCAACCTCATCCTCGAACGTGCCAGCCTCCCGCCTCCTGCGCTTCGGTCCACCCACACACATGACGCTGCACTCCGTGCGATTATCGAGCGTTTCCGTTTCCGCTGCTCCACTCGTTCTGTGGCTTTAGGCCGTGCCCCGAAAATTACATGCCTTTGTTTTTTATCTAATGCCGGGCGGCATTATGCCTAACCCGGGGTCTTAAGGGCACTCCCCTAACCCTCACTCCCTGCTCCTTTGGCGGAACGTGTCCCAGCACTCTCCTCGGAATTCAGATGCGCAATTCGATCTTTTATCAGTTGTCATCGTCGGCAAATTCACACATTCGCATGGGCATTTGTCGCTCTGCTTGATTTGTGCCACCGTTACGAGGACTGTGGGGCGGATCTCACTTTTTTGAATATAAAATACGTATTTTTATAAGTTTCCAAACCTAATACATGTTTGTTGCAATTTCGGACCAATAAAAAAAGTTTAAAAAAGATTTCGTATATATTTCATCTTCATAAAACATAAAAACACTTCCTTGCTCGAAGCAAAGCTGTTAAACTATGACATACTAGACATAATAGGCAACTTACATATATTTATCATCAAATGTTTCACTTTGGTTGTAAATAAAACTGAGCATTCGACGACTTTTGACCCCACTGTGCCCCCGATAACTCCAACTCCACAGCCCGAGAAGCACATTGTTTCACGTGCCATTTCGCAGCTGAAATTTGAACTTTTTCAAGCACCCGGAGCAAGGAACTAAACGAATTCGCAAATCCGGAGACGAGGCGGCAAATGTTCGACGGATGTGGGATGGATGAAGATGTGCCACTGGATGCGTGCCTAAGTGTTGTGCTGCATTTACATGGGATTGGGATTGGGATTGGGATGGCCATACAACTGTAGGATGGTGGATTATGGGGGAGATAAGGGCTGGGATATGGTGTAAGGTCGGTGGATTGAGGGACAACAACTGGCGCTGGGGCGTGAATTGGATACGCACAAATCCAATGGATGCGAGTGTGGGGCATATTAAGCAAAAATTAGCAACAGTTGTGGCAGGCGAGAGTCCGTGGGCTGTGGAATATGTCAAGTTAATTTAATGTAGCATGAAAGGGAGGAGCCCGGTGGGTGGTGGCGCTCAGAAGTATCTCCCGGGGACATCTGTGGCGCCCAAACATCATGTGTTGCCCGCCTACGTGCAATAATTTGTGCAATTACTTGGCAAATTTGTTCAGCGTCCTCCTACTCCAGCGCCGGCGACGTGCCCCGAAAAAATTCAAATAAATTATGCCCCTGGCATTCTACAATTCTATTGGCAAATTCTTCTTTTTCCACACTTTTTTGCGCTCCAAATTATGCATTTAGTTTACAAAAAACATGTGGAGCGTGTAGAACAAAAACTACGTGAGGGGCATAGACAAAAATTAAGCAGCACTCGAGAGCCAATGGCCCAGAAATATTGAGAGAGGACAGCTGAAGGGAAAATCCTCTGCTCGAGACGGAAAATTTTGTAATTTTTCAGCTCAGCGACGTTTTTGGCTCATAAAAATGTCAAATCGTTTACATACGCGTCACTTTTGTGACAACTACTTGACAGACATTAATACACTTAAGCTGCCTGGTAGGAACACGGGCATTATCCTTTGGCTTCAGCCTTCCTGGAACATCCACATCCGCACCCCGTGCACATCCTTTATCCCTCGAGCAAACGACAAGCGGATGCGATGGCGGCATGCCAACATAAATGACATAATATAATAAACCAACAGCGAGCAACCAACAAAATGAGCACATATAAGGCGGCGATAGGAAAATGGGTACCGAAATTTGCTTAGACAGCAACAGCATGGAGGAAAATGAGGGCAAAATTCCCCCAGATGTCAAGGGAGTCGCGTTTTATTTTTTGCGCCCTTTTAACAAATTGCTTTTGTGCAAATTTTGTCACATCCCAGCACAAACACCCATGCACCCCTCCCACAGCCCAGGCCATGCAAATAGCGCCAGCTGGGACCCCTCTCCCATATGCTGCTCGACTTCATTAGTGCATTTTGCTTTACTTTCGCCGGCTCTTTGATGTTGCAACAAACTTGAGAGGCGGATTTTCCCTTGCATACACTTATGATTTTTTGACCATCAGTTGACCGGATAATCAGGCCGGGCAATGTGGGAAATCAGTTTCTGATTTGATTCCAATCGAAGTCTGGCTACAGTGGTTGGGAGGAGTGGGAAATGTTTAAATTCTGTAAATATTTAAGATTACTTTTATGGGTTGTCTTTTGGGAGGGTTTTCGGATATGTGTAGTCTACTTTTAGGATTCAAATTTGGCTCAAGTTCTTTCAATTAAATTGATCCATCTATCCACAGAATTTGTAATCTCATGTTCTTGAATACTTCAATTCCCAATCTCGGTGACGAGTAGCCTTTAGCCCAAGCTGGATGAGTAAATAATTTTGTTGACATCTCATTTGTGACTCTCCCATATTAATCACAATTCTTCTTGGGTTATAATGATAGCTAAAAGTATCTTTGAGGTTGCTCATGTAATTAATCTTTTTTAAAACATCCTCACATTCCAAGTTAAATTTGTATCTTATAAGCCAAGCAAACTGCATTTTTACACACTCCCTAAGCCATCCTCTGAGCAGCTCATATTCACATCCTTGGCGATGGTTCATTAGATTTCCGTAGACCGTGACTTGGCTTCTTCCTGCTGCGGCCGTCATAAATTCTAAATAAATAGATTTGTCATACATTTTTCGGTGGCCGCCACACACACAGTGCACTGTGCCCGGGCGCCTTGTGTGCTTGGCGAGGGATGAAGAGATGAAGAGCTATTTACATGCCGCTGCAAGGACATGGAAAGGACAGGACTTGGCCACTGCAAAGGCAATTTATCATAAATATTTGTCAGGCGACTGCAGCAAGCTTATTTTACGCTCGGACAGGCAGCGAGGACAAGAAACGGAACAGGACTACGAAATAGCTTAGCTTTATTCTTAGACATCTACGATCTAGAGTTGTGAGTGGATGGGGAATATGGTAGGGAACAGGCGACATGGCTGGTGTGCTGAGGTGGGACATTGTAGACATTGGATTGTGTGAAAAACCTATTCCAAACGTTCGATTCTAAGCGAGCTTTGATTAGGCATACATTTTGTAAATCGTGTCTGACCGAGGTTCGCTTAGTTTCGAGTGTAAGGACTGCTAATCTGCATACAACCCTATGTCCGATGATTATCTACAAGTACTGCCATATCAGCCAGATGGCTATGACCACTCCGAGCACCAGGTCCATGGGCAAGCTGAAGGTGTTCCTCCTGGCGTGCTCGTTCCGCGCGATCTCGATGATCTTGTGGGTGGCCTGGAGCCACTGCTTCACCACCGCCGCCTCCGTGGCCACGAAGGAGTACTCCTCCCGCTTGGCGCCGCTGGACCCGGATCCAGATCCGCCCTCCTGCTGCTTCACCAGCAGGTTGATGATCTTGTTGGCGTTGGAGGAGGCCGAGTCCAGCGGCCTCTGGAGCTCCACGTGCTCCCAGTTGTAGTGCTGCCGGTAGGCCAGCCGCTTCTTGCGCACCTCCGTGCAGACGAGGCTCCGGTCGAAGAGGAACACCTTGGAGCGGTACTTTTTCCGGGTGGGATAGTGCTGGGCGTCGAACTCCGTCGATCGCCGGAAGTTGCCCAGCTGCAGGAGGTCCAACTGGGGAGGAAAATCATGAGGCTTAGTTACCAGTCGATATCAACTACCTTTCTAATCTTTTAATTTTCATAAAATATAAAGTTGAAGTCACCTCGTTGAGCTCCTCGATGTTGGGTATCTCCTCGGCCTGGTTGACCACATCCAGAGCACGCCTCATCCGTGTCTCCAATTTGCAAACGGCCGTTAGCACAGGCTTGCAACTAATTCCACTTTTGTAGAATTCCTGATAGATACATTTTTAATAAGAGATAAGTAATATCCTAAAGACACAGTAACTTACCGATATGAATTGCTGCAGCAGCAAAGGATATCTGGTCAGTCTTTGGATGGGCTGAACTAGGAAGCTGTCGATGCCCAGCTTGTCTTTTATGGAGGTTTGGTACGACTGAAGGGGTTTTTAATACCAGAATTACTATATTTGCGAAGGGTTTCAAGGAGCACTCACCTGCAACCACAACCGATTGTCCTGCCGCAGTTGCATGGAGGCCTTCTTGCCCATGGTGAAGCTCACATAGCAGTAAAAGTGATTTTTCTGGAAGAAAAAGTGCAGAAAGCTATGTCATAAGGCGTCTTACTGAAGTTCATAAAACCTTTGTGCCTCAGACACACATTTGGCACATAGTTGGCATAATGTATACACCCATGCGAGTTGGCTGGTGGCGAAATCATAATTCCTTGAGCATTTAAGTCACGTAACTCCGGACTTGGCAAAGCCAGAGCGAAAATTTGGAATTCCCGTCGCTTTGCGGGGCCAATGCCAATGCAAATGTTTTCCCAAGCCGAAACTGGTGCAAACTGCAAAGAAAATTGCTTGTCCAACGATTTCCTTTCCATTTTAATTTCATTAGCTCCGCCCGGCTGCGGAGTCAGAATCCGAGTCTGGAAGTTCTGCATTTAGATGATATGATAATCATCTCTGGGGGCCAGCCATAATATTTCCCTTTCCCCCGGGGCTCTGTATTTTGCATGTCTAATGCGGTTTGGGTGGACAAATGACTGCCTCAAACAATTGTCGCCTCGGCGGCGGTCGCAAAGGTGACACTCTGTACATGTCTTGCACATTGCGCAATTTTCTTTGGTGGGCGTGTATTTTATTAGCATGAAATTCCTATCTGCAGTGCATTCCGCCTAATTTAGTTATTTGTTCCGTGCGGGGAGAGGGGTGTGCTCATAGTATTTATATTTCTATCTATTTCTAAGTTTACTCTCTGCTATAAATCACACCGAAATGTCAGCGGGGTTAAGGGGAAAGGGTTTATTGATCCATATTTCAAACCCATTGCTGGCCCATACAAATTATAGACTTCAAAGCGAGTGCGAGTGTAAACAGCCAAGTGCAAGACATTAGTGCTCAGTAACACTTCGTATCTATAATTAGAGTAAGTACTTTTAAAACATTATGGAACACCTACAAAAATATTTCAATAGGAAACCATTTTCAAGCAGGCGAAACATAACAACATAAAATGGCATTAGTTTGTCTTTGAAAGTCAAGAAAACAGCCCTCGACGTTACTTTTTGATGTATTATTATTATTCTTCCGAACACAGCTGTATAAATACGATTTATAGCCGCCGGAGGCTTCCCCATCAAATCGCCTTCGTTTGTTTATTTCGCAGCAAACATCTTCAGCGATTCTGATCGCCGAATCGATTGCATCAATCTCAGATCCCCTCCCCGGGAACCACTCAAATACCCATCCGAATGCGGCAAACTTTTAATTGATTTTGCGTGTGTGATTGTTTTGATTCGATTCGAGGGTGAGAAGCCTGATCGACACGCTTGTCACTGGATGTTTTTGGCCATTTAAAGCCGATTAATAAGTGAAGGCGACTCTGTTTATGGACGGTTCTTCAGCCATTTGTCAGTTTTTTCGGACCAAAAGCCAACTCAGATTCTCTGGTCTGGCATTAATCATGAGTAGGCCTCTCTATTGATGTCAGAACTAATCGATCTGGCAATTGCTTGTGAAAAGGCTCATTAGTTTGCCAACGACGACGAGTCTGAGAGGAAATTCACAGCACAGAATTATATTTATCAACAAATTGTGCGCGTCTCTTGTTTATACAACATGCTGCCAAGACTGAGCAGGGAAAAGTAAAATTTTAGAAAATATGTATAAACAAATCGTAGCATTTTTATGATATATTTAGCCAAATTTTCGCCCGTCTAGGTCCTGTGAGTCAGAAATGTTTGTTTGCCGAGGAGAGAATGCAAAGTGGTTGTGGGTAAAGCGAATAAAAGGCAGAAAACATGCATAAATAAGATCCCAGGGGCTTAGCATGTCTGTCGAACATTAAGATGCCAAATCCTCGGGGGTCCCAGCAAGAATGTTACCTGCCTTGCACAGTTTTTCGGCTTACTTCCTTGCGCAGAATTTATGTTCGGATTTCTCGGAACTTGGGAATGACATAAGAATATTAAAGAACAGGCCTCAGACAATTTCGGTTCCAATTTAAATTGATCATTTGCGTTGTCAACACTTAGCTCAAAATGGCCACATGGCCGAAAATCATTCCGAAATTTGTGCTCTAACGAGATGATTTGGGGATTTCTATAGCTATAGATCGTACGGCAAGCCCCGAACAGCCATTGTCGACTCTCCCCACGAGAGCCGATGACGTCAGCTGCCGGCAAATGGAACCCCAGCCCAGACATTAGACACAAAACAAAATAAGTCTGTTTGCCCTAACAATTGCCAACTGATTTTCGTAACTGAGTGCGAGCTTTTGCGGCTGTGTGCTGATTTTATTACTATGACGTCCCGCTGATTGCTTCAGTCTTATCGGGGACCTCACTAAGCCAGCCATTCGTCATTCTGCAAATGATCTGGGATAAGTATTTCCAGTGAAAATCACTACCTTCGTTCGTACGGAACACGCACTGGAATATGAATGAGTTCTGGTGACACACTTGTTAAGAGGTGTCCGAAAATATTTAAAACAAAAAATTAAGTAACAAGCCGAATCATTGATTGAAATTCTGCCAGAGTTTGCATAACCCACTGGAAACTTCATTTGCATTGAAACACGAGTCTCAGGCTGGGGAGCAAAATAAAAACCTCAACAAAGCAAGAGGCAATAAGAAACGAGACGCCAATCGCAGGTGTCAGGTTGAAAGACTTATCACTCCGCCGTGTGTAAATATTTGAGGTTGAAATTAGGCACTTCGAGTGCTTGGGAAGACAAAAGAATTTGATAGATGAGATGTCGGAACCCGTCCAACGGCTACTTGGCTAATGGCCGGCCCACGCGGCACCCCTTATAAGTGCGCCCCTCCACTCACCTCGAAGTGCGCGGCAAACTCGTCGAAGAGACCTTTGAGATCCCGCTGGTTTCGCAGCATTAGCGGCAGTATTTCCTGCTCGTGGAGCTGCAGAATCTCCCCCACGTTTCCCAGAAGCAACTTCTGCTTGGCCTCGCCACTCAGGCCTTCGGGCAGATCCTCAACGTCCTTCAGGTGGCCGTAGTTCACCATGCCCTTCTTCAGGTTGTTCACGTAGTTGACCTCCGTTTGGATGAGCTCGTCGATTATGAAGCTGATCTTCTTGGAGGCATAGATCTCGGTCTGGTCGCAGGGAAACAGGTTCTCCAGCGACAAGGTGTCCTCGTCCTCGTGGCTGAGGTTGATAGGGGTGGGCCAGGGGTTAGTTACCGAGTGGGTTAACAACAATCCGCTAATAGGGTGAGTGGCTATGACTTTGTACTTACTACTCGTCGCCCAGGGTCTCGAAGCTGAGCGTGTGCGAGGGGAAAGAGTGGAAGCCATTGTGTGTTCGGTGTGTTGGGGATGGGCTTGCTGCAGCCGAGGAGCAGGTGTTGATGGAACCCAATGAGATGCCGCTGGAACAGAACAGTAACGAAGAGCACGAAACACAAGCCGTGAGTGGGAACACTTGACAATGTGGTGGGTGTAGGACAGGGAAACATGAAGGTCAACACGAAATATACACCTAAGGCCGGGATCCCTACAAGCTTTACAGTCTGCGGATAAGCGAATCTGCTGTCAAAGTCATGTTTCTGTGGCGAAATACATCAGCTGGCTCTCAAAATAGAAAATTACTAATGAATTTAAAGATAGTGCTCTCGATTATCGACTGTATTGCATAAAGAAAACCGCAGTCCTAAGTGCCAAGTAAAGAACCAGAAGCTTATAAAAGGGTAACCCCAATTGTGATGTAGATAGCCCACTTCCTCTGCAAAACTCGAAAGTACATGCAACATCCCAACGGCTTCCTTCCCCAAAACTTGTTGATTAAAATACTTGGCTATCCGTGATCAGTCGTGCGAATTATCTTGGCCACATGTTTATAATGCATGTCATGAACCCAGCCACTCCCGACAGCAATTACCGTGAAAAGGCTTAAAAATAAACCGGGCGTATACGTTATCTTATCACGTATACGCACAGTGAGTGGTGTACACCGCGCCAAAGGTCGGACATTCAATAATGGACATTAAATTCGATGGAAAACAGCAAAAATCTGTCAGATGGCGGGGCACGTTCAAACAGAACGGGGGTAAACAGAGGGTTAAGGGGGACCGAGGGCTCTGAGGCTCGGAGGTTCAGCCCTACCTATCGTTGTCCAGCAGACTTATTTGCTTTTCCAACTTTCCGTTGGCCAGTGTGGGGGACTTGGGTGGTGAGGTGCTGGCTAGGGGTGAACTGGGGGAATGGTGCTCCAGTATCGGGCGTTCCTTGGCGGGGGCCTTGTCGACCACATCGATCGACTGGCCGCTGTCGACTTTATCGTCGAGTATATGCAAATAAACGTTGAAAACTTGCACCAGGAAAATCGCAAGAAATGTCAGCGCCACCGAGATCACATCGAACCAGTTCAGGGCGAATATGCTTAGCTCCATAGTGCCCTGATTCGTTTTTCACTGCTTTCTAAAGACGCAACCACCGCCGAATCCGACGCATATCGGTGGCAAAACCCCTGCTCTATAAGGTCTACAGTATGCACTCCGGGTACCGATCCACTGCGAATCAAACGCGAAACTCGACTGGTTGAAAGTGCCACGAGAGTGTTTGCGAATCTGAAAAAGCTCGAAAGCTCCCCCGATCGTTCTCTTTTGATACCCATTCTCTTCGGTATCTCAAAAGCTGTACGAGTATCTGACCACGCGCCGAGCACTTTGTTTGTAAACACCGAAAACCATTGGAAACTGTGAAAAGTATTTCAAAGTGTGGCATTGGAGCAGAATTCAGTACGGTTCGTAACACTTTTGCTTTCATCATGGCAATAATTCCGCCTAATCGTTTATGATCTAATATTTGCATACCCATTAGGTGGCTTTGGCTAATGGCCGCCAATAACTGTTATTAGGGAACCCCTATATCTCCACCTATAATCATGGGTTCGACACTGCCTTGAACTTTGGGGCGAGTAAACTGGTTGGTTATGGTGTATCGGGCTTTGGACCCCTCCAAATTGAGTTATAAATCAGAAACCGAAGAGTTATTCGGCGGTATATCAAGTTTCCATTTCCCATCTATCGCCTGGCGTATGGTTAATAAATTCTAAAGTGATGATCTCATAGGATCACCGGAAAAGTGTCATTTGCATTGCGAGTTTCACCAGCTAAATTGTTCGCATTTTATTATTCGCTTTAATTGATTCTTTTTCAGACAATCACCCTCCCTCCATTTAAAATCAAAAGAATTCCCTGATGATGCTGCAAAAACAATGGGAATTATAAATAAACATCGAGCGTTTCTGAGCTGTGATGCGATCGATCCGCAGGCGAACAATAATAATTGCCTATATTTATTTATATGCGCCATTTGTTTATTTTTATACGTTTTCTTAGTGATGTCACAGGCGGCCGCAGCGCAGTCAGAAACAAGTTGTTTCGCTGTTTTGAGTGTTGCGTGTCGTATCATTAACAATACCAAGAGTGATGAGGTGGAATGGCTGAATGGATGGCTGGTGGGAGTCTGCGGCTCGGGGATCCCGGGCAGGGGATCCGCAACAGCTGCCTCACGTCTGCCTTTCATGACAACGCCGCTGGCGTGCGACCTTTCCATGATAGATTCATTTGTTTTGACGTCTGCGAAGCGTGTGATTCCACCGGCGGAAAGTGGAAGGAAGTGGCTGATTTTCCTAAAATATTGTGCACAAATATTTCCTCAATGTATAACTGTGGGAATTAAATATACAAATGAAATTGTATACATGCCCGTTAATTTTTAAAAACGTGCGGAATAATAAAAAGTTTCTACTTTTATATTTTTACAAATTTTATAGTTTTTTTTTTAAATTTATTTAAACGTCTTTTTAGCCAATATTTACACACAAAAAAGCTTATAAAGCTGAACACAAAAGTCGAGGCTTTCAACGACTTCCAATTTGTGACAACAATTAAACAGGAATATATACAACTTAATAAGCCAACTAAAGTTATAATTCAGTATTTGGTTATTTAGCATTCAAACCGAAAGAAGTTTGCTTCCGATCTCCTCTTGCCACCTACAATGGGCAAGAGCCATTGACTTGGCTCGGCTTATTGGCCCTTAGAACTGGCCGCCTTATGCAGACCCAGTTGGGATTGGTTAGGTTCATCCTCCTTGTCCTTCCAGAACTGCCGATCTCCCATAGCAGGGCATCCATTTCCCACCCTAGGTGGCCGCATACCAAGTGGTCCTGTGGCTGATCGTCTCTTCGTCTGCCTTTGGCATATACCAGATGTTGCCGATTCCGCTATCTGAACTAAAGCGATTGGAGTCGCGGTAGAGCGAGAAGCTGGGGGCCTTGCGGTGCAGGTGGTCGTTCTCCCGGGAGTAGCGCTCCTGCAGCTTCTGGCGCTCCTCGTTGGCGAAGTTGTTGATCATTTCCCGGATCAAGTCCAGCCAAGCGGCGATCTGCACCGGATCCGCGGTGAACTCGCACTCCTGCTGCTTCCTGCGCTCGTAGTACAGCGTGAAGGACTTGGTCTTGGCCGAGATCCCAATGTGCTCGCAGGGATAGCGGCCGTGGAAGATCAGGTTCTTGCCCTTGATCTCCGTGTAGATGATGCACTTGTCGAAAATAAAGACCTTGCCTCGGTAGCTGCGCTTCAGCTTGTGATCGAGCACCTGGAACTCGTTCACCTTGCGGAATTTGCCCTGGTAGTAGACATTGAACTGCGGTGGGAACAGAGGAGGTTAGAAATCGGATGAGGTAAGCTCTGTTGGCAGTACCCACCTCGTGGCAGTCCACTATGTCGTTGATGATCTCCGATTCGTTGGTGGTGGTCAGCAGGGAGCGCAGGCGCTTCTCCAGGCGACAGCAGGACTCAATTAGCGGCTTCATCACTATGTCCCGGTTCTTGAAGAAGGTCTACGGGTGTATTCAAGATATTATAGTTTGCTGGATGGGCATTTTCTCCAGATTTACTCACATTGATGAACTGCGTCAGGAGCAAGGGATAGCGAGCCATGCGCTGGATGGGTTGGACCAGGAAGCTATTGATGCCCAGCTTGTCATCGCGTTCCAGGCGAATGCTCTGAAAATAATTATAATATACATTAAAATAAGTTTAGCAATTACAAAATTTAAACTCACAGTAAAGTAGTTTTTGTAGAGATCGCACAGCTTGAGGGACTTTTGCTTGTTCATCGTGAAGATAACGTATCCATAGAAGCAGTTTTGCTGTAGAAAAGAAATGTAAGTCATTTGATGACTACTTCTTTAACAGTTTGTGTAACTCACATCTAGGAACTGCAGAAACTCATCGAACAATCGCTTCAGGTCGCGTCTATTGCGCTGCAGCATGGGCAGGAACTCATCGCGATGGAACTCGGCGATCTGCTCGATGTTGCCAAACAGATCGTACTTCTTGCCCCGGAGACCCAGGGGCAGGTCCTTGCGCTGGAAGATGTTTCCGTAGTTCTCGATGCCCGTGAACAGGTTGTTCACGTAGGCCTCCTCCGTCTTGATGAGCTCCTCGAGAATGGGATGCACGCACTTGTCGCTCTTGTCCCGCAGCTCGATCTCAACCTCCTCCTCCCTGAAAGTAAGACAAGAGATACATTTTTAGAAAATGATTTTAAGGATCAACAAATATTACTTTTCTTCGTTAAGAACTCCTTTATCTTTTTCCCCCAACCACTACTAATACTCACTCATCCTTTGGCTGGTAGACCGAGTGAAACTTGCCCACCACATGCTCGTTGGTGGTCCCGATGATTTCAGTCTTGCGTCTCGGCGTAGAACGATAGTTTCTGCAGAGGAAGGGAGGTTGTTAATCACATTAAATGGGAGAATAGTTATCTTAAGCTGGATGGAAATAGCACGCGGGGCAATAACAATAACAAGTGCAGCGGTGATAAGCGTTAGATAAACCCCCACGTCGGCTGAGTCAGCGAAAGGAGAAGGTCTGCAGATAAGACCAGTGGCAACCTTTAAGAGGCTAAGAACAAGACCAGATAGTGTCAGCAGGGCACACGCGATTGCCGGTGGGGGATGAGTCACATAGCACCCATAATCGGGGATCTCACTTCGGAGATATCGCTTCGGGGACTTCATATCGGGGGTTTCAGTCCGGAAAATCGTCGACCCGCTTGGACTCCGGTAGAGGGCGGTTCTGCTGAGGCTCGAAGATCTGCATGGACTCCTGGAGCGATGTGGCCAACCAGGTGACCACCTTCAGAATGATGTCCATTTGGGAGATGATGAACCAGGAGATCATGATGAGGAGACCCATGGCCAGGGCGGTGACCACGAAGCCCGTCACCTGGAGGAGGACTTGGCAAGTTGCATTTAGGCAGAATGGGAGAAGGAGTTGGAGGTGTTCTCTACAGACCCCGGCCACACAGCCCTCCACAGCCTGGATGTTGATCGAGGAGGCCGAAGGCCGCCAGTGAAAGGAGGCGGTTTCGTCTTGACGGGACTCGCTCTGCTGCTCCTTGCCCTCGGCCCTTCCGTCCCTCAGGACCTCGGCCGTGTCATAGTCTATGTGGCGAGTGGTGAACTTCCTGGTTCTGGTCTCCGTGACCCTCGGCGACACATCTTCCGAAGAGTAACTGTCGCGATCCAGGGAGCGCGTTCGGAGAGTCCTATCCTCTCTGCGGGAAGAGTGGGAGCTCGAGGGGAACTCACTGCTGGCAGAGCGGAGCAGGGATGGCTGGGATCTGGGGGCACTGGCCGCGCTGTCGGCACTTGTGGCCTCCGTCTGGGAGTCGGTTCCACCCGCATGCTTCTTCGCCGGCACCGCTGGTGGAATCTTCTTCCTCTTCCGCGGCGGCAGCGGATCATCCTTGGTGTCCGTGCCCTGGGATATCCCCACTGGCCTGGTGTAGACGGTGGAGCGGTGCTCCCGCTCCTGCAGAGCCTCCTCGGAGACTGCGCGGTCGACATCCTCTGCAGAGTTCGTCTGCGAGTGACTCTTCGCCTCGTCCTTTTCGCGCTCATCCATGATCTAGCTGCAACTGCTTCGGGGCACCCGGCTTCCATTCGTTCATTTTACGATTTTTGGCATAGTTCTCAGACTAGAAAAATCTACGAAATGCCTGCTTGCTATCTCTGTTTTGGCATTTTCTCTGTCGAACCGGTTGGCCAAAAGTGCCCAAACGCAATTAACACTTTGCCAATTAAGTTTCGACTGAGCGAGTGCTGCGAATAGTTGGGTTTTTATGGGCAAGCTCACATCATTTGATTTGTCGGCGCCGAAAAGGAAGCTAGCGACCGCGAAATCTAGTTAATCTAGGGTGGGGGAAGGCCAGCCTTGTGGAAGGAAGGTTCACTTAAAATTCAATAAAGGACTACTATTCATTTACTAGAAGTCTTGTCGGCTTATCTTTTAAAAGAATATCAAGGTTATTAATTGAGAAAAATAAAAATCAATGAAAAGCGAAATACACTCAAAGGAAACTACGGAGATTTATTCTTTTTTGAAAGGTGAATTAGCAATTACTACAATACGTATAAGGTGGAAACAAACAGAAAATATCAAAGGTTCTCAGCTAAAAATTTCAAAGCTCAGTAAAGTGAGGATTCTTAAATAGTAAAGCTTTCTTGTAAGGTGGGAGCCGCTCTATATATCGAATCGAAAATGCCCCAATATAAATGTAGGCAATCTTTATGCCTTGTGATAACCAACACTCTTCCACAACACACCTTTCCATAGGTACTCCTACACCCACAGCCAACACGAGTAATGGGGAACAGAGACACCGCTGCACCTGTTAGTTTTCCCGCAATCTAAAGTTATTGAAAATCCCCCCTTAGATAACCCTTATCACCGTCCAAATATTTACCTGGGGAAATCGCTGCGCATCTTGAGCGGCAGCGTGAGTCTGTCCTTGGATTGGTCTGCGCTGATGGATCGCTGCACCTGCTGGGTCTTCGGCTCCTCCTCCTCCTGACTGGAGCTGGGTACGACCTCCGAGGTGGTATCCGCTACTACATACTCCTCAGAGGCCGGGGCAGGGGGGTCCGTTTCGAAGTCGGATATCTGGTCCACTTCGTCCTCGGAACGCACCTCGTGGATGCTCCCGCCTTGGATGCTGGGTATGGAGCTGCTGCGACTGCTGCCCAGGCCTGGCAGGCGTATCCGTCGCGGGGGCGTGGCTGGGGGAGTGCGTTGTTCCCCGGAGTAATCCTCGAAAGATGGGTGACGACGGTTCTCTAGCAGTTTGAGGCTGTGCCGCTCCTGCTTCATGAAGCAGACGGTGGTTTTCAGGGTTTCAAAGCGGTGCACCTTCTGGCGCACATCCAGCAGGGCGGGATCGGGAGTGGAGGGCGTCGTGGGAGAGTCCCCTGGGGTGGTGACCTCCGCTCCTCCTCCGCCGCCGCCGCCGCCGCCGCTTTCCGGCGCCACCTCGTGCATCTTGAGCAGGGAGCGTCGGTTGAAGGCGCTCTCCGTGTCGGAGTTCACGGAGTACGAGAGCTGGAACGAGCTGGAGCTGCTGCTGCTGGGCGGAGAACCTGCACCGACCGCCTCCGGCTGGCTACTGGCGAGTGTGCTCGAGTGGCGTTCCTGCTCCGCCGCCTGCTGGCTGATCCGGCGGCGCGAGTTGCGCTTGTTGAAGTTGCGGTTGCTGAGATTGCGCTCCCGCCGGAAGGGCAGCGGACTGAGATCTTCGTCGGCCATTTCGGCCGCCAGCGGGTGCTCCCGATAAACCTTATCTGCCGAGTGGGTGCTCTCTGTCTGCGCTTTTCCTGGTCTCGCGGCGCTTTTCACTTCGACATTATCACTGGGCTATTCTCTCCCAGCGAACCCTGCTTCTCCGCTCCAGCCGAATTAAATGCTTCGCGACCAGCTATTTACTTTCGGTTTTGTCACCGCCAAGTGTATATAATGTTTATCTTATTTTGAATTTTTGCTGGGTTTTTTGCTTCAGCTTTTTGCGTTAAAAACACGTATTCGTATCTGCCCGCTGGTGTTGGCGGCAGCAGTTGCGCTTTTTGTTCTTTTTGTCGCTATATTGCGCTGCAAAACAGAAATTTGTAATTAAAGCGATTCGTATCGTCAAAGCTCTATAAATAAAGTATCAAAGTTTGTACGAGTTTGTACGTCCAATTAGACGTGTAGGGGGTCGAATTGCTGACGGAAAGCGAATGCAAATTCTGACAGGGACTTAAGTCATTAACGACTAGGAAATCCGGAGGGGAACCTTGGAACAATATAATATTTAATCGGTAAGGTAATCAGTAAGGAACACTACCATTTTGCTAAGATCAATTCTGAGCTATAACGATGATCGGCACTTCTGCTTTATATAACCACGGCAGGCAAGCACTTTCTCTGAATTAGGACCTCTCCCACTCCATGCAGATGCTTAAATATTTGCACGGCATTTATCTATGAGATAGAAGAGATTTGTTTTATGACAAATGACGTCAAGTTGTCGGAGGAAGGGAAGGGAGGCCTTCTGGGTGTAGTTAATTATGTGTGACGTTTGGTGCGCTGTTTCTGCCTTTTTATTTGAGCAAAAACAAGTACAAAGCACTCGAAACCGCAAATGAGGCACGACAAAAAGCAAATCAAGAGTGAACGGCTCGACAGCCTGAAAAAGAGAAGGAAGTACGAAGTTCCCCCAGCAAAAGAAAGCAGACAAAGCGCAGAAATGCAGCGTTTCGATTCCGGAACAGCTCCGCATTTGAATGTGCCCCTATCAAGAGCCATTTCTTGCCCACTGTGGAGCGATACAGATTTTTAATACTTCCCACGTTGCTATAAGCCAGGGATCCTTAAAGACCTTTAGGATTTTTTAAGCCCCACAAATAACTATTTAAAAACTCAGGTAACTTTCAAAGTAATATTACTCGTGGTAGATTATGGCCTGCATTGTATCCAGGTTCGTCACTAATCAGATATTTATGACCTAGTTAGATAAGTCCTAACACCCTATGGTATTGCTCTGGCGGAAGTACTCCCAACTTGTATCTTATCGGGTCATACATTGTGTAGTGGTTACTGCTTTATTGCTGCAATTGGCAGTGCAGTTCCACCAAGGTTTTCCCCACTCCAAAAAAGAACCCCATTATCTCAAGCGATTGATTGGGTTACATGACGTGACCCTGACTCCATATTTCGCCTACTTGGGATGCGGATTATCTGCTCATTGAACTTCGGGCTTCTTGGGGGTTTTTCAATCGTTATTAATAGACCGCAAACTGGTTATAGCCGCCTGATTGGCCATTTAGCGTCGTCACATGCAGGTTCCATTGTGTGTGGCTTGGACTGCCGCGCGACTCCCCTGCATTGTTTTGGTGCTGATCTGAAGTATACATCCTCCACGAAATATTTCAAGATCAGTGGAGCGTGGTAACTGGGAATGCTCATTTGAACAGCTTACAAAGTTCCCTGTCGATCGCCTATGATTCACCCTGGCTATCTGCCCTGCGCCACCCACTCCTTATCGCGACCTCTGATATTTGAATGGGTTTTAAAGCCACTTCAGTGTATTTTCGGCGCACACTGATAGTCGGAAAGGGGAACTTTCGGTGGGCCATCGAATAGATACGGGTGGGAACCTAGAATCAGGGCCCAAACAGAGTTTCCATCGCCGCGTTACTGTTTAGTCAGCCGATTACAGAGTTAGGGCAAACAGAGTAATGGCTCAGAGGGGAAAACCGCTCGTTACTGACACGACTTGGCACGACCGACTGTAGAGACCAAAACAGCTTTGCAGCCCAACTGATTCCCGAGAACTGTCACACTTTGCGTTTAGTTGCTGCGTTAAGACTGGAGTTTGATTTTCGGGTCTCGCACAGTTCACAGTTTGTGGGCACGTGCTAATGAGACGGCTTGTAAGCGCGTGCAGGGGCTTATATAAGTGAGTTTGTTTCTTCACTGTCTGGCATTCGAGCCCACTTGCCAATTTTGGCACTTACATTGTGGCTCTTATCGGTTTCGGCCTGGCTTGAGGTCGCGGCGCACGCTGCGTATACGCAATGCCTCGAGGGATGTACTGAGTGTGGTTCTTTGGGTCGATCGCCGAGACGGGGAACTGTTACCGACGGCGCCACGTTCGCTCACCTGCGCCTCTGAATTCGCACTGAGGTGAGCGGGCCGAGCAAGTGGCAGTGCAGCAAGTGCGATCCGCGAGCTCGCTCCGCCTGTATCTGAAGCGCTCTATCCGTATCTCTGCTCCCGCCGTCTGGCTCGCTTTTAACCGTTCGCCGAGTTAGTTTAATTTTTTATTCGCGCTCGCTTTTTTCGCATTTGCCGGATGGCTCTCTCGGGCCCATAGCACAGCGGTTCCGTTCTGTGCCGCATTTTCCACAGCAAATTATTGTCATAATTCCGCCTCTCGTTCCCCGCAGCGCCTTCCATTCTCGAGAGCCACTGCAGGCGGCATAAATTCTTAATTAGTCTGGGCCACACGGAGAGTAATTAGTGTTAGCTTAGCAGAATATAGAAATATATACATTTTCAATTTTAATTTTTAAGACTGCATAAATACCTTTTTAAAGAATTTATTAAGTATTTTCTCTTTCAGTCTCTGAAAATACATATTTTAAATCTTTTGAAAGGTTTTTAGTTATAAATACAAGTATCTTACAACTTATTTAGCTCATTTACTAAGTATAATAAATAAATACATGCTAAAGATATATCAATACTTTCATAATTCAAATAATTAGTTTAAATAAATGTAGGAAAATATCAAAATGTAAGCTCAGCAAAGGACTTTCAGTTGCTTTTCCTACCCGACAACAAAAGTAAAATGATCTATATTATGCTAAAGAGTATTTCTCCCCGTGCACTAACACTTTTGGTCGTCCCAAGAAAGAAAAGAAAAGGCATGCGGAGAGAATTCCCCCACAACCAGGCAGTCTGGCAGAGCACCTTCCAAATCGAAAACGAACCGAATATTTTCCGACTATCTAGCAGTGTGCCAAATGAGCTGCGGAGTTGTCAGGAAAACTGCGCGGGTGATCCGCCGTGTATTTTTCACCTGTCCCACTCGATTCTGCACTCGTCAGCGTTTTTGAAATGTCTGCCTTATCGGGAGTGGTGCCCTATCTTATCAAAGGGGTCTACAATCGAAACCTCCAGCAGAAAGCCAAGAGCTGAATACACGACGCCGCATTATGGCCACAAATCGGTCATTTTCTGCGGATTTTCTCTTGATTCCCAAGAACTCTGGGCTCAGTTTTCTGGGCCTTTCGTTCGGCTTGCTTTTGCGCCGATTTGCGCTTATCTTTGCACATTTTCGAGCGTACTGCGCCCGCCAACACAAAAAGTGGCCGAATCGCATGGAATTCTCGCTCCAGCTGTGGGAGTCCCATGGCTTTGCCAACTGTCGAAATCGACTGCGTTTTATTGTGTTTACTCACCAAGATTGGGAGTGGTAAAGCCAGGAAATTGTGGGAGTCCCATGTGTGCTAAGTGCACACTTTATCGCTCTTCGATCGCCAAAATTTTATAACAATTTATTGGGGCGCAAGGTAATCCATAGATAATTTTTAGTCATAGAAAAAATGAGAATTCAACAGCTATTGCCCTTCAGAAATTTTCCTTTTTTAAATTTGTTATTGCATTTAATGAAATTGTAACTGTGTTTAACCTTTTTTATTTTTTAAAGTTAGGCGCCACTTTTGAAAACTCCAATTCGCCCCGCCATAATTGAATTCGCCGCAAACAACTATCACCTAGCCGAGCTAACAACCTAGCACAGACTTCCACCCGCTAAATCCATATCACATACCACAACCACTTTACTCAGAGTTGCCGGACTATTCGCCCTTCAAATGTAGCCGTTAAAATTTAAATATAACATATATGATAATAAGCCTTTAATAAACGATTAGCTTTTTAACTTCTTTGCATATTTTCTACATAAACGTTTTTCCAAATACATTGAGGCACCACAAATACATTTCAACGTATTTCAGCGACCATTGCTATAGCTTAACCAATGCGAATATCTTTTTATTACAAAGACAGAAACCACTGAAAACCAATTTAAATTGAATTGTCTAAATCTTTCATAGGCTGACAACCCTGCGAAGTGAACCTGATGCCTCCCACATAAGTAAACATCTTAGATGCACTCGGATTTCGTCGCCGGGCACCGCCAGTCGAGATCGAACTGAGGCAAAGTCCAGGGCACCGCCGTCGTTTCATTGGGCGTTTCAAATTTCCTGGCGGCTTTAATTGCCGATTTTCCATTATCTTTGATTTTGTATATATGCGACGGAAATTCCTGCGAATGTGGGAAAGTGATGATAGGATAGGACACAATTTTCCTTACATATATTAAGTCGAATATAATGGAATACCTATTTGATACTAGAATACTGTTCCAAATTTTGACACTTTGGAGTCAGGGTCTGTCCATGTATTAAGTAATGAAATACGTTTTACTTAATACATAGTGGATCGAACGAGGGAAGGTGGACAGACCCTTCCATGTGATTTTTATTTTATAGAACCTACTGGGTATTACACATTTTGTTGTCAAGCAAAAACATTTATTTATTTGTTGTCCAAATTTGCCCATTCTAACAATTAACTCTGATTAAGTCGTTGGTTTAAAATTCTCTATTGTTATCACTTAATAGAATACTTAATGTGCCGGAGTGTGAGCTTTTGGGGAGGAGAATGATTAATGCCAGAGAACGAATGTTTGGAACTCTAGGGTATTGTATTGCTTATAAGCAATAACCACCTGGTATTTTTGTACTTCTTAATTAGAATGTTTAAACTGTCTTTAAGCAGGCACTGAAAGCACAATCAAGTATTTGCTACCTTTATTTTTGCTACTATAATTGGTTTATAATTGCACAGAGAGCAGGGTATACTAGGCAGAATGAGAGGAGAGGAGAGAGTGACTTTGGAAGACTAACTAACGAAATCCGATGGCCAAGTTAGGAAGCCAAGGCAAGCTCAGAGGAGCACTGCACTCCACCCACAAAGAGGGTGCTGGAGGAACCTAGTAGCTGGTTAAATATGTTAACTAATCCACTGACTGCGTTTCCCTCCCAACGCCCACTGGACGTGGAACCAAGAGAGAGCGCCTACCTTTAGTCGCTCTCTCTAGCTCTCGCCCAAGCCGGCCGGCTTACGCAGACACCCACGGGCTTGGGAGAGAGTGGCGTTTCGAAGAGAGCCCGTGGGCGAGCGTATAAAAGCAGCGCGCCGGCAGAAGAAAGTCAGTTGCTGTGCAGTCGCTGTGGCGATCGGTTCAGTGAGTGAAAGCGTCCCGAGGAGGAGAGAGAGTAGCAGAGTACCGCTCGATTGGCAACTGAAGAACGGAGAGCCGCCCAGTCCGCAGCCGATTTGAATTCTTCCCGAGGTAAGCCACCGGGGTCCCGGTCTCCGCCTGGAGGCACCCACCGGGACTCGTGCCGCCCAGTGATGTAATTACGCACTCAGCCCGCAGAGCAGCAACGCGCCGAGCGACCGTCCCAGCCTTGCCAAAAATTGGAAAACGCTTTTGCGAACTTCGGAGCCAGCCGAACGGTGGCTGGTCGCGACTCGAATCGGTTCTAAAATTACACCCGTTGGCTTTTTGGCTTCGATCGGTTTGATTTTTGGGTCAATCGATTCGAAATCGAAAAGTTTGGACTCGTTTCGCCGATCCGCAGTGCGCGCGGATCTCTCGCCCCGCTCGCAAGCAAGTATGTGAAGGACACGTCGCGAGCCGATCACCAGAAGCCTCTTCTTCTGCCTCCCCAGAACCGATCGGATCGGATCGGATCAGAACATAGAAACGACCACGGCACCGCCGCCGACCGTGGAGTGCGTGAACGTATTTCGAAGCGTGAGGTACTCGGGCCGGGAGCCCTCGAGGGCAGTGCATCCTCAGACCAGAGCCCCATCGAAACGCAGGCTTACATAACCCCGACCAGCACCTTCCGAGGCACCGAAAAGTTGGGAACCGAGCAGTCAGGAACGTTTCCGAACTGATAGTGGACCAGGGTCCCGACGTTCGGGTTCTAGTGATAACCCCAGCGCCCAGTTCATCTCGGACAGCTGCCCATATGGCCGGCTGTGCACGTGAATCCAAAGGCCCATTCCCTGCCCACTGACGCAGTCCACCGTCCCCTGGGTCCTTGACCCCCGCGTGACCCCCGCCCTTTCCCACGCATTCTGGTCCGCACTCGGTGATTGGATAATCTTGGCGTCACTGCCTGCGCCAACCTTTTCCCACGATTAAGTGAAACCATTTCCCCCGACTTGGTGCCCGAGTGCCAGATCAAAGAGCCAAAATAGACCAGCGATCGGAACTGAATCCAATCATGACACCGAAACACGGCGACGGACCGAATTAAATTCAATTGAAGCTGTCGTGGCACCAAGTGCCGGGGAAGGAGGGCAGGAGATAGCGCCGAGCAGTCCAATCGATGGCTGCAACCCGAGACTCCCCGCTCCGAAAGCGAAATTGCAGAGTGCAGCGGAAGAGGCGGCCAGTCGGGCGTTACTGAGTGCCAGTGGGGGAGGGGTCGGGATCTCGGTGACTGACTGGGCGCCCTGCCAAAAGCGCGGCGCAGGCAGAGATGCCTCGGCCATTCAGGCATCCCTGCACCGAACGCAAACGGGTTTGCGTTCCCCTTGGATCCTGTCCCACGTTCAAGTACTTGCCCAGCCAGGGAAGTGTCGACTGCAATGGGAACAGGGGCGTGCGCCCCTCCTCCCGCGATTCTTCCGCCGCAGCGCCAACGCCCCACAGATACTGAGCCCGACTTTTGCGCGACTCGGCAAAAACGAGAAAAGAAAGCAAAACGCTGGGGATGGGTTGAAGGTGGGCAGTGAAGGAGTGGTGTCTGTTGCTCTGACGTGCGTGGGTGTGTTGTCTGCGGACAATCAATGCACTTCCGCCGGGGTCTCAGGGGGAATACTCTTGGGCACATACTGTACTGCAGCCTTACGGCAATTATCTGTTCTGTCAACTTTTGCCTTGACTGCGCTTGATTTACTGCACTGCTCTTGGGTAGCAGCGCCTAATAAGGCCAGAAATAAATAGCTGGGCAAACATGGCCTCACAAGCATGAGTATCAAAGCTAGCAAACAGATTATATCAGCCTACCCCCAGCGGAGCCCCCGTAGAGTCTTCTAGTCACTCTCTATCTTAGATCTTGAGCAGTAAAAGTTTACGAACCCCTCTTATCCTTATCGCCCACGCATATTCTGACCCACTTCACCCGCAAACGTTTGTCACGTTCTCCTTATCACAAAAACCGGGCTAGCGACTGATTACCGGGTTCAAACTTATAACAAACATAAACAAAATTGGGAAAACAATCTGGCTATTTCGCCATGAAATGAAATTAGAGGGTTCAATAATTGGAATTCCCTTAAAGGTTCTGTAGTACAAAATATGCTAGTATCATACCAAAATAGCCATCAATTTATATTGAGGCAGTCTGACAACTTTCATAAAGCGAACTTACCTAACCCAATGTTTCTGTTAAACTAAAATGAGTAATCGGGAATACTTTCGACTTGATTTCAAGAACGTTTCATCTCACATAAGTAGGAAGCAGAACTCTATAAGAGATTGGTGGTTCTCTTTGTGGAAGTTGTACTGTGTTTGTGTGCCCTAGCATTACATTGATAAGAATATGGATACCATATCCCGTCGATGACTAAGTCGGTTGTTCTACTTTCCCCTCGCCCTGCAGGGAATTGCATTGAGAAAGCGCAGAGATGGCCGATGAAGCACAAGCACCACCAGCTGAGGGCGCACCACCAGCCGAGGGCGAGGCACCACCGCCCGCCGAGGGGGCCGAGGGCGCCGTCGAGGGCGGAGAGCCCGCTGCTCCGGCAGAGCCCGCCGAGCCCATCAAGCACAGCTACACGCTCTTCTACTTCAACGTGAAGGCGTTGGCCGAGCCCCTGCGCTACCTGTTCGCCTACGGCAACCAGGAGTACGAGGATGTCCGCGTCACCCGCGACGAGTGGCCGGCCCTGAAGCCAAGTGGGTTCCCAAAAATGCCCGACTCTCGGGATCCGTATAACCTGGTTCTCCTCCTCCCACAGCCATGCCCATGGGCCAGATGCCCGTCCTCGAGGTGGACGGCAAGCGTGTGCACCAGAGCATCTCGATGGCCCGCTTCCTGGCCAAGACCGTCGGCCTGTGCGGCGCCACTCCGTGGGAGGACCTGCAGATCGACATTGTGGTGGACACCATCAACGACTTCCGTCTAAGTAGCGAACAATGTGTGCCTCAGTTTCATGTTCAGTGTCCTTGATTAACTCTGGAATTTTTAATGTATAGAAATTGCAGTCGTCTCGTACGAGCCGGAGGACGAGATCAAGGAGAAGAAGTTGGTCACCCTGAATGCCGAGGTCATTCCATTCTACCTGGAGAAGCTCGAGCAGACCGTCAAGGACAACGACGGTCACCTGGCTCTGGGCAAGGTGGGTGATAGAGCTTGATAAGACTCCGCTAGAGAACTCGCGGTTAGGACGACCATCCTTGATTGAGGACCCTTAGTTTTCAGCTTCTCTATGACACAGCCCATCCTTGCAAATAAACCCCCTTCTCCACCCACAGCTCACCTGGGCCGACGTGTACTTCGCAGGCATCACCGACTACATGAACTACATGGTCAAGCGCGATCTGCTGGAACCCTACCCCGCCCTGCGCGGAGTCGTGGATGCCGTCAACGCCTTGGAGCCGATCAAGGCCTGGATCGAGAAGCGCCCCGTCACCGAGGTCTAGGGCCCGGACTGGAGTTGGGAGGAGGAAACATTGCACACCACTCACACACAACCGCGCTGCAGAGATGCAGAGATGCACACCACCCACATCCGTACACATTTTGTTCCTTTTGCGGAGGATCCGGGTCCGAGGAGCGGCGGACTTTCGCACGGGGTCATAGACGCGTAGGAGTTTAGCACGTATCACTATGGACGAATCGTGTTCGTTCTACTTTCTTGGTTATAATTCTCTTTGCATGGCGCTATATACATATTTCTATTGGGATCCGCCCGCGGATCGAGTTCGTTAGCTTCTTCTGAAACGATGAAAGACATAATACTTATTGCACAGTTTATAATATTTTGGCCTACCTTTAGAACGTACATTTAGCGCACATACGCAGACGCCTGCTGTAACTATACTTTTAAATACAAATTCTGCGAGTGGTTCATCCTTTAGACGTATTCTATTATAATTAATTCTCTGCGAGGAGCTCAACAAATATTTAAACAAATGCAGCGAAGGCTGATCAGCAATTACAAGTTTCATTAATTTTTTTTTTATTTCTACAACACGCCATCGCGGCCCCAGGAATTTTCTTCGTCTCATCCAGTTCCCAGTAAAGTACATCTCAAAAAAGACTCACAGCAATAGAACCGGACTCCTTGAAAATTAACCAAAGTCAAACGATATTGAAAATCTTCAAGAACAGACTTTAACTGCCAAATTCAAATGCACACCATCACTCACATTATTCATTTTATTTATTCAAATTTGTAATTGTATTTTTTTAAATATTTTCACAAAACACTTTAAATAAACTAAACACCTAAAAAGGAATGAGCACTTTTCGAAAGCACCTCAACTCGTTTTACTTATTTTTGAAGAATGTTTGCTGATCTAATTTGGCACAATATTTAATTTCTAAATTAATTAGTTTTCCATTATCATTTTTCAAACTCAAAATAGCATAAAAAGGTTTGACATATTAAAAAGGAATCAACTTTTAAAAATATGAAAACAGTTTATATTTATAACATTTTCTGTCACGTCGGACATACTTAGCTTAAAGGTTTAAATGCACATTGGTCCATCATTGTTTCATAGTCCTCCATCGGCAGTTTCGGTTACTGGTGCTTCCAGTTGGGAGGACGCTTCTCGAAGAAGCTGGCGATGCCCTCTTTGGTGTCGCCCAGCTGAAAGTTCTCGCACATCTTCGCCTGGGCAGCAGCGAAAGCTTCCGCCTGGGACATGGCCAGCTGCTTGTAGTAGAACTCCTTGCCCAGGGAGATGACGGCCCGGCTCTTGGCCTTGATGGCGTTGGTGATTTCCTCGATCTCCTTATCCAGATCCTCGGCTGGAACTGCTTTGGTGACCATGCCCGAAATGTAGGCTTCTTCGCCGGTCACGGGAAGACCTGTCATCAGCATATAGGCGGACTTTGGACGCGACATGATGCGGGCGACGGCCACGCCGGGAGTGGAGCAGAAAACTCCTACACCAGCTCTGAAAGGGATTGATAGCTTGATTAAAATAATCAATGGAGGTTCCACATCCCTACCCCGGGGTGGAGAACTTGCTGTTCTTGGAGCAGACCACCATGTCGCAGGAGACCACCAGTTGGCAACCCGCAGCCGCCGCATAGCCATTGACCTTTCCTATCACGGGCACCGGCAGCTTCTGGATGTCGCTTATAACGTCGGTTAGCTTCTGGAACACGCAGGTCTGTACCTTGGGGTCGTTGTGCAGCTCCTTGAGGTTGTGGCCCGCCGACCAGATCTTGCCCTGGGCCGTGAGGACCACGCATCTCAGGTCCACATTGTCCTTATCCTTGATCAGGGCATCCTGAAGGGCAGTCATCATCTCCAGTGATAGGGAGTTCAGGGTTTTCGGGTGATTCAGTGTTATCTCCCGCACTCCCTGCTCCTCCTTGACCAGGACCAGGTCACTAGCTGCACTGCTGGCGAAGCGGAGCACCTGTGGCGTCCAACCTGTTGCATATTTGGATATTTTCCAGGAGTTCGGCAAAGCACGCAACATTTTTGTTTTGATTTGGCACCAGTGTTGGTAAACTTGCCGGCCCAACAGCTGACCACCTATCGGAACAGCTGCTTATCGATTGCAAGAGTCATCGAAACCGCTATGAGTTTGTACGATTGAAAGTTGGAGTTTTATCCGCGTTTTTCGAAGCCTTTCCGCGTACTTAGCTGCCCCACTGTACAGGTGAGTAACCGCCCAGGTGCGTCAACACCGATGCCTTTGTCCGTGCATCAGCTGAGCGGCCAGGCACAACAACAACGCCAGAAGCGGGAGCCTCTTATGTACTTGGCGAACCTGAACCTATGTGACTACCACACAGGCAGAAGTTTATCAGCCGCCAAAGCCATTTGTGCTCGTCGCCCCACATTGTGGCCCCACAAATCAGTTAACCATTCGAACCGCGACAGTGCGGATCCCGTCCGATCCCCCGATTCGAGCTCCACTAAAGGGTATTCGTGTTCCCCCTCCATTCCCACAGCTGCCTCAAGATGCGTCCATTCTCCGGCAGCGACTGCATCAAACCCGTCACCGAGGGCATCAACCGGGCCTTCGGCGCCAAGGAGCCCTGGCAGGTGGCCACCATCACGGCCACCACGGTCCTGGGAGGCGTCTGGCTCTGGACAGTGATCTGCCAGGATGAAAGTGAGTTGGTGGTGAAGAGCTCCAGGGAAGAGTTCGCTTTGAGTATTATAAGAGGGACTTGAAGGAGTGTGGGAAGTAGATCGTGGAGGTCAAGTTCCCTGGGCTTGTATACCAAGTAAATATGTCATCCACTAGAAGGAAAGCCAGTTCTTGAGCGGGTTCAATATGGACAAGTTTCCTGATCATATGCACAAGATTATGCCAAGTCACTATAGTCAGCCCACTCCTCCTGTTCTTAAGTTGCAAGGCAAGGCACGTCAATTACCTAAATCCATCAAACTATCTTATCTAAAGGGTGCGTTCATTCAACACCCCTTAAAAAATAGAGTTGGAACTCTTTAAAGTACAGCAGATAATTTAAAATAAAAAGCCACATTTTATAAAGTACATATATAAAATATTATGATTCAAAGTTTCATAAGCTCCTAAAGTATTTACTTATGACAAAGAATTGAACTCTTATCAAAAAGTAGCTTAATGTATAAATAGTGGGTTCCCAACAGTTTGGAGGAACAGTCTTCTATCGACTTAACATACAATATAGCTGGAAATATTTTTCCCTGGTAAATAGAAAGGCATTTAATGCAATTGAAGTCAATCCGTATTACTATCTTTAAGAAATAGACCCCACCGTGTACTTTGGCCTTAGATAAGCATGATCAAATGGCATGTACTCGGCGGCTGCCCTCCACGAACTTCTGTACTTAATCTATCCCCAGATTACGTTAGATTAGAGTTTAAATGTTTGTTAAAGCGTGTAGCAACTCAAAATCAATGAGATATGCAAAGTTCAACAGCTTGAAACAGAGGAAGTCGATAAGATTGAGATATCCCCCTTTATCTATGAATATACATATGTTGGAATCCATGTAGACCCCATTTATATCGTCTGCCTAGTACCAGAACTAATGAAATTCGGTAGTTTCCCGGAGCCATGACTAATGCGTTTGATTAAGAAGACTCATATTGGCTAGCATAGCTTGATAAAGGGTTCCATAAAACGTGTCCGAAGCTTCGTCTACTCCAAAACACGCCATATCTAATAAACTTTGAGTGGTATCATATATCGTTTATCAGGCCACAATTCATCTCAATAAACGTCCTTTGTTTTGGGTCTGTTCACCTCAAGATAAGCCTAATTTTAGCTTTTGATATTTTTTATGAATTAACCAGATGTCTAGAGTCGAGGGTTGTAGAATAATGTCTTTAAGCCTAAACCAACTAATCCCAAATCTCCTATTGCTCCAGGTCTTTACATCCGTGGCAAGCGTCAGTTCTTCAAGTACGCCAAGAAGATTCCCGCCGTGCGTCGTCAGGTGGAGACCGAGTTGGCCAAGGCCAAGAACGACTTCGAGACGGAAATCAAGAAGAGCAACGCCCACCTCACCTACGTGGAGACTCTGCCCGAGAAGGGACTCAGCAAGGAGGAGATCCTTCGACTGGTGGATGAGCACCTGAAGACCGGCCACTACAACTGGCGGGATGGCCGGGTATCCGGCGCCGTCTACGGCTACAAGCCCGAGCTGGTGGAGCTGGTCACTGAGGTCTACGGCAAGGCCTCCTACACGAATCCCCTGCACGCTGACCTCTTCCCGGGCGTGTGCAAAATGGAGGCTGAAGTCGTGCGCATGGCGTGCAACCTCTTCCACGGAAACTCCGCCAGCTGCGGCACAATGACCACCGGCGGCACCGAGTCCATCGTGATGGCAATGAAGGCCTACAGGGACTACGCAAGGGAGCACAAGGGGATCACCCAGCCAAACATCGTGGTGCCGAAGACAGTGCACGCTGCCTTCGACAAAGGCGGTCAGTACTTCAACATCCATGTGCGCTCCGTGGATGTGGATCCAGAGACCTACGAAGTGGACATCAAGAAGTTCAAGCGTGCCATTAACAGGAACACTATTCTGGTAGGCATTTGCATGGTTAATTTATCATAATTAACCTGACACTTAATCTTACTCCTTTCCTTGCAGCTGGTTGGCTCCGCACCCAACTTCCCCTATGGAACCATCGATGACATCGAAGCCATCGCCGCTCTGGGCGTGAAATACGATATTCCCGTGCACGTGGACGCCTGCCTGGGCAGCTTTGTGGTGGCCCTGGTCCGCAACGCCGGCTACAAGCTGCGTCCCTTCGACTTCGAAGTCAAGGGAGTGACCAGTATCTCCGCTGACACCCACAAGTACGGGTTCGCGCCAAAGGGATCGTCAGTGATCCTTTACTCGGACAAGAAGTACAAGGACCACCAGTTCACCGTGACCACCGACTGGCCCGGTGGCGTGTACGGCTCTCCCACCGTGAACGGCTCCCGTGCTGGAGGCATCATCGCCGCCTGCTGGGCCACCATGATGAGCTTTGGCTATGATGGCTATCTGGAAGCCACTAAGCGCATTGTGGACACGGCTCGTTACATCGAAAGGGGGTAAGGCTGCCAAGGAACCAAATGAAATATGTATTAATTATTATCCTCCTTTCTAGCGTTCGCGACATCAATGGCATCTTTGTGTTCGGCAAGCCAGCCACTTCGGTGATTGCCCTGGGCTCCAATGTTTTCGACATTTTCCGGCTGTCGGACTCGCTGTGCAAACTGGGATGGAACTTGAACGCCCTGCAATTTCCCTCTGGGTGGGTGACTCACCTTTTAAATTAGCGATGCCATTCTAATAGGTAACATTCATCTTTTAAGCATCCACATCTGCGTGACGGACATGCACACACAGCCCGGAGTGGCGGAAAAATTCATTGCCGATGTGCGCAGCTGCACGGCGGAGATCATGAAGGATCCCGGCCACCCGGTGGAAGGAAAGATGGCCCTCTACGGCATGGCCCAGAGCATACCCGACCGCTCGGTGATCGGAGAAGTGACGCGCCTCTTCCTGCACTCCATGTACTACACGCCCAGCCAGAAATAGACACCTGGGGCAAGCCCCTCACTCTGCGCCCACCCCACGGAGCTGATGCGTTTCCTGTGCCGTATTCAAACCACCAAAACACCCCGCTGTTAACCTTCCTCAAGCAAATCATTCTAGCCTGCATTTAGTGCTGTAACCGAGGGTACAAACGTCGTCCTACGCCTAAAGGATCTATGTGCATCCCGTATATCAACATTTGTCGCTCTTGGAGCCCTGTTATTGAAGTGTGTTTCTGTGTAACTTGCTAGTGAAATAATAAATAATATTAATCAATTTTGTACTCTAAACTAAACTCTTTTGTATTGTAGCTTAACTCCTAAATTGTTTTGCTGCCACACAGTTTCATCGATCGATTTGTTGGCATTTAACTTATATTTTGTTTGCATTTACCCCTCGCCAATTAACAATAATTGCTGCTGCGTGGGTATCTGCAATCCGGTCTGATCTGATCTGGGTTGGTACATGTTTCTATTTCTCCTCTAACATTTGCCACGCGTCGGCGTTTTGAATTCAGTTGATCTTCGATGCCCAAGCGACACGCCCATTTCCTCTTTGGTAGTTTATGTAAGTCTCGAATGGCGTGCACAAAATATTTCAAATAAATTTCTTTGGCGGAAACATTTATTTTGACGGGGAAGAGACTTGGGTGCACGCGTCCGATGTCACTTTCCGAAAATGAAATTAAAAATAGCCAAAAGTGAGCAACAAGTGTCGCGCAAAGGTGCTGATCAATTGGTGGCATCCATTTCAGGTCTCGACAAAGACGAAACCTGTCACCCCGAGAGGGCGCCCACGCAGCCCGGACTTCCTGCCCCTGCCACCTGGAATCTCGGAGCAGCACTCCTCCTCCGAGCCGGGGCAGCCAGAAAGATTCGGCTCAAACCGGGTTGCCAAAAAGCGTACGAAATAAGCCAAAATTCACCTTTCGTGACGCAGTCGCAGCTCCTCCGACTGCGCAGTCGCCGCCGACATCGCCGCAGCGCCGAGCGAAGGTGGAGCGCTCCCACTTGGCGGCGGCTCATTCGCTACGCGCTCGTCGAACCGCCGAGACGTGCCCAATCGCTGCCCTCGTCGCGGGTGTGAGAACTGCCCTCCGAACAAAAGCATAAATATATAAAAATATTCGGGGAGAAACCTGATTTCCCGCGAGAGTTGCACTTTCAACCGCCGATCTAAGCAGTTCTTATCGAGCTGAGGTGCCGCCTGCGAACGATTTACCACCAGCGTTTCCGTTTACCCCTCGCGGCTGCCAGTGCTATTGTGTTATAATACGATATGATTGGCACGGGGTGAATTAAGCCATCGCTCAGCCACCCAAGCGGTTTTCATTGAGTGCACATTGCGGAATTTCAATTACTTAGCCACTCGATAGGAAAGGAGCGCACTCCAAGGTAATTTCCAAGCAAACAGCACAGGTGAAAAAGTAACTCGATTCCCCGTGGACTTCGTGCGGCTGAGAGCGATAAGTTAAATGGCATATTAACGGCCAATTATACAGTCACCGGCCACAACATCATCATCGCGAATCGTTCATTCGGTTTTCAGTATCGATAAGGTAAACATACGACCTGAAATACGGGCTGAGCAAATGGGTGGAGGCCCTAGCTATAGGAAAGCAAACAGAACTTTGTTTTAGTAACCAACTGGTTCTCAAGCCAATATCGTTATGGTTGTTATTTAAACTGTTTCAAAGGTGGAAACAAAGCTCTTTTAGTTAGGAAACCGATGTAAAATAAATATGTGGTAGATGCATTATTATCCAACATTTTGCTCATTGGGGATTACTACCCATATTTCTGACTTATCCATGATATATATCCTTTTTTTCCCAGACAGAATAATATCAGTAACTTAACTTATCATAGAATAGCTGAATAAATATTGGAGTCCCCTTACAAAATATTGCGCAAAGTATCCATATCTGCCTATTTATAGAGCTCTCATATCGGAATCTCCTCGGTTCCCAGGCATATCCAAGGCTCATATTATGTTTACATCTTGACACTCCGCACCCGAGCCAGCGGTGGCGATAAGGTTCGCTTCCCCCACCCCTTGCCCACCATTATGTATTTTATCTAGCCGATAAGATACGACCGCGCACATACATACTGCGCTCGAATATCTCTAGGTTATATGGCAGACTTGCTCCAATTTCGCGCAGAAACTTTTGATTTGTCCGAACTCTTGATGGGTTTCTGTTTGGTCAGAAGTTGGCATGCAATGGGGCCATCAATGGGGCAGCACCCTTTCTGCATGCGCTCCCTGCTCGGCCAGATAAAGAGCTTGGAGCCTCGTGTGTGCACTTCTCGCCATGGCAACCTGCCGCCAGCCGGTCACAACAAGCGGGGAAGTCCACCACTGCGGGCGGAGTTGTTTGCCACCCAACAACAATGGCAACCCCCTGGCCGGGCCAAAGCCACCCAGAGGGAGGACATTCGTTCCAGCGAGTGGCCAGCTGGGCGCGGCTTTAGTGTCTGGCGTCATTACACCACTTATAGCCCATGTTTTCCAGAACTTTCGCTGCTCCTTTCGGTGTTTAATCGATAGAGTCCGGAACGAGGGAAGGAACCCTGATTCTGGGTTTCCATTTTCATGGCTGTTCCTCACTTGCCGTTTGTGTGCTAATTGCAGATCGAGGCTAAGTAACTGATTTGGGAGGGGGCTATGTACTTCGGAACGGCCACTGGGTTGGGGACTCCTCTGTGGGGGCGCAGACCCAGTCACTGTTGAACATTTGTTTTGAGCTCGTTAAGTTTGCCGTTAATTATCGTTTGGAATTTCGCGACGCAATACTGAAACCTATTGGCTTGGCAGGTGAATATCTCATGAATAGCTTATGTGGAAAGATACACAGAGTATGTGCCGGATGTTTTAAGGCTTTTGATGAGTTGGTACACAAAAAAAGGGACAAGTAAGATCGTTAGAGCTGTAAATAGAATATGTAGACTTGGTTTAGTCTATATCGAAGATAATAGGGGTTAACAAGATAACAAACTATTTACCCATGATGTAACCCCAATATGTAGAACATATGATAGGCTAACCAAACCTGTAGCTCATTTATTACCTATTAGTAAGTCTAGACCGAGATGAGAAGAGCTACCTAAACCTTTTAAATTCGAACCTCCACAACGCTCGGGGCTGCAGGTTTTCTACCTTCCAGTTTATACAGTTGTAAGTGAGAAATCAAATTATTTATTCACTTGAAAATCACTTCTCAGTAAGCAATCCTCCCAAGTTTATTAACAAACAATTAATATTCCCTTCACTTCCCAATACCCCTGCTATCTTTTGGGAAAAGCAAAAACGCAAGCCCACGGGTATTTCACAGTCGGTGAGCTATTTGCCATGCATATTTGCAACGCTCCAAAAAGTCCAATAAGCGGCAATCACAAGAGGCAGCAATCGCTTTTCCCCAGCAGAAAATTTGCATAAAAGCACATGTGGCATGTGCTCCTCAGTGGGAACCCAACTGATGTGCAAGTACACCGCAATTAACATCAGACTCGAGTGGTTTACATGCGATCGCTGTATTGACAAAGTCCCTCGTTTGCCGGCGGTTCCACAAATTTGAAATTGAGATCCGATCCGGTCCGGTCCGAGCCCGCCCCTCTGAGGCGCTGGCATGTGCCTCGTTTTGTTTCTAGACTCTGATTCTGGGCAACCTTCACACGAACCCGCACTGGAGTGACGTGTTGACGACTTCTAACAGACTCACCAAGCTGCGATGATTGCCAGATGACATCAGCACGTCCAACAAAGCAAAATAATATCCGAGCAGCCCGACTGTGACTGCGACTTACGGCTTTCTTCTGGCCCAGCGAAAGCCTTCAAATTGGCCAAAACGCTGCCTTAATGAAGACCCAACGATTCCCTTGATTACCATGTGTGGCTAATCGGTGCTGGGTTTTTGGTTTCTGGTAATTGAGTGCAACTTTGCACGCTAATAGTGCGGTTTGAGGGCGGCGGTTTCGCATTTCCCCGGCTGCGAGCAATAAGCCAGGTTGTTGGAGTGCTGACAAACCGCCCCGCAATGCAGCTGCGGAGGAAAACCACTTTAATTGATTCCAACGAAAGGCGAATGCTCATGTCGGGCGATTAACTCAATTAGCCAATGAGATTTCGAATGCCCGAGCCATGCAAATGGAGAGATCTACTATAGATAATGATAATGCCACTTTAATAGTGTCTATTAAAGAGGGTTGACGAATCAGTTGCTTTTTAAGAAAAGAAGCCAGACTAACATCGCATAGAATATAGATATTTATAGTGGGCTGGGAACTAAGTATGTTCTTTTTATATAGTACGTCTATACTATACATATACCTCATTAAATAGATAAATTTAAGAACTCATAAGTGCTTCCCCTGAAGTGAAGATTTATCTCTCTCTAAATAAAAGTATAAACATTTATTGACTCTGCTGCTCTTACTAAACCAAGCTGATAAAGGGAACTGACAGAGGAACCCCTTCCACAGATCTCTGTGTAATCCGACACCTTTCAGAACCAGATGGGCACCCATGCGACCTTCGCCCGCAACAAGAGAATCCACTCGTTCCGAGCCCAGTTCTTTGTCACTGTGCCAAATCGAAAGTGGTTCCATATACGTAGAACACCACGAGAGTGCGTTTGTGCCGCCAGTTCTGAAGGTGAGCCTGTCCGCATGGAACGACACTGTTGCACCTGTTAGGCCCCAGACTGGGGCACTCCAAGCCTCGGAGGCGACTCGCGACAGCTGTCACGGCTTTGAGGGAATTCCAAGTGGAAACCCGAGGCGGAGCTTTGTTTTGTTTACATTGCCCCTGGTTCGATGCTCTCGTTCTAGCTTGAAGCCCCTGTGCTGTTTTCGCAACTGCTACTATTCGAAACTTAGTGCAACAAACTCCCATCACTTTGTCATCATTTAAATTGAAATGTGTGAGCTTTGAGCTCGGGTCTTGAAGCGTGGGAGCTGCATGTATGATATATGTATATGAAGTAAGATCAAGATAAAGTTCGTCAACGTCTTGGAATGACTTGAGTGGGTGGCGAAAAAGCGATGATGAAGACGATAATGTGGCCGGGACAATGGTAAATAAATAAATTAGCTTTATAAGGAAACCAGTTCGAAAGAGGCACAGCACGACTGTGGTTTTGGTAATTTCAATAATACACTTATAACTCGACACCAACGAATGTACGGGCACGAACCCCCAATAACCGAAATCCCATAGCCATTACTCACTTGGTTTCCCGGATGGATTCAGAGCACGTCCCCGGCCGCTCAGCAGCCCTATCCCAATATGGTCAGAGTGACTGTTCCAAGCCACTTCATATGCATACTATAGATCGAACTCGAGAGGGAGCGGCGAACCTTTCAACTCGCATTATGCACAATAATCTTACATCAATTTGGAGGCCTTATCTATGCGTGGAGCCCGACGGAAAACTGGTAAACTGGTCGGGGTGGGGGCATAAATTATCCGAACTTGTAAAAATCGAAACGAGTTTGCCGCCTCGAGTGAGCCCAACAATTACCCAACAGCAGACTTGTTCTATATATCACGAGAGGTCTGTCGACGTCTATTAAGATTTATAGATTTCGACGTCGCCTAACATAGATACAGACAAGCGTGTTACTAGATTAGCTTATCGGGATATATAAAGACATCTTCAGGTCGGAGAAAACACTGTTGGGTTAGTCAAGTCAAGTGTGGGTTGAAATGGCAGTTATTATAATGACTATCTGATTGCTAATGAGTTGGCTATTATAATAGATTTGGCCTCGGCTGTTTGCAATGAGAAGGGGTTGCAAATTATTGACTGTCATAATTATAATTCCAGTATTTTGATTCACTCCCTCGTTTCGTTTCTATAGATATAGCCCCATAAAAAGTTTCTCCCTCGAGATCTTTAATGTGCGATTTTGGGACTTGAAAATACCCCAGCTCGTGGGAGAGATGATGCTCGCACACAAAAGATCTTCAATTGCTTTAATGTTCACTTTCATTTCGCAATTAAGAGCGTCTGGGCAAAAGTTTGGTTCTCGTGTTTTTGGTTTTAGTCTCGTTTCAACCGCGCAACAAGCCGGGAGACGTCGCGAATGGAAAGCAAACTTGGGTGGCTGAAACGAATTTCAACGGTAATTAATTGGCTTATTAGGAAAAGCAATTCAATCACCCTTGCTCTCACTCGGTTGCCCCTTTTTCGCGATTGCGTGAGCCAAGCCCCAGAGCAGAAACAACACACAATCTAAGTTTAGGCGATTTCATCATATTCTCTGAAACTCGCCGTGGACTCTTGCAAATTAGCTAATATGAGCTTGGCCTCAATGGTGAATGTTTGGCTGGTATTTCAGTTTGTTTGAGCGTCAGAGGAGGAGTAATAATCAATAGATAAAACAATCCGACGGATTATGCCTGTTTTTGTTATGTCAACTGGCTTATAAGCTAATAATGCCTTAAAAGAACAAGTGTCTCCTAAGTTATTAACCCGATAAAGAATGATTAAGGCTTCTACTATTATTGTTTGGTTTTATCGGGACTCCACTTTTTCTACAGTTTTACCTAAGACCCCCTGTCTAGTTACAGTGAAGTATCTCCCAGTCTCCCCAACAAGTGGTTTAAAATTTATATCTCACGCTCTGACCTTTGCAGATACTCATAGAAACCAACGACAACGAACTCCAAGGGGCCGCAGAAGGGGAACCCAGCGCCGAAGTCCAATTGCACCTCTCGGATATCCAACCATTGCAGACTGTAATTTTGGCCTGCCTACCGGCGCATTTCCATAGGATTTTGGTGGAAACTTGGAACCAACAAAGTGAATTTCAAATGTGAACCAATCATACAATAACAGCGCAAAAACCGAAAATAGCGTGCATGAAAAAAAGATATTGTGCAAACAACAAAAGAAACATTAGGCAAAATTGTTTCCAAAGCCTTTTTGTATTGTTTTTTGAAAGTGCAGTGAAAACGAAATATGATTAATTAGCAATGCGGCAAAACCATTAATGAATATTAAGTAAAGCACCTGAAAAACACGAACAAAACGGGAAAAGTGAACCAAAACTTGCATGTGGAGCAAAAGAGAGTTTGGCGCGCTTTTAAACGCCGGCGACTAAACCCGCGTTCGCGTTCGCGTTTTAACTCACCCAAAAAGCGGAAGAGTGATAGCCAAACCAAAAGCGAGTTCGTTGCATAAATTCCGCCGGTGGAGAGTGTGGTGTCCGTGTGAAAATGGCCACCTCGGACCAGAGCAGGAGGCCCCTGGAGCCGATCTTCATCGCCACCCCGCCGCCCACGCCGCTGCTGCACCTCCACAGCTCGATAACCCGCACCACAACGCCGCGCGAAATGCCCACCATGTACCACTTCGATTTCGGTAAGCCATTCATGAGGCCCTTCAGCCAATAACAACTGTACGTAACCCTGGAGTTAAGAGCTTGTCAATCGGTTTGATGCACAAAAATAAATTTCATATATTTTTAAGTTCAAAATGTTCTCAATGCGCTTGAATGGAGTTGAAATGGTTCTAAGAAGCTAGTGTAGTTACAAATATTCCCAATACCATTTAATTCTTGAATTAAGAACATACAGCTGAGAGTAAGAACATTTGCACTCACACGGTTTTCAAGAACAAATGTTCTCAATTCAAGAACAATGTATATTTCACATTGCATTGCCTAAGCAGAGGAAAAATCGATATTCCTTTAGTAGGTCCTGATTCCATTTATATTTCTTCCAATTTATATACTCGTATAATCTGTGCAATAAAACCTCCAATGAATTGTATGGTTCTCTTTAAAATTTCACTATAAAGATACATGCCGAATTAATCTAATCCCATTTCTCCCTGTGCAGTTTTGGGAAATGCATACAATATGAATGCAAACAATATGCGGCTAACTCAAAGTACTCAAATATGCATGCCACTTCCGCGCAGGCGCGCAAGATCCCCCGAAAAGCACTTGGCATGCAGCCCCAGGCGAAGAAACTCCAGCTGTGTTGGAGGAAGTGTTTAGGAAACCACTTAAGGCCAATAAACCAAGAGGGGAAAAAGGGGCCGATTTGAATTTATAATGAACCAATGAAGCAAGAAGTCACTTTTTATGGCCAACTTAGCATGGTATTCAAATTGAAAAGCAGAGAACAAGCAAGGGTTATAAAATATTTTTGTAAAGCCCCATTAAATCGTGTAGTGTGAAAGATTTTTAGGGAATTATGCGGCGGATATAGAAAATAATAAAGGGGAGGATACAGAAACATTAGGATTTTTATATTCATTATTTAGTAACCAAACGGATATGAGCAACACTTTGAACCGCCGATAAAAACTACATTTTAAGCAGTTATTTGTCGAGCTCTTCCAATAAAAGAAACCGCTTTTATAAAACAAAACCCCGCTTTCTAGCGCCCAAAGACCCACAGATGACATCAGTTATTATTGCAATACTATGTATGCTTTGTATTGCAAAAAGAAAAAACAGCAAACGCACAAAAAGCTTTCAACCAAATCAAACACAGAAAACGTGGAAGGCATTTAAAAAAGTGCAAGTAAACACAAAAAACAGAAGCCAACCAATTGACAACAACAGCAACCGACATATCTATGTCAATTTCCATTTGCAGCCACGGCAAATGAACCCAAAAACACACAAAATATCAAATAAATTTTAATTAAATTAAAGACAAGCCCAAAACGAGAAATTCGACTAGCAGCAATCGAGAATAATTCAATTAAAGATTGCCAGAAGCAAGGAGCTTAGCTCAGTTATAGCTACCTATAGGCCATGTTATAGGGCAGATAAATATGCCAGTTGGCTGACAGAAATCGGGCGTTGCGACGGATTTCCAATAGCTTTTAGCCATGTCAGTCACGTCTGGCCGGCAGATCTGCCTGCTAATAAGTATAGTTATAAATACGAAAACTGCGAGTATTCCATTGTCGCCCTGCCAACTGACAGTAATGGCCCGTCCAGTATATATGGCCTAAACGAGTGCCAGTTGGCGGCTTTTGACCCACTTCCCTCGGCCCACTCGAAAACGACTTCCCTCCCTCCGAAGTCCGCGCTAATCCGCCGAGTTTCCTTGACATTGGACCACATTTAGGTGGCACAAGCTGTTTACAATCCCATACAAACATAGAATCTATTCCGATGTCAAAATCAAGCCAACCAGTCTGGTATTGGCATTTCATACAGAGGTGTTAATTGTGCCTCGCGAAAACCTGTTTTTTAAATCTTTTGCAAGTCACTTTTCTGCCGGGGATGGGTTCTGCCATTGACAAATTTTGTGCACTGATGATTTGCAGTTTTCCAATCGAAAGACCACTTAGAGTGGCTACAAGTCTCTGGCCACAATTGTTTGCTCAACGAACTTTGAAAATATCCGAGGAAAGCCGGCAAATGCTGAAAAGCTTGATAAAGCTCTGAAATGTGGCTCCCAGCAGTGTTGCCGTGCGGCAGGCGAGTTACTACTCTTTGCCTTTTGCGTAGTAAAAAGTTATTGAATATGGAAAACTTATGGAAAGTTGAGCTTACAACCTAAAAGGATAGTTTTAAAACATTTTATGTGTAAGAAAGACAATGTAAGACATTTTTATTATATTAAGAAAATATTTAATTGCCTTCAATTGTTTATGAGGCTCTTTTAAATATCAATATCGTTTCTTTAAATATATATATACAAGTTGTACTTCGTTTAGAGTTCGAAACGATAATCTATTAATACATTTACATTTTAAATTTATGCAAATCAATTATAACACTATCAACTTAAATCGCCTTCCTCACATGAAATCACTTAACCCTTTCAAATCCTAATTCGATTTGCTGAAATACATTGGGAGCCCGGGCGCCTCCCAAACTGAGCTGCTAATCGTTTGGCTTCACCCATCGATCGAATGTGTTCCGAATCCAATCGAAAATTACCTACCTCAATTAGCGGCCCAGTTCCCCACTCCAGTGCAAAACAAAGTCGGAAAAGCCGAAGACACACACGAAATCGAATTGGATACAAACACAAAAGTATTTCACACTTTCCAAAGGCAATCAGCACTGCCGGCAACAAACAAATCAACTTCAATTTGTTGCAACAACATGCGGCACTCACTGAGTTACCAACAGAACCGAAGACAGAAACAAAAGCGGAGGGAAAGTTGTGCAATCTGCAAAATGCGTTCGGTGGAGGCAAACGTAGACTTCGGGAAAAGCAAGGGAACAGCGCCAATGAACTGAAATGGTTTCACTACAAGATCGAGGGGCGATACGGGGACGGGCCATGGGCCACTGACGACTGGAGGAAATAGAACTTAATTAGTGGGGACTCCGACGGCCCTTGCTGATATGTGAAGTGTGTGCCGGCAGGCAGAGGGAGAAGGAGCATAGCTCGGTTGGGGAGGGCAGGCGGAGATTCAGGGGCCTCGGAAAAGTCGCCAAGTGCGCAGCATCGAAAAGGTCCCTCATACAATAGCGCTTTATTTATAGATCTTGGAAGCGGATTCCTAATGAGTAATAAAAGCCATCGATGCCTGGTCTAAGGGGAACTTTAAATTTGGTCCTTCAACCCAATGCACTCTTATGTGATCAACACCTTACTACCCTGAAAATACAACTATTTAAGGATTTCATTGTGGATCTTTTCGAATATACCTAATAACACCTGTCTAAAAGTTTGGTCGATCTATCTATTATATTAAATCATACTCCTTGAATCCGCAAAAATCTCGGAAATAGTTTTAAGCTCCCTCGTTTCTAGCAGTGCATAGGAAACATAAAATTTAAAGTTCACTTGGAAAATATGGTTTTTCGGTCGTGTCGCCGCCTTGCCCCCAAAACGCCATCCGCACATCATCCAGATTCTAGAACTTCGACTATTTATAAGCACGCGCCCTTTCGAGCACGCATCTCCCGAGGGCTCCACGCTGCACCGAGAAAATCGCCAGAGCGCGATCTGTGCAACAGCGCCATATGCAACTGCAGCAGAATGTCTATTTTCGATGGCGCTCTCCAAGCGTGACAATTATAGGAGATTATCCAAGACCCAGAGTCGCGACGCGTGGGCGACCACAAACGGTGCCGCCTGCACCCCAAAGGAAAAGCACCCATAGCCAACCCCACCTTTCGAGGGAGAGTTGCTGGTTCGATAAACAAGGTATAAATATCGCGGCTAAGGACGGGTCGGGACTCAAGTTCATGACTCGAACACATAACTTTCCCCCGCCTTTGGCACGTGCGAAACCGAACTTTCGGTCTTGTGTCAAGGCAACTTGCGCAAGAGAGTTCCACGGCCCGGTGACGTCAGCGGATGCTGCAGTGCATCTACACAGACTTATAGCCCCGGCAAATGGGGATCGTTTGGCCGGCAAGAGCGATACTCAAAGTGCATTCGCATTTCAATTAAAACAGAAACGGCGAAAGATATGTGGCAGATGGAAGAAGATACGAGTACAGCGAAGTTCACTCAGGGGAATGTCGAATGGGAAATGCCCTTCAAAGGAGTCACGTAGTCTTGAGGTTACCTAACCTAAGGTTAAATTATAGTCGTTAGAGCTTTGTACTATAAGAATGTTTGCCAGTGGTAAGATATACAAATGAATGGCACCTCTAGTACCGTAGACGGACAAAGAGGGTATCCAAAGAAGCCATTCGAAGATATAATGAAAGAAGAATGCTATGAGGGAAGGAAGAAGGTCCTCAGTTAAGAAAGTTCTTCCTAAAGAATACTCCTTAAGGACTTCCCTTTAGGCGTCCTTTTCAACAATCTTTGATACTCGATCAGAACCTGGTACACATCAGGGAATAAACAAACATTAGGCTTCACTCCCGCCTCAGAACACCTTCCCGATCGAGAGACCCCCTTCCAGGTATGAAAGTCAATCTGCAACCAACCGATTCCCCCAGCTGGGAGGCCGTGTCTCGTTTAAGTTCCCCGAAAGAGTCTCCAACTCCGCGGCCAGCTGTTTATTTATGTGAAGCGCCTGCGATCCGCCGCATGTTGCGTCTACCTTTTTTGGCACACTTATGCAACGGCGGCAGTGGACGGTTTCATGCCCCAAAAGTGGACATAATTGCGTGTGGGGGCAACACCCAGGTTCCCATTCGCCCAGGAAGTGGGCCCTCGTTTGAAGTCGCTTGGAGTCACTGATCGACTGAGGGAGGGGCGAGCGGGTGGTTTCATTTGGAACTGGCAGTGGGACGGCCGTTCTTTCGGGGACTGAATAATGCCCAAGTAGCCGAGGTTCAGCAACATTTGACGTCGCCAGCGGCGGCGGCTTTAAATAAATCAGCCGTAGAGAGCAGGCGAGCGGGGAACCGGCCCGTAGACAACTCGAATCCGGCGAGAGTCGTGGCCTTTGTGGATGGCAGCGAACACCCACACCCGGGCCAAAACTGGAGTGCAACTATTTTGGTGCCATGCGAAAAGCCGCTCGCACGGGCAACATGTTGCTGCGGGAGCTTTGTGTTGCTCGCGGGTGTCTGCCGTCGCCGCCGTTCAGTTGAGCACGAGAAGCCGGCGCGCGAAGTTCCCTCGGAGTGGCCAGTGGCTCGGGGAAATGGGCTTAAGTGTATCGTAGAGCAGTGAGTAATCCGAAATAAATCAGCCAGAACCGCCTCAGCATGAGCAAGAAGATGTGGCAGAAGATCTTCAAATCCAAGGCGCAGAAGCCGCAGCCCTTGGCCAAGATCAACAAGCGGCACAGTCGCGTCGTCTACGAGGAGTACCAGCAGTTAGGCGATCTGCTGGCCGCCGAAAGTGGGCAGCTCTGTTTCGGCAGTGAAAAGGAAAACGAGATGGAAAATGCCTGTGGAAATGGAAGTGCCAGTGGCAACAGCAGCTGCAGCATCAACATTTTCGAGCAGCCGCCGCTGCAAAGTTCTTTCAACTCGCTGGAGCTTAGTGAGGCGCATCAGCTGCAGCAGCCGAGGCAGCAACAGCTGTCAACGTTTTCGCGCGTTCGCAACACATTTTCCCTGAGGAGGAACAGCAGAAAGCTGGGCACGGCCAAGCCAAGTGAGTCGGACGAGGCTGCACCAGCCACCGAGGATGCAACAGCGGCCGCACTCACTAACAATGGGCCGGGCCATCGGCGGCAACGCGTCGTGATCGTTGTCAACAAGATCGATGTGGCCACTAACAGTCCGTCTAACCATTTGCATGCCAATCCCCCAGCACACACAACAGAAACGGCAATTAATTCAAGTAATTTTCACTGCAAATTAACAACTAATTTCTGCTAAGTGCACCACCCATTGCTCTGCGGTGAAAGCGGCGCGGAAAACTCCAGCCAGCTGCCCACATCTGCTCCAACTGCCTAATCTCCCCGCCATGGTGACCTCTTGGCTGACTCCTTCTGCTTATCAATTCCCGGCCACAAAATGATGTCACCTTCGGATTTCCTCAGTGGAACTCAAAAACAACGCTTTGATTAACCGATTAATGCTGAGTTACTTCGAAAGTAACACATTTTAGCTCTTGGAATGTGTTTTTTAGGGACTAACAAGAATAATAGGGGTCCAGAATAATCTCAAAATCCCGACGAATGTCTTGATTTTCAAATAAGTTGACCATGAATCATTGGTAGTGATTAGCTCTTAGTTCATCATCAGCTTCTGTGACAAATTCTGAAGGTCCTCTTTATTCTAACTTAGCATTATTCTGTAATTTTTGTTGTTTTCTAGCTTGTCAAGTGATAAATTTGAAATTCCCCAGATAAGCCAAACCTTAAAGAAATAGACTCGCGTGTATTAGAGTTTGTGAACTTTGTTAACTCAGAAATCTCCAAAACTCTGACCCAAAACCCGAACTCAGCTTTAAGTCATGCTTTTCCCCAACTGCAGACCAGTCTGGTTCCCAGCTTACCCGTTCCGAGGTGCCAGGTCCTCGGCCGTGGTTTCCATGGCCATTCTTCTCGGGTGTCAAAGAGGTGAGAGTTCAAAGCGTAGCCAAGAACCTGAAAGCAGCCCGTCTGGGAACAGGGAAACTGTTTGTACTACACTCTTAGCATATTGCACACACGACCGCATTAATGGGCCCACTGAAGACTTAAGTGGCTTATGGAGATTGCCCAACCACCGCCAGTCAGACGCGGAGACAACAAAATATGGAAATGCCTAAGACTAGACACCGACTAACAAAACAGAGAGATGGGCCAGGGATTGGGCAAGCAGAAAGACCATATCCGACTAGATTTAAAGTGGCATTCATCACTCGCCTCGATGGCTTTCAACTTTTGATCTAGTAAACTCTTGACCATTTGGAGCAATCCCTTGGCTCCGTCGCTCGGGATCTGCTGAAGATCTGATCGGACTGGTGGGTGGGGACCTGCTGTTTTTATTTTTAAATATCTCAAGTGGAGGCACATAATGCATGTGCATATATCTCGTTCTCATATTCGGAGGAGCATCATTAGCGCAAGACAGATGGATAGATAGATAGTACTCCCACCCACTGCTCATCGCTGTGAACATTATGCGTAACACCCAACTTTGCATTGATTTCAATGGAAATGAGACGACTCTGGGTCTCAAGATGTTGCGGAAATTCTGCCGCTCATGTCTGTGCGTGTCGCTGATTGATGTAATCGCCGACTGCCAGTTCGCGGGTGCTGGCTCCCCCATTATAATGGGATTTCCTCCGACTCTGTGATTAAGTAGTGGCCGCCTCCATTGATGCTTCTAATTATTATTCCCCGATGCCCACACAATGTAGCGGGAGATTGGTTTTTGCAGCACAGTTATAGAATCAGTCTACTCTTAGAGCCACAGGTAATAAGCAGAACGCGCAGAAAAGTACAGTCGGCACGATAACGATAGGCACAGATCTTTTTATACAGTGTTGGAAAGAAAACTTTAAATTATTTGATGACTAGCAAGGTCGCTCACAGCTTCGTCCGAGGAAATCAAGATCAAACATTTTGCAAACAGATCGGCTATCTTCCATTCCTTGTCTGGTCACTATCTCACGCCATCCATCGGAATGGTATTTTTGATTTTAATGTTTTTAAAACAGTGGTTATTGCTGCTTTGTATTTTAATATATTCCTTTACGGGAAAAATTAGAAAAGCATTTAATGAGGGAAAAAAGAAAATGTGCTGAATAAATCTACAGCTAAATTTACAGCTCGAATTTACAACTCTCCATTTTTAATAAGCAATAAAAGTAAATTCAGCTAAAATATACGAACTAAGAAACTAGATTAAAGCATCAAAAGTACTGCAATCGTGGACGTTGGCAAAACCACCTGCCATCACGAGATACCAGATATTCGATCTTCGAGATACAATTCCCGCCCACGTTTCAAAAACCAAAGATTTGGCGCAGACCAGCTGCCCGAATTGGAGATAACTACATTTCATCAGTCTGCGGCGAGGAGATTAATAACAATTTATAGGCTGATCGCCAAACAAGCGAAGTAAGAGCCATACATTTTTGTGGGCCTGGGACTGCTCCATTGTCTCTGCGTTTTTGGGGAATTTATTGGTGGCACAGACAATTTGTCGCCCGAAAAAACAATCGGCCATGAATCTGCCAGCGAATGTTTTTCACTTGGCTGCCAGCCATTTTCCTTGGGAAAGTGACTGGGATTTTGCAAGTGCCAAACTTTCCCAGCAGAAGCCTAGCCCTTTTCACCTAGACATGGGGTTTTCCAAGTTAGCAGCTATGCAGAACGAAGCAATACTTTTATTTGGGAATTTAATTTAGGAAAAACTTTGTTGAATATATTAAAAATCTTTCTTATTGAAACAAAAATTATTCTCTATTAATAACAACATTTTTCCATCATTTTTAATTAAAGGGTATTTGTGTTAAATTTTCTTTCTTTATCCAATCTCCGAATTTGTATTTAAATACGAATCTATAGAACGACTCCCAGTTTGCTACTCCTCTCCTTTCCGTTGTAGTTTCGTTAACGTTGGGAAGTACTCTTATTTTTTACCCCTCACCTCATCTAACAAACATTGCCAAAGTGCTCGTAGCTAACTGAAACCCCAATCGAAACTCCAATCTCAAAATATTCCTCTCCATCATTTGACACAGCAACGAGCAGCACCACGGATCCCGAGGCGGAAGTACCGATGCGGGGCGCGGAGGACGACCCGCTGCCCCCGCCGCCACTGACCTCCGGCTCCTCCCTCCCGGTGCCGGAGTACGTCCCGGAGCAGGCCAAGCAGCTGACCCCCTGCCCCTGCTGCAGCCGCACCTTCGTCGTGGACGCCCTGCGGAAGCACGTCGTCATCTGCGAGAAGTCCTCCAAGAAGCGCAAGATCTTCGACTCCTCGAGACAACGCCGCGACGGAACCGCCCTCTCCACCTACGTGCTGCCCAAGAACTTTGGCCTGCCCAATGCTGAACGCACGGCGGGATTGCCCTCTCCTCCGACCACCAGTCGCGAGGCAATGACCACATCGGTGAATGCCGGGCCGCCAGAGGTGAGTTCTTCGCAAAGCATATGAATACAATTATTCTATCATGAGTCGACAGCTCTATAGCTGTAGATAAACTTAGGCTTATCTTTGCAGATATTATTAAACCCCTTTTAAATTTAAATTATCCCATACTTTTTTATCTAGAAAGAAAATAAAACATGCATTTTCAAACCCCAGTTATTCAAACATGGAAATACTTCAGTATATTGTTACTTTTTTTTTGTTTAAGTAATGTTAATATTAAACAGCCACAAAAAATATCTTTTTAAATTATGATGACTATCTGGGAGAAATAATCTAACAATTTGCTTTCTTTTCTAAAGATAAGTTGCTTCTTCTTTTCGTCCTATTATTATAGAACAGCCGTAATCTTAATATCCATACTATGTTAATCTCTAAGAGATTACTAATCCAACTAAGAGATTAACCAATCCCAATCCCTTCCAGCCGGTGAACTCTCCCCAGCCAGTTCGTCGAAAGTCGCAGACCGAAATGGTTCGCTCCACTGCCCGCGCCTCCCTGCGCAAGGCAGCCTCCACACTCTCCTCCAACTCAGCGACAGAGGCTCCAGCTGGGCCGCCCGCTGCTGCGGCTGCTCCCCTGGTCCGCGAGAGATCGCTGGCCAGGCGGATCAAGGCACCGGCCTGCGACCGCTGCCCCCACTGCGAACGCACCTTCAACCCAAAGGCCTTCGACCGCCACGTGGAGTGGTGCAAGGAGAAGGCCATCCAGAACACCATTAAGTCCACCAACAGCCAGGAGACCAGCAAGGCCAAGGAGCGCCTGGAGGCCAGGAAGCAGTACAAGCCTCCCAACCTGAAGTAAGCCTGGACTCAGTTGCCACACTCGGATCTTTGTTAACTCACACACTTGTTTCTTTTCTGGTTACCAATTTGTTTGCTTTCGTTTACTCAACCGCAATGTTTGACAGGACCAAAAGATCTCTGGCCCGCGACAAGTACTCTGGCAACCACGAGGAGCTCCTGGAGGCGGGAGAGATCGCGGCACCCAAGCCCGGCATGATGTCCCTTTCGATGACCTCGTCCGTGCACAGTGACAAGTGAGTAGAAGGTTCTTCCCAGATCTTATGGATCTGCTCAATAGATAGTTAGTCCTAACCCCCGATGCTCTTCTGGTCGTCGTTAGTTCCGTAATTCCGTAAAGCGTAACCGTAATCATTTGATAGCCACCCTAGAAACCGTCGTGTAGTTCCAACACACTGTAGTTAGTCCTGCGATCAGCGATCGTCTCTCATCCTCGAAATGATCCTCAGCACCCAAACTCAAGTTTCAAGACCCCGAACCTCGGCAGGATCTGGAGGAGGTGGAGGTCGTGGCAAAGCGACCTCAGCGGCCACCCAGAACCAGGTCAGCCTGTACCACGAGGATCCACCATCCTCGCCACCTCCAAGGGAACGTGCTCTAGTGCGTCCCTCCAAGCCATCCAAGCCAGAGTCCTGCAACGAAATCGACGACACCATGGAGCGCCTGAGGACTGGAGATGCCCTCCAGTTGGCCAAACTGGACTGCGTGGAGGCGCCTGTGCTCCGACCAGCCGGACGCCGCAGGAGCGGATGCAAAGTGGACAAAATCGACAAAGAAATCAGCCTGCCCCATCTTCCCCAAGTAACCATGACTTTCGACGAGCTCAACGGGTTGATCAAGCGCAAAGGTATGGGTATTGGGCAATCTCTTCGAGACGCCTTCCACTCTTACGAGTGGCATGCAGTCCTGCAGTTAACGTGAGACATTGCATCTTGTGATATCTAAGAACCCGGAACCATTTCATGATCGTTAATTAGTGCGCGCATTCGGAAGATCAGCGATGCATTAAGGCAGGGAGTTGGTCGGGCGCAAGTGCATCTATTTGGGTTTTTAATATGTTTTGGAGTTTTAGGCGGCGAAGTCAAGGGCATCCAAGTAGAAACATAATTGCTAGGGAGTTGGCTTGAAGGGATATTTAAATTAATTATTTCTTTAATAGAAAATATGATTATTGAACAGATTTTTTCTATTTTTTCAAGACCAAAACGATATTAGATCAATGTAATCCAAATTAAAACTATGTCTAAGCATGCTTGAAAAAATGCCTTAGAAGGGCATACATTTAAATATTTCTCTATAGCGTAAAGCACATAATTTTGATTTTCTAAGAAATCTTAATGCCGCTAGTTAAAATCTATACAAACAAACCCCCAAGATAAAAAATATATGAGAAAATAAATATTATATAGTTAGATTTAGTTCCTCCGAATGGTTAGGTCTTACCCTAAGTGAAACCCCGGCTAACCCATGTACAAAACCTCCCACCCACCATGCTGACTCCTTCAAGGCGGCAAGCCCATTTGCAATGTGGAGATGGACGAGCAGGAAATCGCTGGTCTGGCCTCCAAACACCACTCCTCCAAATCGCTGGTGCGACAGGCACGTCGACGTATTTGCACCAAGGAGAACCCTAATCTGGAGCTCAGAGCGTTGCAACAGGGCTCGGTGGTGTCCAAGGACGTCCAGTTCGCCTCCCTGGACTCCAGTTTGGTGCCCCTGGAGCGAATGCAACGCAAGGCTTACTCTGGATCCGAGGAGGACTCCCCGAGGGCGGAGATCCAGATCAAGCTGGAGGCCACAACCATGCGCACAGTGTGCCGACCCTCGAAGAAGTCGGGTCAGGGTGTCCAAATGATCAGCAACTCGGAACCCATGCGAGCTTTGCCCATGCCAGGACTGAAGCAGAGTCTGGAGGCCATTAACCAGTCCATGGGGCAGACGGTTCTCCCAAAACTAGAGCTGGGAAACGAGCGGGAGGAGTACGAAACGGAGGAGACAGATGAGCCGGATAACTACACCAGTGAACTGGAGGATGAGTACGAAGAGCAGGAGGACCCTATAGTGCGAGCTGCCAAGCTGATCGAGCTTGCCAAGTCGATGTCCAAGAGGAATCCTGGATTGGAGGAGGATATACAAAGTGAGGAAGAGGATCATGAGCAGGAGCGCGAGGAGGAGGATGAAGAGCGGGAAGAGCCAGACCAGGAACAGGAGCAGGAGGAGCGTCCACTGAAGCTGCCCCCTTTGACCAAACGGAATAGCAACGTCAGTCGCCGTCTGGTGCTCCTTGAGCAGGATGAGAATGGCACTATGTATATCAAGTCTGCTCCTAATTCCAAAGGCCGTTCGAATAGGTTTGTATTCCAGATAGGAGCCGCGTAACCCTACCAATCCTCCCCAGACGACAGCCAGACAGAGCACAAATGGGTGGTTTCTTACACACTTATTATACAACCATTCTTAAAACATTACAATCTATTTTCAAACAGCGGCCTGGGAGACAAATACGATCCCTTCCTCTCGGCCAAGCGACAGCTGGAGGAGCTCTGCTCACCCAGCACGCCGCCGCCGGAGGAGGAGGTGACCACCACCACCACTACTACAACTAGTACCGTCCGAACACCAAAAACACCTACGCCCAGTATAGCTATGACCACATCTTTGACCACGACAACGACTAAACCAGCGCAGATTGCCCAGAAGACCACGCCGGCCTCCAGTTTCCGACGCACTTCATCGCTAAGGGGTCCCCGTCGCACTCCGATGCTAAACAGTCGCCCCCTGTTCGCCACCAACTATCGCCCTACCATTCAGCGGGGTCTCTCCGATGAGGGACCCATCTCCACCAACTTCCTGAAACCGGAGGAGTTCGATGAGATGCCAGTAAGGGCAGCCTGTGGCAACGACTTCCACAGTCCTCGGGTGGTGCGTCGAGATACCAGTGCCTCCAACCGCAAGCAGCTGCTAAAGTTGCCAGTGGGATCTGGAACAAACGAAGCACCATCCCAGGCCGGACGCAGTGTGGCTAAGACTGACTCCCTGGCCGTGTTCCTCAAGTACGAGCACGAGCTGGAGCAGCTGAATGCCAAGGCGGCGGAGCTGGCAGCGGCCAACCAGTTGACCAGCAAGGAGCAGAAGGACAAGAGCAACACGCTGAGTAAGCAGAACTCGGCCAAGAGCCTGGGTCAGAGCACTCCCACGCAGTTGCCTCCATTGACTCCAACGACGGTGCCGAAATCGCCAAGTGGTGTGATCAAGGAGGTGGTCAACTATCCACCGGTGGCCACGCCCTTGCGACTGGAACCCATCAGTAGTAAGCCAGTGACGAGCATGAATCCTCCAGCTCCTCTCACACCCATAAAGCTGGAGAGCATATTTGGTCCCAGGAGGGAAACGGCCTTGGGTTCGGGAGGATCAGCTACAGCTTCACTTCCGGGTGACTACATAGATCCCAAGCTGATAAACGCCTGCGATAATCTGCATGTCAACAGCGGCATATCCTCGGACGCCAGCTCCACGCCCCAGCAGTTGTCCCAGAGTCGCAGCCGGAGCAGCTCTCAGTCCACCATCACGCACGAGCGCAGGCAATCCGGCGAGGCCAGGAACCTGCTGAAGCGCAAGATGCGACTGGGACGCAACCAGTTTCTGTACGACGCCTCTCCAGAGGACGCGGACGCCTCCTCGGGCTGCTCGGCGGACGACGAGGCCAACCGCTCCTCCATGGAGTACGACGAGCAATGCTGGCAGCAGCAGCAGAAGCAGCTGCTGGCCAATCCCCTGCCGCTGGTCATGCCCATGGTGCACAACGCCTTGCCCACCTTCGACGACTTCGACTTCGAGGAGTTCCTCTCCTCATTCGAGAACGAGAATGAGGACGAGCAATTCCCGCTGTTCAAGGACTGTCGCGAGTTCCTCATGAATCGCTCGACGAGCAGGCAACGCTCGTTCCAGAAAGCGACTTCGACGCCGCAGACGACAGTCACCGCCACACAGCTCAACGCACAGCCACACGGTCTCCAGTCCAAGATTAAAGACAATCACCACGCCCACAGGTCGCCACAAGATCCCAGGATGCCCGACGAGCGACTGCAGCGCCGGCAGTCGAATGCCTCGAGTGCCAGTAGCCAGGAGGAGAAGCAGAGCCGCCTTGAGTTGGAGAAGCGTACAGCCGACGAGGAGCACCAGCAGAAGCGGGAGATCTTCATCAGTATCGAGACGGAGGCCAATGCCCAGGGCCGCTCGCCCATTTCGCCGGAGTCACTGCGCCACATGGTGGGCAACGCCCAGACGCCCATCGACGTGTTGCACATCGAGAACGGAAACGAGCCGGAGCACGCCAGGTTCAGGAAGATCAGCGACACGGAGGACGCCGGAGACGAGCCCGGGGATCGGTCCAGCCAGGCCACCAACCGACTGGCCCCATCCTCGAGCGGCTCCGCAGTGGCGCCCAACGTGCAGCTGAACAACGCCAAGAACCTGATCCAGCAGATGCAAAGCGATTTCCGGCAGATTGGCGAGAACGCCAGTGCCTCCATGCGGCGCATGCTCATTGTGGGCAACGACGGCGGACGAGGGGGCGAGGAGCTCAGGGACGGAAATTCAGGGGGTCCGATTCAGGGTCATGCTCAGCAGCAGCATCATCAGGTTAAGGCAAACTCCCCACTAACGCCTTCGCCCTCGGCGGACTCGGATGAGCTGAGCAGTCTGGATGGCTACCCCATGTCCTCGTCGCACGGTTCCCGCCGCGGAGCCAGCTCCAAGCTGAGCTCGGATTCGGCATATGGAAGGTAGGCTCACCTAGTATTGGAAATACGCAATATGTTAATATGTTGTATCGTCAATTGCAGTAGCAACTCACCTTATAGCTTGTCGCGACAGCGCTCCACGGAACTTCAAACGGGCTCACCGCGTGGTCAGGGGCTCCTGCGACCGCATACGGCCAGTGCCAAGCTGTCCGGCATGATGGACGCCTCCACGCAGGCCCAGACCGACTACGGAACCCTCAAGGCTCGCCAGCGGCTCTTTGCCCCTGACTTTGGTAACAACAATGGCGAAGGTTCCGAGTCCTGCAGCAGTGGATCAGACCACTCCTTTGCGGCGCAGCCGAATCTTCAGCAGCAACAGCAGCAACAGCAGCAGCAGCAGGAGACCAGCAACTACAACTACCAGCAGCAGCAGCTGCAGCAGGAGACCAGCAACTACAACTACCAGCAGCAGCAGCAACAGCAGGAGGCGGCCCAATCCCCACCAGCTTACAACAACAATAACAACAACAGCGTACCGATGACACCCACCACATCCGAGCACTCCCTGATGAGCAACTCGTCCACGAGCACAAGTAAAAAGATGTCGAACTTCTGCCACGAATGTGGCTCCAAGTTCATCATTGAGAGCGCCAAGTACTGCATGGACTGCGGCATCAAGCGGGTGGCACTGTAGTTAGCTCCACGTAGCCATTGTTTTTCAGTAGCTCACACCACTCACAGAACACAGAAACCCCCGAAATCGGAGCACAGAACACTCTAACCCGGGAGACACTCGCCCCGAGACGAGGAAGACGACTGGCTGGATCGATTAGGGGGTCTAAAATATATACCAAATGTAGTTGTTATACACAGCAGTTTACGGATAGCGCTAACACCGCTTATGAACAGAATAATAATAATATATTTTTAATACGAACCAAAACATGCAAACAAAGGTTTTATGTCGAACAAACTTTAATTAATCGAACTAAACTTGGCATTTCTCTCGTAAACATATTTTCTCATCTTCGATTGCTTAAAAAAACAAAATAGCGAACAAAAACGCAACTCAACGTAAACAAATGAACACTTTAACAAAGTTGTTGATTAACAAAGACTGAACGAATTTAAACGATAGAGCGTTGAAAAAATATATATGGATTGTGCAACGTGACAAGAGCGTATCTATTTTTAAACATTTTTCAAAACCTAACGCAGCAACTCCATTTTACTTGTATTTTGTAATCGTTTTACTAATTATATAGACCCTGCTTAAATATATATAATACGATAATGCGCATTCACATTGACTTGGTAGATCATAAAACTTGGTTTAAAACGTCGAAGTTGACTTAACATTCATGAGAACTCATTCGTTCGGATTTGGTGGGTCCATTTCTTAGACAAAACTTAATGACTTCTTTTTATCTTTTCACTTTCAGGCCATTAAATGAAATATCTTGGTTACTTTCTTCTTCGTAACGCAGCCTTTGACTGCATTGGGCGATTTTTGTTATCAGAAACTTATATTATAAAAAAATACAAAAACTTCTGTTTCACAGATGGCAAGGGCTTAGAAATTAGGGGCTTCCTGAGCAGGCATGTTTCTTTACTTCTCTTCTAGAGGACATATCAGGGGTATGCAAAGGCCACTACTTTGAACTTTTCGGAGTGTGTCTTTCTTAACCTAGTCTTAATCTACGGGTTATACGTAAGGGTAAACTCACATGTTCTGCAGTTTCAGCTTCGCTAGTTTCGGCGCAGCTGCGCAGGCTTTGAGAAAGTTGGAATGTACAGCGATCCTATCCGATTCTTTTATGGATAACTGGGACAGTTTCTTATTTAAAGCAGCCAGATGCTCCTGCGCCTTGAATGAGCTTGTTTCCTCGTCGTCCTTAGTCACACTTATATCCTTTGGCATCCTGGCATACCAGGGTGTGAGCTCATCGTCTTCGTACTCACTGCTCGAGTCCTCGTCGGATGTATCTTCATCGATGTCGGGCAAGAACTGAGGTCTCTGCTGGGAAGCCTTCTTCTTATAGACATATGTGCCTTGGTCCTTGCACTCCTTGATAATTTTCTTAAAGTCCCTGTGATGACGCAGGGTGACCGGATTGCCGACCAGGATCAGCAGTGCCTTGGCCCTGGAGAGGAGAACATTCACCCGGCGGGGATTGCGCATGAATCCCATGTTGGCAAAGGATCTCACCAGACTGGCAATTATGACGGGTTTCTCGCGACCCTGGTAGGTCTCTACGCTGCCAACCTCCACGTTGGGGTGTCCCTGGCTTTGGAGAAGCTGCGTGATGAGTTTACCCTGAGCCGTGTATGGCGCAACTATGCCGATGTCCTCCTGTCTGACTGTCCTTCCCTTTCCCAGGCCATCGTTCATCAGCCGCTTTACATACCAGCAGAGTACCTGAGCCTCCAGCTGGTTGTATGAACTAGTGGAGTGCTGCTCCCTTTTGGTCACTCCATGGGTGGCCTGAAAGATGATCGGGAACTGGGGATTGGGCAGAAGGCTCCAGTTGGCCGCCAGGTTCACATCCGCAGTCGGTGCCTGAGGGATTAGCTCACCGTTGTAGTACAGCTCGTTGAACACGCGCACAATCTCCGGATGGGATCTATAGTTGCGACGCAGCCGCGTCTGCAGAGTGCGATCGTAGTTTCCGTTCTCGTCCAACTTGTAGCTATCGGAACGGAGCAGTCGCTCCATGAGGGAGTGGCTCAGTCCCAGGGACGCAGCCCGATTGCTCTTGATTACGGCTCCTAGCTGCTTGTGATCCCCGGACAGGATGACATGACAATCCGCCGTCTGCTTGACCCCCATGATGCCGATCAAAGCCTCCGGCTCGGTGGCAGCGCCCGCCTCGTCGATGAAGATGTGGCTGAAGAAGTTGTGCTTGCCGAGATTGTCGGTGACCAAGCGTCCCACGGTGCAGAGAGTGGCCACAGTGATGCCGTACTCGAGTATATGCGAAACTCCAAGGTGCTCGTAGATATTCTTCGAGCAGTTGGAATTCTTCAGCAGCAGTGCCGGCACCGATTTCAGCCCTTTGTGATGAATGGAGCGCGAGAAGAGGCGGATCAGCTGGTGATTCGCCTCCGGTTTCTCCTGCAGGGCGAAGTGCTCCCGCAGACGGGCATTGCCATGGATATACTCGCACAGCTTCAGGGCGATCGTGTCGCAGGCCGAGTTCGAACCGGCGGTTACGAGGATGCGGCTTCGCGGTTGTTGAAGGCGCAGCTGTAGAATGGCCTCCACAATGGTAGTGGTTTTGCCAGTGCCTATAAGGAGTATAAAGGAGTATTATTTATTGCAGTGAAGCCGTACCATAATGTACAAAATGAGTGTTTCAGAAATCTTGTTTGGCCGCAAAAAACGCTTTAAAGCCAAATTAAATACATTTTTTGTATTATTTCATGGAAAAGCTAGTAAGGCTATGTCTCATGTTCTAAGTGCAAATACTCGTTTCTGCATATTCAGCAAAGATTGTCATTAGACCCATTTCTTCGATGACCAATATATTTATGTAAGCTTTTCTGGGTGACGACCTTTGGCCTCGCTGAAAATATGAACAGCAAGTAGACCACCTACCTGGTGGTCCGAACAGGATGTAGGGTCCCTGAGGGCTTGGTCCCGCGACAATTCTCTGCACCGCCTGCAGCTGTTCAATGTTAGATTTGATGGTTGGATTCAGCAGGACGATGGAGGCGGGAGGAGCAGGCTGCGGGAGTGGCTTCGCCTGCATCCAGCTGGGCAGAACAGCGCAGTCGTGCATCTGAATCCTCGACTGGTCCACCATCTGGGTCAACCAGCTGGGGAACGGAAATAGGTAGCGGCGCACCAAGGGGGTCTCCTGGAGCAGCTTGAGGGCGCGAAACATGTAGCGCATAGGGGTGCGTTTGGAGCGGATAATCACATAGAAGCGCTGGCCCAGGAGGTCCTCTTCCTTGGGGCAGTTGCCACGGCTGAAGCGGATGTGCACGTTGGTGCGGCTGACCGCCTCCACACCGGCCACATGGCGCCGCATGGGATCCTTCGCCTCGAGGCCCTCGTGGGGATGGGGCAGCAGGGCTAACACAAGCTGCTTGGGCAGTGGCGAGGCGGCCAGGCTGGACTTGGGCACCAGCACCACTTCGTCCAGGTTGATGGCCACCACATCCTCTGGATTTACTCCCGTGGTGCTGAGGTTAATCTTGTATCTGAGCTTGGACACGCGCTGCACAGCCACATCCTTCTGGATCAGTTGGGCGTACAGCTGCATGGTGGACAGATCCTCGATGGTGAGCAGAGTTTGCATCACGAAGCACACGTTGTAGAACTCCAGGCGTTTGGTGGCCAGGTACTCGGCAAACACGGCATTCGTGGCGGTCAAATCCTCGTCGGTGAACTCGGTGGTCAGAGCGTCCAGCATTTCGACACTAGGCGGATAGTGCGGCAAATTGCGCATCAGTGATAGGAGTCTGGAGAGGATTGGTGTGGTGTTAGGGGTGCTAAGACTGATCCAAGAAACTCACCTCTTCTCCTTCTCGAGGGGGTCATATTTTTCGGCTTTGGGGTCGTAAATTTCCAGCGCTTTTGGCCCCAAAGTAAACGTGGTTTCCTTCTTTTTTAGCCACTTCTGGGCATTTTGGGCCATGTACGACAGCTGGCGATCCAACTGTAAAACCAATGTTTAGGACCTGCTATAACTCTTGGCTGGCCAAAAGCACTCACCAGCTCCAAGTTCTCTGGTCCGTGCATTGTTTTGTTGCTAAAAGTAGTTCACACAGTTTAAATCACATTAATTGAAACAAAACGTAGAAAGCCGCGGCCTTTCGGAGAAAAATACATCCGCGGAGGTTTCAAGTTCCGTTAGCTTGGCTGGGGAAGAACCAATCGTGTTTGAGCTTGCGCCTCGGCATCGATAGCCGATCGGCAACGATCGATTTTTATATCGATAGTGAATCGGCTGGGCAGCACTGTCCGGGTGGAATCAGCTTGCAACACTGGTTTTGCGCCATCTCTAATTCAAAGGTTTGTTTACAAAAGAGGAAATATCCTATCCTGCGAAAATGGAGGATTCCGACTCAAACGAGGTCCTGATCGAGGAAATAGACAGCAACGACGTGCCGGAGAACGAGCTGGAGCAGTTCCAGGAAACGGAGCCGCTGCGCGTGGTGGACATCATCGACTGCGACGCGGATGGCGAGCGCAGGAGCTTCGAGGCGGACGAGGAGGAAGGAGCTCTAATCAAGCGCTACGTGCAGGGCGTCCAGTGCCTGGAGTTCCCGGACTTTTGCACTAAGCTGGAGGCCAGCGACGAGGAGGATGAGGAGGAGCCTCTGAAAACAGCACCGGCCTCCAGCAGCGTGGAGCAGGCCAGCACTTCAGCTCAAGCCAAGGCCCCGCAGGAGCAGTCCTCGGGAGGGGGGCGCTCCGGCGGCGGTGGCTTCCGGAAGAGCCAGCTGAGCACCGCCCTGCAGGGACTGATGGGCGAGGCCAACCTGAGCTTCGTCTATGGGCGCTTTGAAACCGCCGAGCGCATCTGCATGGAGATCATCCGGCAGAATCCGCTGGCCAGCGAGCCCTTCTACACGCTGGCCGAGATCTATGAGAACCGCGACGAGGTCAAGTTTCTCAACTTCTCAACGCTGGCCGCCCACTTGAATCCGCAGGATCGGGACATGTGGATACGGGTCTCCGATCTACTCGTGCAGCAGGGCAACCTGGCCCGTGCCCGCCTCATCTACACGAAGGCCATCAAGATGCTGCCCAAGGTGTATCAACTGCGGCTGCGAAAGGCTCAGTTGTTGCAGAAAATGGGCGAGACCAACGCTTCGATGTTCACGTACTTGAAGATGCTGCCCCTGATGCCGCCGGACGAGTGGAAGATGTGCCTAAACACAGCCAAGAACGTGGCCCGCTACTTTCATGTCCTGGAGAAGCACACGCTGGCCCTGGAGGCCATGGAGGGGGCGTACAGCGTTTGCGGAGGGCGCTTCACCCTGGAGGACATCAACATCTACCTGGAACTGCTGATCCTGAACAAGCAGTATGCCAAGGTGTTGCGCTGCCTGCGGGAGCGCACCAACTTTGAGCTGGAAAACGACCAGGAGGAGAGTCTGGAGCTGATCTACTTCTGCGAGATCCCCGACGACTACGTGCCCGAGTTGCGGGCCAAGCTCTGCGTGAGTCTCATCCACATGCGGGCGCACCATTTGCTGGGCTATATTATTCAGAATGTGCAGGAGCACATCACTCTGACGGCGGACCGAGTGGAGCTGTACATGGACATCACGGAGGCTCTGATGCAGGAACACAAGTACGCCGAGGCCATTGCGCTGATGAGTCCCATCACCGATGGCGACACCGTCGAGTGCCCTGCCTTTGTGTGGCTGCGGCAGGCCGAGTGCCTGCGCCAGTTGAACCGCACCAACGAGGCCATCCAGAGCTACGAGAAGGTGGTCCAACTGGCGCCCTTTTGCTACGACGCACGGTTTACCCTCTCCGCCCTGCTGAAGCAGCAGGGCAGGCACGAGGAGGCTGTTCAGGCACTGGAGCAGCCGGGTGAAGCGGAGGGCCAGCCTCTGATCGCCCGCCTGCTGTACGAGAGGTGTGTGATGCTGCAGCAGATCGGGAGAATCGAGGAGTTCCTGGACGTGGGCTACGCCCTGCTCAGTCGGCACTCCATCAAGCTGTACAACCGAGAGGAGATGATGGCGGCCGCAAATGGAGGAAGCGCATACAACTCCGAGAGTTTGAAGACCATCATACAGATGCGCAGCAAGGCGGTGGATAGCTCCGCGGAGCAGGATTTGCAGGTGATTAGAGCAACAACGTAAAATTAAAACCCCAATTTAATACATCTCATTAAAGGATCCCGCCAAGAACGCCGCCAGTGAGACCTCTGATCTGACCGTCAAGGATGAGTTCAACCTGTTCCAGGAGCTGGCTCGCACGGCTTTTAAGCACGGCATGCACAGCGCCGCCGAGAAGATCTGCTTCGCCATGGTGACCACGAAAAGATTCACCTACTACCACCACGAGATCGAGAGGATTATGGTGCTGATCTGCTACTACAACGACGACTGTGCCATAGCCTTCTCGTACCTGCGCGAGCTGATCGCCAAGCAGCCCAGCCAGACGACTCTGTGGAACTTGCTATCGCTGATGATTCAAAAGGGAGACGAGGTTCGCTACTATCGCTACATGCGTCGCCTGATGCAACGTCACCCGGTGGATACCAAACCGATGCGCATCTTCCAGGGCCACTATCACCTGAACTGCGCCTCCTTCAAGTACGCCCTGAACATCTACATGCCCATTCTGCGCGAGAACCCCGATGCCCTGGTGGCCCTCTGCATAGCAGTGGCCTTTAACCAACTCTCGCTGCAGAAGAAGGTGCTCCGAAAGTCTGCCTCTGTGGCCCAGGCCGTAGCCTTTGCCCAGCGCTACAAGGAGCTGCGATCCGCTGGCCACGAGTTCGCGGACTGCGCCGCCCAGCAGGAGATCTTCTACAACATCGGACGCATCTACCATCAGGCCAACATCCTGCACCTGGCTGTGGAGTATTACGAAAAGGCTCTGGCCGTGCCTGTGCATCCGCTGATTGCGGAGCATGAGTCCACTCTGGGCCTGCAGCACGAGGTGGCCTTCAACCTGCACCTCATCTACCGAGCCCATGGGAACAAGTGGAAGGCCCGCCAGTACCTGATGCGTTACTGCGTGGTCTAAACTCAGTAGCGTCGGGGAATAGGTTTATATGTATGTATGTAACTACCATGATTAAAAGCTTAAGATTGTGTAAATAGCTTTCTAATCGTAAGCACTTTTTATATAAATGGAAATTTGTCATATGCCTAAAGGTACTTTTTACGATACTATGAACTTAAATGAAATACGAATTAAAAATCGTCGTAACTAATTAAGAACGTTCTCGAAATCGATATACACAACTTGTTAAAAGTGGTTGTAACCCAAAATCTTTAAGACTTGTACCTTGGTTTTGGCAAGGAAGATCCCATTTTTGTTTTTTAAATTAAGGAAGAACTTTAATTTGACTTTACAACTTGCTGCTCTCTTTGTAACTGAACTGAGGCAGCCGCTACGGGTCGCATTTATACCGATAAGGGAACAATAAAGGGGAATACCAGTTTTGCGCTGTCTTATCAATTAGAAATTTGCTTCTGTAGAGGGACTGTAGCTGGCTGTTTTTCAGTATACTTCTACTTACATCAACTAAGATGTACATTTGTTGAGAATTTCACCAGTTGAGGGTATTGACAAACTAATACTTCAATACTATTCTGGATAATATAAATGAGGTTCTGGACTTAAATTAAGAATTTATTATAAAAAATATAAACATATTAAATACTAAACCTAAGTATGCGATCTGGTAACGCAGAATAGCAAAACAGGTGAGCTTTCGTAGTCTGATTAGCAGCTGCTTTATGCATCAGAAATTGCAGCAATTCATCAATCAAAGTTGTCACTTTATATTATATACAATTAAGAAAGAACTTTGTAATTTTGACTCCCTGTAAGAAGAATGGTTTAAATGCAGATTTTTAAAGTATTCAACCACAAATTCATAGTGGTATCCAACTTCCAAATCGGATTCAAATAAGTTAAGTTATCAAATCTGGAAGTGGAGCTTTAGAGTCCCATTCTGGGCACCATTGGAAATACGTAAGAATCCAACATGAAAATGTGCTAAAATTTTGACCCCCGTCAAAAAGAAAGATTTTTATGCAGATGATAAGAGAATTCAACCACAAATTCACAGAGGTATCCCACTTCAAAATCGGATTCAAATAAGTTAAGTTATGAAATCTGGAAGTGGAGTTTTGGGGTCCCATTCTGGACTCCATTGGAAATACGGAAAAATCCAACATGAAAATGGGCTAAAATGTTGACCCCCGTCAAAAAGAAAGATTTTAATGCAGATGATAAGAGAATTCAACCACAAATTGACAGAGGTATCCCACTTCCAAATCGGATTCAAATAAGTTAAGTTATGAAATCTGGAAGTGGAGTTTTGGGGTCCCATTCTGGGCACCATTGGAAATACGTAACAATCCAACATGAAAATGGGCTAAAATGTTGACCCCCGTCAAAAAGAAAGATTTTAATGCAAATGACAAGAGAATTCAACCACAAATTCATAGATGTATCATATTTCCAAATCGGATTCAAATAAGTTAAGTTATGAAATCTGGAAGTGGAGTTTTGGGGTCCCATTCTGGGCACCATTGGAAATACGTAAAAATCCAACATGAAAACGGGCTAAAATGTTGACCCCCGTCAAAAAGAAAGATTTTAATGCAGATGATAAGAGAATTCAACCACAAATTCACAGAGGTATCCCACTTCCAAATCGGATTCAAATAAGTTAAGTTATGAAATATGGAATTGAAGCTTTAGAGTCCCATTCTGGGCACCATTGGAAATACGGAAAGATCCAACATGAAAGTGGGCTAAAATTTTGACCCCCGTCAATAAGAAAGATGTTAATGCAGATGATAAGAGAATTCAACCGCAAATTCACAGAGGTATCCCACTTCCAAATCGGATTCAAATAAGTTAAGTTATGAAATCTGGAAGTGGAGTTTTGGGGTCCCATTCTGGGCACCATTGGAAATACGTAAAAATCCAACATGAAAATGGGCTAAAATGTTGACCACCGTCAAAAAGAAAGATTTTAATGCAGATGATAAGAGAATTCAACCACAAATTCACAGAGGTATCCCACTTCCAAATCGGATTCAAATAAGTTAAGTTATGAAATCTGGAAGTGGAGTTTTGGGGTCCCATTCTGGACTCCATTGGAAATACGGAAAAATCCAACATGAAAATGGGCTAAAATGTTGACCCCCGTCAAAAAGAAAGATTTTAATGCAAATGATAAGAGAATTCAGCCACAAATTTATTGATGTATCATATTTCCAAATCGGATTCAAATAAGTTAAGTTATGAAATCTGGAAGTGGAGTTTTGGGGTCCCATTCTGGGCACCATTGGAAATACGTAAAAATCCAACATGAAAATGGGCTAAAATTTTGACCCCCATCAAAAAGAAAGATTTTAATGCAGATGATAAAAAAATTCAACCACAAAGTCACAGAGGTATCCCACTTCCAAATCGGATTCAAATAAGTTAAGTTATGAAATCTGGAAGTGGAGTTTTGGGGTCCCATTCTGGGCACCATTGGAAATACGGAAAAATCCAACATGAAAATGGGCTAAAATTTTGACCCCCATCAAAAAGAAAGATTTTAATGCAGATGATAAGAGAATTCAACCACAAATTCACAGAGGTATCCCACTTCCAAATCGGATTCAAATAAGTTAAGTTATGAAATATGGAATTGAAGCTTTAGAGTCCCATTCTGGGCACCATTGGAAATACGGAAAGATCCAACATGAAAGTGGGCTAAAATTTTGACCCCCGTCAATAAGAAAGATGTTAATGCAGATGATAAGAGAATTCAACCGCAAATTCACAGAGGTATCCCACTTCCAAATCGGATTCAAATAAGTTAAGTTATGAAATCTGGAAGTGGAGTTTTGGGGTCCCATTCTGGGCACCATTGGAAATACGTAAAAATCCAACATGAAAATGGGCTAAAATGTTGACCACCGTCAAAAAGAAAGATTTTAATGCAGATGATAAGAGAATTCAACCACAAATTCACAGAGGTATCCCACTTCCAAATCGGATTCAAATAAGTTAAGTTATGAAATCTGGAAGTGGAGTTTTGGGGTCCCATTCTGGGCACCATTGGAAATACGTAAAAATCCAACATGAAAATGGGCTAAAATGTTGACCCCCGTCAAAAAGAAAGATTTTAATGCAAATGATAAGAGAATTCAGCCACAAATTTATTGATGTATCATATTTCCAAATCGGATTCAAATAAGTTAAGTTATGAAATCTGGAAGTGGAGTTTTGGGGTCCCATTCTGGGCACCATTGGAAATACGTAACAATCCAACATGAAAATGGGCTAAAATGTTGACCCCCGTCAAAAAGAAAGATTTTAATGCAAATGACAAGAGAATTCAACCACAAATTCATAGATGTATCATATTTCCAAATCGGATTCAAATAAGTTAAGTTATGAAATCTGGAAGTGGAGTTTTGGGGTCCCATTCTGGACTCCATTGGAAATACGGAAAAATCCAACATGAAAATGGGCTAAAATGTTGACCCCCGTCAAAAAGAAAGATTTTAATGCAAATGATAAGAGAATTCAGCCACAAATTTATTGATGTATCATATTTCCAAATCGGATTCAAATAAGTTAAGTTATGAAATCTGGAAGTGGAGTTTTGGGGTCCCATTCTGGGCACCATTGGAAATACGTAAAAATCCAACATGAAAATGGGCTAAAATTTTGACCCCCATCAAAAAGAAAGATTTTAATGCAGATGATAAAAAAATTCAACCACAAAGTCACAGAGGTATCCCACTTCCAAATCGGATTCAAATAAGTTAAGTTATGAAATCTGGAAGTGGAGTTTTGGGGTCCCATTCTGGGCACCATTGGAAATACGGAAAAATCCAACATGAAAATGGGCTAAAATTTTGACCCCCATCAAAAAGAAAGATTTTAATGCAGATGATAAGAGAATTCAACCACAAATTCACAGAGGTATCCCACTTCCAAATCGGATTCAAATAAGTTAAGTTATGAAATATGGAATTGAAGCTTTAGAGTCCCATTCTGGGCACCATTGGAAATACGGAAAAATCCAACATGAAAATGGGCTAAAATTTTGACCCCCATCAAAAAGAAAGATTTTAATGCAGATGATAAAAAAATTCAACCACAAAGTCACAGAGGTATCCCACTTCCAAATCGGATTCAAATAAGTTAAGTTATGAAATCTGGAAGTGGAGTTTTGGGGTCCCATTCTGGGCACCATTGGAAATACTGAAAAATCCAACATGAAAATGGGCTAAAATTTTGACCCCCATCAAAAAGAAAGATTTTAATGCAGATGATAAGAGAATTCAACCACAAAGTCACAGAGGTATCCCACTTCCAAATCGGATTCAAATAAGTTAAGTTATGAAATCTGGAAGTGGAGTTTAAGAGTCCCATTCTGGAAATACGGAAAAATCCGACATGAAAGTGGGAAGTTTTAACCCATCCACAATTCATCCACAAATTAAAAAAAGACACTCTACTTCTTATTCTGACTTATATAACTCAAGATGTGAAATCTGGAATTGTAGTTTTGGGCTGTCATTCTGAACCCTATTGAAAATACCCAAAAATCGAAAATGAAAGTGGGCAAATATGTTGACCCCCACCAAAAAAGAAAGTTGTTAATGCTGAGTATTAGAATTCCATAGAGGTGTTCCACATTTAAAAAGGATTCATATAATTCAAGTTATGAAGATATTAAGATACAAATTTATTTTCGAAAATGTATGTTTAAAATTTAAGAAGTTTAATTTTCGAAGAAATGATGAACAGAAAAAAGCATTCTATTCGTGCCTAGCAAGGCGGCATGGAGCAGGGACGAGACTTGGTCAGGCGCTTGGAGCACGGCTGTCCGCCATTCTGGGGCTCGCTGACCACGTAGCGATGGCTCTCGGAGGTACCGACTCCACAGCCTACACTGCAGGCGGACCAGGGGGACCAATCCGACAGGACGCAGCCCTTGGGTTGCTCAGTTCTTGGTGAATACCCCAGTCTGACCGCATTGCAGGTGTTCAGGCAGTCGTTCTCCGTGAGGAAGTTGTTCCGGTTGCCTCGACATCCTCCGTAGGTGAAGGCGCTGCAACGCTGGCTCTGGGGATCGTAGGCATAGCGCATGTAGGTGCCCCTGCAGGGCCCCACATCTGGCGCCTGGACGCAGATGACCTTGGCCTGCTCCTCGTTGATGTGGCAGTCCGTGGGGTTGACGCACTCCCTCTGCTGGTGCAGCTCCATGCGTCGCGTGCAGCTATCCTTGTCGGCTCCGTCCTCCAGCAGCACCACACGGGTGCGGATGGTCACTCCGCGGCCACAGGTCGAGGTGCAGGGACTCCAGTCGCTCCACTGGGTGGTGGGGCAGTTCGGATCGGGCAGCTCCACCTCCTCGAACTTGCACTCCGGCCGCATGCACTTGTTCTTCTCCACCACGGTGATGTGGGGGCACCGCTTGCGTCCCAAGTGGTTGATGAAGGTGCGCGTCCGCATGGTGATGCCGATGCCGCAGCTAGCCGAGCACTCGGACCACACGCTCCACGGCGAGGTCTTGCAAATGCCGGCTCCCTCGCCATTGTCGCCCACCAGGGACTGCGAGTTGGCCAGGTTCTCGCCCTCGTCGTCGTCGCGATCTCTTGGCTGGGATGAGCCACCCCCACTGGGGCACTCGGGTATGGAGGCCACGCACATCTCCTTGGACACCAGTTGGCGGGAGCACTTGCTCTTGTCCGCTGCAGCGGGGTACAGGTACTGACGGCTGCGCATGCGGATTCCCTTGCCGCAGCTCACGGAGCAGGGACTCCAGGCGGAGAAGTCACTCACCCGGCATTCGGCTGGATAAGGATTTAAAAGGTTATTATAAGAATGGGATTTACACTTATGTGTAGCACACTGTTAACTCGAGGGATACCATTTAAAAGTTATTCCAACCCACCTCTGGTGTCCTGCTCCTCGGCATCATCGGACACCTCCAGCTGGAGAGCCTGCAAGAAAGCATCATCGCAGTTCCGGGAGATTATCTTCTCGCGTCGCAGGTACAACTTGGCTAGGGGAGTCATTTGGCGGCTCTGGGGATTGTAAAAGGGAGCCCTGGGATCCTCGGGATACATGGTGGTGATGCGGTACATGCGTTCCGGCGGCTGTGTCTCCGAATTGGGGGACTGCCGTTCAAAATCCATTAAATATTGGAATTGTACAAACTATTTCATTTAACTGTTACCATGTAGGAGATGCCACTATCGGTGCCCGCATCCCAGGGATAAAGATCAATGTCCAGTGACTCCTTCCAGCTGCAATCCTCAGTGCAGAGATCTAAGCCACTTATGCCAACCACCCAATCCGGGGAGGGACCAAACATGGACGCCAGCGAAACCTTGGGATGCTTGCGATCCACTCGGAACTTGGCGGAGGTGTTCTGGTTGACATTGGGGTACCATAAACCAGCGGCCTTGATCAGGGTGCGCAACTTGGGCCCGTTTCCTCGCAGCTCCGTTTCCAGGGCTGTCGGGGAACCCCACTCCGCCAGGGAGCGGAATCCGGCAGTGGCTATGTGGTTCTCACCCCAGAAGGAGAAGTTCGACTCGTGCGAGGCGCCAATCACATCGGAAAAGTGCGTCAGCCAGATGGCAAAGGGATAGTCCTTGGGGTGGGTTTCATTCGACCAGATTCCCTCGAAAACGAACTGAATATAGGAGATTAAATCTAGAAATCCCGGGGACTTATAAGCTCCTTCCCCGACTTACGCTGTATTTGGCCTCATCGCAGGCGCAGCATTCCTTTTGGGCAGCAGCCGCATCCGGCTTACGCTCACAGATCACGGTGGATAGGTTGCCATCGTCCGCGAACCAGGCCCTAGGACCCTCGTAGACCATTGCGGACAGGGAAACGCAGCCGGAACCCGCCTCCGGAGCCACCCACATCACCTGCACCTCCGTTTTGGGCAGATCATCCGCCTCGGAAACCGTATTCACGCAACGGTCGTTGAACTGGGTCAGGGAGTCGCTGAACAGCTGGAAGCGACCCACTCTCCTCGGACTGGCCGCCTGGGGACGTCGTGCTCCTGTGTGAGCCTCCGCGGCGATGGTGAAGTGAGTAAAGTGCTGGATTTTCGTATGAGTTCGAGAGCCAAGTAGAAGCACTGCAAAAATATTTCAAATACAAGTTTTAAATTTCGATAATACAAAAAATCGATTACCGATTATTATCGGCATGGCATTGTGCAGCTCTGGAATCAACAGTGTAGCTGTCTCGTTCTCTCTCTCTCTCATTTTTAAGACAACGCGCAATTTGTTTTAAATTGTTTCGTTGTTTGTTAAGTATTTGTTTTAAATAATGTCGTTTCTGGACATGCTGTCGGGCAGCGGGGACGTGGACCTGAAGAAGTGCGGCGACGTGGTGGTCTCGCCCAGCGATAATATGATCGCTCTGTACTGCCACTTCTGCCGGGACATTTTCACCCAGCTGCCGGAGTTCCTGAGACACCTCCAGTGGGCGCACGCCGACGCGCTGCACTTCACCAAGGAGCACAACGTGTACAGCGTGGAGGAGCTGATGTCCGACGAGCAGGAGGGCCAGGAGGATGCCCAGTCGGCGGGAGACAGCAGCAGCAGCGGGGACTCCGGGGTGCACGCCGAGTCGGAGGAACCTGTGGCCACTGAGGGCTACCAGATTGACCCACATGACACCAAAGCAAAAAGTAAGTGAAGTAAGTGACTGGGTGCATTCCCTTAAGTGTCATTCTACAAATCACATATGTATTCCACAGTTGAGCCCAAGTATAAAGCAGCTCAACAAAAGGTTCTGCCAAATGAAAGTGACTTCCAAGAGAAGGAATCAAAGGTCGAGGCTCGCGGATTTAAAGGACCTCGTAAGAAGGTTGAGATTAAGGGCAAATCCCTGAAGATATGCGAACTTAAGAGCCACGCTATAGCCAAGAACTCGAGGAAACACATGAGCATCGTAAAAAGCCGCATCCTACAAGCCCTCGAAAGCGATTTGCCTGCAACCCTGCAGATGAAACCACCAAATACCAAATACTGTTTGCCTATAAGCGAACCTCTACAAGAAGAAAACATACCCACACATACCTTTCAAACCCCTCCAAAGCCTGTGCCGATCGCATCTAATTTGAGTGTAAGAAAGTCCACTTTGACTAAGGCACAAGTCTGTGTGGTGAAGAAGACACTGAATGCGAAACCAAAGCCCACTCCAACTGTTCAGAAAGTTGAAGTTTTTTCTGCTTCAAGTGTGGATGAAATGTCTGAAACCCCAAAACTTGCCAATCAATTTCAAGTGCCAAGGAAAAGAAAGTCATCCCCCTTACAAATAAGAAATGTAGAAATTCTTTCACCTCTTAATTTAATTCCTACAGCGTTAATTAAACCAAACAAATCTAAAGACATTTCAGTCCTTACACCTCTTAATAATCTTCCCAAGACTTCCAAAGCGGAAAATGCTAATGAAAACAGTTTTAACATTAAAGAAGAGGCTAACAAACCCTCGATGAAAAGAGTTCTCGGAGAGAATAACCATCAGCAAGTCACAAATCAAAGTCTTCTAAAGCGCGAACTGAATTCGAGCATATCCCAGAATCCGTCAAAACCCATTTATAAAAAGTTTTTTAAGAACAGTCTTAAGTTGGAGCAGGAAACCCTAAGCAGTTTCAACAAAAGTTTACAAGCTACAACGGCTAAGGAGAACATGCCAGCGGTAAGGCAGGTTCATTCTTCCCAAAGACTATTTAATGACAATGCCGGATGCCCTGTTGCCGAGAAGAACAATACCAAGGATAACATAGTTGTTGGGGGAATGCAGCAGGTCCTAAAAAAGGAGCAGACAAGTACCACAAAAACTGGGCACTTGTTGAAAAAGACAACTCCCGCGGCAGAAATGCTTAATCTTTTAAAAGGAGTTGGGGTGAGCAAATAATTATAAACGTTGATCGATCCACATCTAATAAATGAATCCCTTTTAGTTGCCAGCAATCGTGGATTCCAGCTGTAAGGACACAATAGAATTGCACGAGTTGGTGAATTTGCGCGAAAAGGCTGCCCAGTTTAGCAAAATATACAGCAAGTACGAATCCATTTGGAACTATAGAAGTAAAAATCCGCCGGTCAAAAATGAAGTCATTGCCTCCACGATTGCCGCTTTGACTACTGAAGTGAACTTGGCCATGAAGTGCAACCTGTCCGAAAGCGAAATAAAGCGCATTGTTAACCTGATCTCGGTTTGGCACAAGGATACGGCTAATCTGCAGACTCTAAAGCCGTCAACTATTTCGGACACCGCTCAACGTCATCTAAACTTATTCAAGTATTTGCCTGATAAGTTTGCATACTTTTGCGAGAGCTGCGACGACCTCTTCACCTTTGAAGAAGTCTTCAAGAAGCATTTGCTGGGCCACCAACCTGTGCCGTTCCGTTGTCCAATATGTCAGAAGGCTTTCAAGCACCAGGGATTCTACGAAAAACATGTGCGAACCTTTCATGCTTAGCCAGCAAGTAGGTAAAAAGTATTCTAATCTATAGTTCTACTCATTAAATTTTTACCTTGAACGATAGGTAATGTCTGTCAAGTTATCCTCATTATTCAAGTTTAATGTTTTGAAATCAGTTTCTAATAAATAGCGCCCCCTCTGGGGCTGTACGTTTCATTGTTAAAACACAATATGAATATTGCTATGGCATTATCAAAACGCGCGTTGAACTGGGCAGATGGACACCCAATGATCTGGATTCCCTTATCGCCTCGATGGCTCTTGTTTTTGTTTCTCGAGTGACCCCGGCGATTACGAAACCGGCCAGCTACCTTCCCGACTTACAATTATACGTCTTGCCGGGCACGTATCCGTTGGGTCCGTCGGCCACAATTAATTTGTATCCATTGTCGCCGCGTGTGCGTCTACCGTGGTTCAAGTGGGTGGGCGCCCGGGGACATGCGGTGACCGTACTAATTGTCAGCCAGACGACGACGACCAGGCGGATGAGCAGCGGCAGCGATTTCCCCATCTCTCCAGCGCTTTGTTTTCCGCGTTATCACTTGACTCGCTTTCTGGGCTCGACTGCAGCCGCGACCGTTCCAGGCGAGGCTCAAAAACAGACTAATCGAGCCGGAGCAGAGAGGCGATAGAGCTATCTTCAAGTCGTACGGCGACCCGATGCCGGATGCTTCGGGAACTCTGATTGCAAACAGTGCTCGTGCGGTGATCTTGACTTTCCCAATCCACTTGCTCCTTGATTAGTTTCTATTTGGTATATATTTCGTGGTATAAATGTTGCCGTACAATTTACAAATAATATTACAATTATATATTTCCATATCATCGGTAACAGTGTTCACTATCGTAGTTCGTATTTCATAAATTTGTAGGTTGGCTCTGCGCTCGCCAAGTAGTTCGATCCGCAAGGATGCGCCTTAGGAAACTCAACGTTGGTCGAGAACAAAGCAAAGATACTGATGAATCAAACTGAGACTGATCACACGGTTGGCATTCGATCGGTTAGTAGGGAATACGTGTGAGAACTATAAAGCATGGGGTCGTAAATCACAATTGCAAATCAAGTTAATACTAAAAGGTCAGAATAGGCGTTTCCCGGTGATCCAAGAGGTCTGCAAGGAACAGTTCGATGAGCATATGTAGTTACACGGAAACCATGCAGGGACTTACCCTTGGCAATGCTCCACCAGGGCAGTGTCACATAGGTGAGGAATGCATTGAGCGGCGTCGACTGCTGTCGCCTGTTCTCCTTCCAGAAGTGAAAGGACTGCGTGAAGCCCCGACTGGTCCACAGCGGATTATAGGCGCCGTCGTCGAGTTCTAAAAGAAGACAAGGCACACATGATCAGCAATGGGTTACCACAGGTATAAAAAACTAAATACATGCATTGAAGAACAAGAAACCGACTTCATAAACCATTGATATAACCTTTTATTGCCTTTTTGGGCACATCACACCAGTAGTAGATGTTGGTGCCGTCGGGGGTTCTGCGCTTGGGCACCAAGTGCAGCATCTTGCTGACGTGCGCCTGCTTGGCTGTCCTCGGCAGCGTGGCACTGCTCGCCTCCTGGTTGCCATTGGCCACATCCAGCATGGGCGTCAGCTCCGTGGGCGAGATCACCTTGGTCACATCGCTCTCCTCGTTCTCATTGTTCGCGTTCGGCTGCAGCGGATGGTTCTCCGGCTCCACAGGCAGGCGGACACACTGCTCGAAGCGCTGGGGTGGCGTCTTGGGCGATTCCACCACCGGCAGCTCCTCACGGCCACGCACACTGATCATCAGCTGGCTATCGCTTTCACTCAGGATGGCCATTTTGGCGGCTTTTTCCGATTCACTCCCATTCAAGGAGGTGGCATCGTCGGCGATTTCGTACTCCTCGCTTTTGGCGGTTTCCGACTTGGGGTTGTTATTATTGACTGCTTTGCTTTTGGCTGCTGCACCCGATTTGTCCTTATCCTTGTCCTTGTCTTTATCCTTGCCGGCTTTGAGTCGCTTGGGCGACATCTTGGCCAGAAAGTTGGTGCTTGAGCCGTTGACCTTCTGATTCGACGACTTTTTGTCGTTCTCCTTGTTCTTGTCCTTCTCCTTATCTTTGTCCTTCTCGAGGTCCTTGGCCTTGCTCGAGCGCAGTCTTGGGGGAATGATCTTCTTGGTGGACACCGGAAGGCTGGTCCTGCGGTCAGCGGCGCTCAGGGAGGCGCTCCTGGTGATGCTTCCGCCCTGCTGCTTGCGCTTGTGCTCCGACGGAAGCCGGAAACTGTTCCTTTTTCCAACCAGCAGCTCGCTCTCCACACTCAGGATGCTGGTCTTGGGCTTGGGACGGGTGGGCCGCTTGTCGGGCATCTTGGCCAGGCAGGCGGGGGACTCATTGGACGGATCCTCGCAGCTGGGGCAGTAGACCTCGGACATTTCCGGGGTGTCGGTGTTCTTGGCCGACGCCCAGCGCTTCTTGCACTTCTTGCCGCCAAAGCAGTTGCAGCCCGTGGACGAGCTTTGTCCAGAGGATCCGTTGTTTTCGCCGGACACGGTCACCTCCACGGCGGCACTCAGTGGTGGCGGAGTGACAGCCGGAACAGCAGCTGCCGCTGGAGCCGAAGCTGAAGCCGGAGTGGAAGTACTCTCACTGGGAGATTCTTGGGGCAAGTTGTCTTGGTCACCAGTCGCGAGTTTGTTTGTCTCGCAGTTCGGATTTGGGTGCAGTTTTGCCGCGGAGGCCGAGAAAGCAGGACGTTGCTGATCTACAAGTAGATATAGATCGGTTTGCGTTTTAAAAGCATATACATCGACACACATGTACAACCGAGGATCGGCCCAAGCAACTTAATCGGTAATTGGCAACAGAAAGCAGTGGAAATAAAAACCAGAATAGGGAAACACAAAAGCTAGGGGATCGATCGACGGAGGTGGGGAACTGGATGCCTAGTGAATATACAATCAAGCCACCACCGCGTAAATTATAATTTCTAGGGGAAGTGGGAAGGATAGGGTGGGTCTGGCGGATGTGATGAACGATTCCCTCCTTGTGTCAAAACAAAAGCCAAACGGAAGATAATTTTGGTTGTCCTTAGTGTATTATTTGTCCTGCTTTCTCGGCAATGTCTGGTGTTCTCTTTATATATATACTCTGGAGTCGTTTTTAGGGGCACATATAAAGTATATATATAAATTTGATAGAAGGAAGTTTCGTAAAGGAAAATCAATGGAACCACAACACATTACGAGAAGTAAATCAGGAATATGAACGGAAATGAAAGGAGCAAGCGCAAAAAGCAGAACTAACTACGGTAACAACTACAAGCAATGTATACTTCTGAATATCATGCAACTAAAGGATGCTCAAATGAAGAGGTAAATATGACAAAAAATAAGTGGTTCAAACTGACCGTCGCGCAGATCGCCGGCCTCGATCTCGGACACCTCGCTGGCCAGCGAGTCCAGGCCCTCGTTCTCCGACCGCGCCTTGGCTCCCACGCTGGCACTGGTGCCGCTGCCCACCATGTCCTGGTTATTGGAGCCCTTTGTGCGCCAGCCGTAGCGTGAAAAGTTGTTGAGATTGGCACTCGGATCGCTGAGACGACGCTGGTGGCGGTAGGTGCAGTAGTCGTCGTTCTCCTCCTCCCATTCGTCCCACATGTCGGTTGCGCAGAAGCCCGGTTCGCTGGTGGGCGTCTCCACGCCGGAACCCTTTGGCTTGGTCACCGCCATCTCGGCGTGGCCCTTTCCTTGCGGTCCCTTCATCCGCACGAACTCACAGCGCGTTTGGACGCCAGCTCCACTGCTGAAGAGGCCAAAGGACATGCGCTGCGCCACCTTGGAACTCAGACTGGATTGCTAGGGAGACAAAATAACAGAGTTACGAAAGAATGGGTTGACTCGGGGTGGGATTTCCACTTACCCTGGCATCGTAGACCTTCTTCAAGGCATCGTAGCGAATGGATCCCAAGAAAATCACCCCCTGGACCGCTCCGTCCTTGTCATTGGCCACCAGCTCCACGCACACCATCTCCCCGTCGCGCACCAGGATGTCGCTGAACACCTCGTCGAAGTTGTCCACCATGAAGCAGATGTGCGGATACGTGATCTCCTCGCCCTCGCCCTTCGTGTCCATTTTGCGGCGACTGGGACTTGCGTAGACCCTCTGCGAGTGCCTCCTCAGCACCTGCAGCTCCTTGGGCGAGGTCCTGGTGCAAATGGCCAGTGTCAGTGTGTAATCGAACTGGTGGATGACCATGTTGAGATAGACCGTCTCCTCCCAGTCCACATCGGGATCGCCGATGGGCAGTTTGCGCGAGTCCTTGCGGAATACCTCCACCTCAGTCTGGTTTGGGAATACGATGCAATGGATCAATAGGTACGGGCGACAGAACCGAGGACTCACCTCAAATTTTGGCATGTGACGCGAGGAGCTCTTCACGTGCTTCTTGCGCACAAAGAAGAGCAGGTCGTCCGAGTCGATGCTGTGCTCGGGCTCTGTCTGGAAGAGGAAGTGCCGCACGAACAGGTCCGTCCAGTAGGTGGTGCCCTGAAGGACCACGAAGCCGCCATCTGCAGAGGGGAGGAAATGAGGTGGTCTTAGTTCACTTAGCTTTCAACTTTAGTACGTTAGAACCTAGTTTAAGGTATAGTTTGTTGTTTTGCTATGAGTCATAACATATGATAGGGATTAAGTACTTAAGTACTCAGGTTCAAGTTCATAAACGATGGTAATCCATTAAAACAGGTTTGAATTTTTAACTTCTGGAGGTACATATGTTATGTTATAACAGACAATTATCCCTTTACCATTATTCTAGCACAATGAATGAATAACTACTCAGTTTAGAAAGAGGTTTCTCTCCCTAGTTCTGATCCATTTTCTTATGTTTCCATCTGCTAAGAGAGGACCCAAGTGGACTGGGGATGATGCTGACCGACAGGTGGAACAGCTGTTTACGGTTTCCCCATCCTGCCTGTGGGTCCGATAAAAGTAAAAGCCGCTTATGTAAAGGAAAACAAAGAGGTTGGCCAAATGTGGGGCGGAAAGCACGCACACAGGCGCACCAGGGCACACACACATCCTTGGGGGTTGCCCCGTGCGACAAATCGATAAAGTGCAAATGTAGACAAATTTTCCCTGCAATCCGGAGGAAAATCGGAGCAGGGCGATACCCACCGTCCTTGAGCAGCTGGCGCATCTCCTTGGTGCGCTGGAAGTTGATGTCCTCCAGGAGCTGCTGCAGCGGCGTCTGGGAACCCTTCAGCAGGGCGGCTGCGGCGCTGGCGAGGGCCATCCTAAAGGGGGATTTCCACGGCTCCGCGCTTCCGGATGACGAATGTCGGTGCGGAATGGTGAGAGGTGCTGTAGGAGCCTCTATTTCACAACGTCCCGGTCATCACGGCGATTGCGGGGGGCGGTGGTGGGCGGCAGCGTGGGGGGCGCGGCTAGTGCTGTCTGTTTTCCAGCATTTGTTGTTGCTCCGCGGTGTTTTTTCTCTATTTTTGCAGTCGGAAAACTTAGTCGGCGGAGAGGAGCTTATCTCCTCGACACATGCAAATCGCAACTGAGCAGCAACTCGCGAACACCCTCGCGTTTCTTCTTTGCCTCTGGGGGTTGTTTTCTCCCTTGTCCACGGAGTATCCCCCATCTGTACTGTCAGGCATCAGCTGTTCCCATCACTGCTTCTTTGTGCAATTTGTTATTTATTGCCAAATATTCAACTGTCCACACAACTCTTTTGTCTAGTTGTTGAGCTTTTTTTTGTTTAATACCACACAACAATTGGCTTAATAATAATAATAACAAGAAATAGCTTGATTAGTGTTGTAAAACCCGAAAATATAGCTATTGCTCAGAGCTTGCGGCTGTTCGATTGGAGCTTACCATCGGTTATCGAATTCGAATTTCAATGATTAAATAAGTTTTGGCTAACAGTCTACAAAATTAAATAACCTTTTGAAAAGGCTGGTGACAATACAAGGAATCTTTGCTACTTTTGCATTGCAAGCCTACAAAGCCAAGCTTTCAAAATCAAAATGCTCTCAATTCCAAGTAATTGCCGAAATATGTAAATGGCAAGCAGATCAAGCGCGAGTAGGAAATTCAAGGTAGATAAGAACCTACAAAATCATACAAAATGATTCGAAACAATATACCGCGAAGACACTTTATCATTTTTAGCCTCAAAATTTATATCAAAGGATATTAAAATGATATTATTTTTTTTTTAAAACGTGTCCTGTTGTAAAGCCAGAATTATAATCGATAACACTAAGCTCGCAGTTAGAGCTTACCATTGGTTATCGAATTCGAATTCAGTATAATTCTTTTCTTTTAAGTTTAAATACACCATTTTAAGTCATGCTTAAACCATTAAGTTTAAATAGCAATTTTCAACTGCCAGGGTGAGAATTTTTACTGATTTACCACATCGGCGTTCGATTCTCGAAGATTTTTTATATCATCCTGCAGCTCCTTCAGCTCGCGGAGCATAGTGCGCGAAAGCTGACCTTCTGGAGTGGCCAAGGGCTCAAATAAAAGCATCCGCAGCGATTCCCTCAGCATGACCTCAACTTGTTCCAATTCCACCTAAAAAGAAGAATATATACAGACGGTGAGTAAGGATAAATTGGACTTGTTTCACCCTGAGATCCCTGGAACTGTGCTCCTGCTCGCTGAACATTTTTCTGGCCAGTTCAGCCTGCGTGTTGGCCAGTTCATAGAGAGCGATAGCCTTTAGTCTGGAGACTCCAGGAGCTATCACCTTGAGTACAAGCAGTATCTCCTGGCACAAACGGATCTTCCTTTCGTAGACCTTCTTGTTTGGTCGGTGCGTTATGTTCTGAAGGATCTGACGAAGGATAGAGGCAATGTTTTGCTTTATGTCCAGCATTAAGTAATGATTTCCATGAAGCAGGCGGGTCAGCTTGGCCAACAGCATCTCCAACCTGTATATATCATCCCTGGCATGGAATATTTCCTCCTTGGCCCGCTCGAGCATATTCGATACAAACTCTTGTTTCAGCGAGTGTTCCGGATTTAAGAGGCACTGCCAGATGCCCGTCTCCCTCTGACGGACTATGTAGCCCCCCGAGCAGGAGCATTGGCTGCAGATGAAGCTGCTCATGTGGGTGCCCAGCTCGGTGGGATCCTGGCAGCGCGGACAGGTGCATTCGAAGTACTTGCCCTCTCTGAGGATTTGTCGACGCTCCTCGTTGCCCAGGAGCACGTTTGTGTAGCATTTGTAGAGGATCTCCCCGGCGGCTATGAACCGGTTGGAGAACACCTTTATCCGCCGCTCGTCGTCGATGGCGGTCTGCAAGTTTGGCATGCAGCTATGGGCAAAGAGTCCTGCCCTCCGGTACAATCCTCGCATGGAGCCACCAGGTTCTGGGGCTCTGATCTCAAAGGCGTTAATGTCAAGGATGCCCAGAAGGCCCTGCACCAGGTCCTCATCCGCCCCGACACGCAGTTGTTTCAACACTCCACCATTTTCCATGGGAACAAAGGCATGCTCCTGGTAAGTTTTCCAGATACCTGTGCCCCTCCTAGCCGCCAGTTGGGTTTCCATTTGGGTCATCTCCTCGTACAGGGGTTGGGTTTCTGAGTGCTCCCTCAGAAGCAGACATTTAAGGGCTGCCTGGACTTCAGTGTGCTCCTTTCCCTGGAGAATCGCCACCTGATCCTCCGAAAGTTCCATCTCAGAAAGCCTCTGGCAATTGCGCACGTCATGATCCTCGCAATCCTCGCACAAGGCCAAAAGGCGGCACTTTCTAAAGAGCTTACATAAGAAGAATCAGAGATGGACGAGGATCCTCTATGGAATCCACCCACCTGCAAAAGCTCTCGGTGAGCCTGAAGCACTTGGAGCAGCGACGATCGCCCATTTGGGGCAACACTACAATGGGGTTCTCCAGCAGCAAGGTCTCGCCAGCTCGGAGATTGCACCGGGCAACCACAAACCTTTGAGGATTACATTTTAAATGGGTTGTAGTGGGGATTACTATAAAGTAGAACCCACCTGCCCAGCGTGTCATTCTGCTTTATCTCGCACTTCTTCACAAAATCATCCGTTACTGCAGCCATTCTCTGTTTCCGTTCCCTTTGGCTACCTTTGGCATACTGACAAGACAACCAGCGCCATGCTGGCAACTTATTTTTAATTGAACGACAATTCTTTATTTATTTCTTGGTCAATGATTCCCCACCCAGCCGCCAAACGTTGAACCGTGTCGCCAGTACGCGTGCACACATTAAAAGTGGCAACAACTGAAGGAAGGAAGAGGCACTGCTTCCATTCGACTAATCTAATTTATTTTAAATTTAAAAATCCACGCAGCTGCGAATTGCACACAAGACTCCTTGAAGAACATGATGCCTTCCTATCGGCCGTACTTCTTCAGATCGGACTCAATGCGCTCAAGCTCCATGGAAATACGGTCCGAAAGATAGCCCTCCGCAGAGTTCTCCGGCTCGAACCGAAGAAGGTCCATGGCCTCCTTGGCCACCAGACTGGCGGTCCTCAAATGAGCCTTGAAAAACCATGCATTAAATTTAAAAACTAATTTTCCAAATCAAATCAGACCCATTTTACCCACCACATACTCCTTTTTGCCCAGGTCACTCTCCGCAAACTGCAGTTCCACGAGTTCCACCAGCGCCAGCAGGTACTCAAACAGACCGATGGCATACAGCTTGGAGAGGCCGGGGACCACAGCCCGGCAGACGGGCAGCAGATCGGAGCAGAGCTCCACCCGGCGGGCTAGGAGCTTCTTGCACGGCTGCTCCATGGAGTTCATCAATGCCGCCGCCCGCATAATACTGGCAATGTTCTGCTTGATGTCAAGCAGCATGAAGTGGTTGGGATGGAGCAGCGGCCCGTACTGAGTCAGCAGAGCTTCGTAGACCTGCAGCTCCCCCCTGGCCTCGACCAAGGCTGATCCCACTTCGGCCTGCAGTTCGTGGACCGCAGCGGCTGTTAGGAGGGCCTTACAATCCGGACAGCGCCAATCTCCCAGTCTTCCATTGGGATCTATCTCACAAACCGCAAACCCAGCGCACTCCCTGCACTTCATGCTGCTCATGTGGGTGCCCATCTCAGTGGGATCCAGGCAGCGCGAGCAGGTGCACTCCAATCTCCGGGTCAGGCGCAGTTGGTGCTGTCGCTGGCTGGTGCCCATCAGGGGATTCGTGTACGAGTTGTATATAATATCACCCGGCTGCAGAGGGACAGCCGCATACAGCTTCATATTGAACTCCTCATCCAGAGCCACCACCGTGTTGGGCACGCAATGGTGCGGTAAACCAGCTCCACAAACGAAAACGCCCTTCAAGGTGTCACCATCCCTGGCTGTCACCTCGAAGGAATTGCTGTCGATGCGGATGCAGTGGGCGTGCAGCACATCCGAAGTCAACTGCTGGGTGGGTAGGACATCCACTAGTCCACTCTCCATCAGTGGACGCACCACTAGCTCCTCGTGCTCTTGCCACATCCCTTCTCCGTCGCGGTAGTCATCCAGGTTTATAGGTACATCCAACAGCATTTGACAATCAGCCCTCGTATCAGGATTCTCCAGCAGAAGGAGGAGCTTCAGCAGTCCACATATGCCATAGTTCTTCACGAGGATATCCTTACAGATGGCTTTCCCCGCTCCGTCCGCGAAGAACTGGCACTCGAACTCATCATGCTGGCTGCAGTCCATGCACAGGGGAAACACCTGGCACCTCCGGCACATCACATAGGATTCCTGAAGACATTGGGCGCACTTAAGCTGGTGACATTCCCAGTGGGGAGCCACCAGCAGGGGCTGCTCCTCCAAGACCGTGTCTCCCGGTTCGATGCTTATGCCAGCCACCAGATGCCTGCAAGTAATGATTATTATTATTTACTCTGTTTTATGTAGCTCAGCCCAACTCACCTGCCCAACTTCTCGCTGTGAACCTGCTGAATATTTTCGCCAAAGTCTTGCATCGATTACGTGTGTTGTTGCCTGGCGAGAAAACTATTCGGTTAGTGATTGGATTTGGCCAACGGCTTGTGGCTTGTGGTTCTTTTACTCACCCAAAACGCACTGAGCAATTATAAATATACTCTGCGGTGCTGCTGGCCGAGGAGAAGGAATTTCCCTCTTTTTCAGGAGCCCTGTCGTTTCGCTAAGTACTTTGGCTAATTGCGTGCGTAGCTCGAACGAGATGCTGCTTTATTTATAGACCCAGTCGTTTGGAGGAGGCGATGCCGCACTAACGTGTCTGATCGGTTTTCCACTTAGCTTTTCCCTGAGGGAAATTCACCTCTACACATAAATCTTCTCTAGTATTCCTCTCAATAACTATGTTGTTTATTGTTCTTTATAAATGTATCAAACATTGTGTATTTAGCTGATATTTCTTTTAAGTCGATAATATGCATATGTATAGGTATTTAATTAGTTTTACGAGGGACATTGTTAGGCTTAATTTAAAGTGTTATCGGTTCTTGTGGAATACATAATATTTTAAGAAACAAATGAAGCTACATTAACAGTAGTAAAAGGCATGCTCTAGAAAGGCTACTCGTAAAACATAGACGCCGCCAATTCAATTGGTCGAATGCGTTTGTGGGGAAAACAAGAACAAATATGTATTTTATACAAAAAAAAATCAAACAAGTTTCCTATTCCTCGTCCTCATTGCTGTTTACTCTCATGGCTTCCGCTGGCTGAACCTGACCACTGGCGCTGGGCGAAGCCGTGGGCACCGGCGTGGGAGTGGGCGTCAGCGAACTGTTGGAAATGGCGTCAATATCATCGTCAAACTCCACATCCTCAGCATGCATCAGTTTCGTAAGATCGAACGGAGTTTCCTGCGGATACAAGATACGATTAACATCTAGATACTCCTTGCAGATTAGCTTAACCCTCACCTTTACTTCATCAACTCGCTGTCGATCATGCAGCGCACTTAAAAGCTCGCGAAGGTGTTGATTCTCCTTGCGCAACCGCTCTCGTTCCATATCGCGTTCGTTAATTTTTGGCTATCATAAGGAAAACAATATATAGAGGACTTCTCTCCGTTGCAAAAAGAATTAAACCCACCAAAAGCATGGAAATCTGCTCATTCAGTACTGTCACAATGCTGCTGAGGGCATGGCAAGGCACACTCGGCTCCAGGACACTGGCATGCTGGATGCGATTCGGCCCACAGGTGCTGCCCGATCCTCCAGTTGGCTTTTCCGTTTCCCTTGTCGCTTCAGTTGGTGATGTCTGCGTCGAGCTATCGACTCTGGATACCGCGACCTGTTCGGTCTATAACAGAACATAGATTATACTCGGGTTCTATAAGAAACTCTAATAAATTAACTCACGGAAACGTCGACGTCCTCTTTGTGGTCGGCCTCGGATTTTTCCACAGCCTCAGTAGTGCCCACCTCGTTGTTCTCGGTGGGTATTCCATCTGCTGGTGCTGTTGCCGAGGCCTCGTTATCAGTGGTCGTCGAATCAGCCTTTTCCTTAGTATTGTCCGCTTCAGCTTTCTGCTGCTTACATGATTCACTTGTAGTAGGTAGCTTATCTGAGGGCTCAGAGGTTACTTCCTTCTGCGCCTGTGCCAGCTTGTTGTCCGTCGACACCGTCTCGGGTTGTTCCTTCTCGACCGAAGGAACCTCAGGAACATCACCCGTGCTTTGGCGTTTCGTGGACTCAACGACAACAGATTGCGAAGTCTGCGGCTCAGTTTTGAACGGAGCCAGTGGCGTTGTGGGCCTCTCATGCGGCTTGGACGGAATCGCTGGCAAGCGCAGTTCATCGATCTCACAGTATCCGTCATCGTCTTCGTGTATGGCAACTTCGTCAAGATCAAGGGTTTGTAGTTTGGGCATCAGCCGCGATGGCGGTATCTGGGCCTGAGCCTGGGCATGTTGCCTGTTGGGAGGCGGCAGCGGGGGCGGCGATGAGGAGAACGATGGGGATGCAGTCACCTTTTTGCGCAGCTTCTCCTTCTCGTGACAGTGGCCGCAGACGACGGTGGACACCGCCGAGACCTCCTGCTCGGGCGTCACGTGCATGTACTCGTTCAGCACCTTCGTCAGGCTCTGAATCTGATCGTAGGCAGCTAGGGCAATGTCTGCACTGTCTTTCGGCGCCTCTGGCATCATGGCAATGTCCACAATCTGGTCGTAGTGTTCCACGGGCAAACGGAAGATATCACAAATGATTTTCTGCTTCTCGAGCAAATCACTCCTTATGGAGGCGTCCAAGCGGCGCAGCTTCTCCCCCGGAGTCAACACCGGTTTCGCGGTGTGGGCCGGACTGATGCTGACCTGGATGGCCGTGGGATCCACCAAGGGGCTCTGCATCAACAAGGTGCGCGTGTTGTTCGAATTGTTCGAGCAAACAATGCTGGCACTGTCGCGTTTGGAGTTACCTCCCACCATGCCATACGTGGAGTTCCTTTCCTCCCCGGTTGATCCTGGCCTGGTCGACTCCCTGGTGGACTGGGAGTGGCGCAGAGTGACATCGCTGGCTTCTGTGCCATTCGCCGAGTACTTGTGGTTAGACTCCCCAGTGCTTCTAATGGACATGGAGCGATTAACGTCGCTCTGACTCGATCGCTGCACCTTCGGTGTGTTCACATAGTCCGCATCAGAATCACTTGCTCCCACATCCCGCGGAGGATCGCGTACTTGGACTCCCGCAGTGGTGCTGGTGTTGCTGTTGCTGGTCGCTGGAGCCGGTGTAACCGTGGCTATAGGCAGCATTGGCGCCAAGGGTGTGGTGGTCAACGTGGCTGTCGCCGCCATTGGCTGGGTGCAATCGGTGGTTAGCTCCAACGACTCCTTGGTGCTTGAATGCGGAATAGCGGTGAGGGCTGGGTCGCTGATGCTTGTGTCATGGCTGTTTGAGGCGTTCTTCGAACGATTCTTCGACTGACGAGCAGCAGCATCCGAGATGTGCTTAAACCATCTGCAATAAAACGATTTGTCACGACTAAGACTTGAAAAAATTTCAGAACGCCTTGATTACTCACGTCTTGCATTCCGAGCTGCTAGGCGCTCGTAGCTCCAACATTTGTGATGTCTTCATCTTGATGAGGAAAAAAGAGTTCTTGTCGGCCGCCTCCTGCCGCACCAAAGTCTCCGCATCAATACTCATGATGGGACTGACTGGCTTGTTGTTCAACGTCAGCGGGAAGTGCAGGTTCTTAAGATAATATTTATCATCCTATGGAGAGAAACGCAAGCCAATAATTAACTACATTATTATTTGACTTCTTATTGTGTACACTCGCCTGCTTGGTCAGCAAAACAATCATGTTCTCAAACAGCAAGCCATGCAGCTGGAGGCTAGGATTCTTCTTGACCGTCAGGTTGCCGTCATGGATGAGGTGATGTTGGGTCAGGTCCAATTTTTTAAACTCCTCCTTGTCATAGGAGGATTTGTCTAATTTACGCTGAATGTTTTGTAGTCTGTTTGAATAAGATGTGGTTTAAAACGGTTATAAAAGAACCATAATCTTAATACATACTTGTGAGCATCCTCGGCTGTCTTCACTGCCTGGTTGACCTCGACCAGAATTCTTTTCGAGGACTCCACGGCTCGTTGGATGGCCTCAGCTTCGGTGGTGTTTTCTGGCAGCAGGCGCACAGTCACCTTGTACAGGTTCTCAAACAGCAGCGGATACTTGGTGAGGCGCTGCAGCACGGTGGGCAGCAAGTCCTTCAGTTCGAGGCGGCGACATGCTTTGTGCGACTCCGACTTCCTCAACAGCTTCTGCAGCGACTCATCCTTGTTGCGCTTCTCCTTGAGGGCCTCCAGGGCGATCTGCTGCCGGGCACAGAACTGCGCCGCATACTCGCAGAGAACAACTCCGGACTGGCCGTCGAACATGTCGGCGAGCAGATCGCCAATGGTGTTAACTACGTGATTGTGCTCAATGCGCCGCTGCTTCAGACTCTGCTCGAAGGCGCCGTGGATCTCGCGAAGCGACAGCAGTGCGGGCGGGAACAGCAGCAGCAGGTGGTCCTGGGACAGCAGTCCACTCTCGTACAGCGGCAGGAAGAACAGGCGGTCTAGCAGCTTGAGGGTGCGCACATGGTTGCGCTCAGTTTGATAGATTTCTTAAAGATAATATCACGAAATTAATGTGTTAATGTGAATATACAATTGAAAAGTTTACTCACCATTAATAATCTCCTGCCGCTTCTTCTCGGCGTCCGTCAAAGCTGCCAGAACCTCGGCGGCCACCATGGAACTCCAGTCGGCCTCGTTGACATCGTCCTCGTCCTCGCTCTCCAGGTTCCATTGCTTGGGCAGTGGGTGGCCGGCATTCCAGAAACTCGAGTTGCCAGCTGCACTGCTTCCCCCGCCTCCGGCCAAGCCCGCTTGAAAGGAATCCTGCTGACAGTACTGCTGGGCATGCTGCTGGATGAGCAGGTGCGGATGCTGGCTTTGGTTCAATCCCGCCGGCGGTGCCTGGACGCCACCGGCTGCTCCCGTAGCAGCAAAGTGCTCCATCGAAGTGCTGGGGCTCTCGCTGCCGCCAGCCGAAGAGAGACTAGAATTGGAACTGGCCACATAGTTGGCGTTCGAAAGACCCAAGTCCAGCTGCTCATCACTGAGTTGAAAGATAAGAATGGTAAACATAATTCAGTTTTGTTTGATGTGGGCTTTCAATGGAAAATACTGTGTACATCGGAAAGGGTAAAACGTGGTTTGCAAATAAGTATAACATAAATAATATATATAATATGATCTTATTTGTTTGTAAAAACAATATTACTATTGTGAAATATATAACGGTATCATTACAAATGATAATAACTCAAAAACATATTTATTTTTAAAGTTCTGGTCTAGCAATCAGTTCCGATTTAATAAATAACTTTAGCTTGAATACTCTCTGGGCTGATTAGCATTCGTAGCATGCACAAATCAAAACTCAGGGAAACGCCCGTTAATTACTTGAAACTATTGAAGTTAAGGGTCGTCTTGAAACTTTTGCTGCGATTAAAACGGATATTTCTCTCCATGATCACTGCTCCGACTGATTAATTTGCAATACTCGAAGGCGATTCAATGCCGGACCGATGAGTCAATTCCAACGCGAGAAATGCCACTGAAAGGGCGGCCAGGCTGACAGGTGTTGGTAGGAGAATATGTCGGGAGCAGTGGCTCAAACAGTTTGTCAACAGGAAGCGGAGGAAGAACGATGGCTGGGAGCCCGGGAGGCGACCTGGCATTGACTAACATGACCAAGAGCGGACTGTAGCCCACTTTGCTGGGCAAAAGCAGGGCGGACAATATAATCGATGTCAATGCCGGCGTCTAATCAACTATCCCATCCGCAGTGGCTGCTAAACACATACGTATGCGGTAATGGTCACCGTAAACATTAGACGGGGCGGAGTGGTAGGTGGTAATGACTGCTCGAAGGCTGGATACCCTGCGGGGTGATTCCACGAAGAGGTAATGGTGCACTGTCTGCTAATCATATCCCGCCAACCCGAATATGGTTTAATTAAAAACTCAAACTAAAGCGAATCTTTTAGAATAAACACGCAGCGGAAAGTCCGTGGAAAGTTTGCGCCACACAGACGCGACAACGGAAGGCAGACGTATAGACATATATTGATTGCATTGCCGCGCAATTCACATTAATTAGTAAAATTAATATCCGGTTACTTGGCCGTCGCAGAAAAGAGTAGGAAAATGCTTTAGTTGAGAGGATTCAGGGAGTGCCCAGTGGCCATGGGGAATGAAGGAATTTATTCGGTAAGCTGAGACGGCGAATGAGGACAAGGCATAAGGACAGTAGGTCAGCCAGGACTTCTGCTCCTTCTTCTCCTCCGCGATGGCAATGAAATCGATTCCTCAAACTTACTTGGGACGCGACGACAAACTTGGATCAGAGGTCTTGCGGCGGCTGTTGCGGTTCCTCTTGTTGGACAAGCGCTCCTTGTAGGATTCCGAGCGATTCACTGACACCGGGGCGCTCTTGTGCTTCGGATGCTGACTGTAACTAAGGGAGAATCGAAAATGCTGTTAAGCTGAAGGTAATAGATCCCTTCTCTAACTCACCGCTCTCTACGGGCTTCCTTGTCCACCGAATCCAGAGAATTTAGATCCGCAAACGCACTCAGGCCGGCGGATACGGAGCTACTGCTCGACGGAGCCGTGGAGGCCACACTCGTGGACAGATCCATGTTGCATCCGGCACCACCAACGGCGCTAATACTGTCGTTGGCACAACTGCCGTGAAACGAGCTCTGCAGGTCGGTGGTGTTCAGCGCCGAAGTGTTGCAGGATGTGTTCCCATTCGAGCGCATCGATATGTTCCCATCCGGCCGGCGATCCGAGGGCTGACGCACAATCGACGTCTGACCACGATCTGGGAAAACTCAATACTGGTAAGTAAAGTATTTGTTAACTAATGGTTTGACTATCTCACCTGGCGTCAACTCAGCCTCCAAATCCTCGTCTTGTCGACTGCGTTTTTCATCTAGCGATTAAATAAAAGGTACATTTAGTATGCATTTAACCATTCAGGCTCCTTTCACTTACTTCCGACAACGTCGCTGGTGCGCGGTCGAATTTTGCCCATGAACTTGCTGATCTTGTCGTTATGGGCGAGGCGTTTTGCCTGGGGCAGGGGACCGGGACAACTCTCGTCAACTACTTTCGAGCATTGACGGTGTATATTCAATTTACAGTCTACATTGACGAAATCGAGCATATTATATGAAATATATTTGAAAAGCATTCTCACGAGAGAAATGCTCACCTGTACAATGATAACCTTGCGGACTCACACCCCAGATAATCGTCTGACAATGATTGCAGTGCGTCACTTCATAGTATTGACGCAATACCAATGGATGACCACGAACATTCATCTGCGGGGTGATAGGTTTGCATTTTAGTTTTGACGTTAAATAAATAGAGCTTCTAAATACCTCACCTTACGATTCTTGCCCATTATGCGCGACTTGAAGCTCTTGTCTCTGCTCACAAAGTGGTGGACCCGCTCCACAATGCTGCTCGGCGGCGGACGAGTGTTGAAAATTCGGTAGATGACCGTGGAGAGGGCAGAGCACAAGGCCACCTTCCGCACATCCTCATGCGGCAGACCATTCTCGTCCTCACTGATAGGTAAGTAAATACATAAGTGCAGGAAAGCCGGATTACTTTTAGTACTCACATCAGGGCCTGCAGATTAGGCATCAAGTACTTGTCGATGATTTGCTCCTTTAGCTTGTCCGTCTTCGCCTCGGTCAGCTTGCTATCGGTGGGTCCGTAGATGGTGCCCAGGCCGGCGGTGCGCTTCTGCTGGAACTCGCGCAGCTGCTCGCTGATCAAGTCCTTGGCCCGCTTGCGACTGCGCAGAAAGACAGTGCGCAGGATCTCCACCTTGTCGTACTCCAGCTGCAGGACATTGTCTACCTCGCGGGCCAGCGACTCATCCTGGCGATACCACGACAGCGGGGCACGCGGCACGAGGAATGTTGAGTGGATCTCGTAGGCCCACTTACGCATGTCCTTGGACGTGCCCTCCTTGTACAGCTCGGTGATCAGGTAGAAGAGAAGTGGCGCGGGATCTGAGTTCGAGATCACGTAGTTCAGGAAGATGGCTAGGAAGGTGACGTTCTCGGCCTCCAACAAACGGGTCAGGTTGTTGAACGGCCCGTTCTCGTCGATGAAGGGCTCCTCGTTGTCCGAGTTCTCGTCCTCCATCGAGATAATCTCCTTCTGCGTTTCGTTCGACTGGGCCGCATGTATGGGGCCGGAATGTAGGCATATCGGGATGGGGGAAGAGGCTCCCGCTATCGGCGTGAACTGATGCGACTCGATGAAGACTCCTGGTCCGCCTGCTGCTGCTGCTCCGCGGCAGTTCTCGTTGGGATCCTCCAGAACGGTCATGTGCGAGCTGGATAAATATGGCGGAGGCGGTGTTCCGGGCGGCGATGATTCCCCATCCTTCTCGACAATCTCCCAAGAACCGGAAGTTGTTTTTATCAAACGATCTGTGAAGAATTTGGTATTGAAAATTGCAATTCACAGAAAGTGAATATCATTTGTCTTACCCGGATGTCGTGGATGCATGTTGTCCGGTGAAGAACCCACTCGTCGATGTTTGTTTTTAACCAAATTCGGTGTCTGTCCTAGAGCCTGTGAAGGTAAATAAGCTTTAATAAGCACATTCTTCTATTTTTAACACAACTCAAACCCAAGTAAGACACAAAATAAACAATAGTTCGACCTGCAAATAGCTTTTCAAAGTCTACATCTCCGATGCAAATAATATACGTTTACCCACAAATAATAAGAATAGTTTCCTGCGTGTTACTCATGTTTAATAATCAATGTGTTTTCGGTTGCTGTTAGTTGAGCTAGCGGGAAGCCAATTAAAATAATATTATTAACATAGGCAACTTATGATAGCGTCGATTAAATAGTTACAAGCATGAAACAGAAAAGTGTTAGAGAATGGAGGGGTGTGGGGGTTAGAGAGTTAGGGGATTAGAGGTTTAAGTTTTCGGCAGTGTTTCTTTGTTTGCAGAGAGGTAGAGATTGTGTGATTCGTTAGCTACTTACGCCTGTGGCCTGGCCACCGCCCAACTGATGGTGTTGCTGCTGCTGCTGATACTGCTGCAGCTGCTGGACAATGTTGGGCCGCTGGGACAGAGGAAAGGCAATGTTCAGGTTGTCGCTCTGCACCGCCGTGGTGGTGGAGACCAGGGGGTAGTTGAAGGCAGTGCCAACGGAGTTGGGCTGAGCCAGATTCTGACAGCTGCCGCGGCTCATGTCCTCCGTCATCATGCCAGGCAAACGGGGCGGCAGCGGTGGTGGTCCCCCATCCACTTCGATGGCTCCTCCGCCGGCTGCTCCCGCCGCACAGGCCGACTCCATTTGCAGGAACATCTGGGTGGACATCTTGGGATCGGATAGGGCCTTCGTCTTAATCTTGGAGCGCTTCGACTTGGCGTTGCTTGGACTGTTGTCGGTGCTGCTGGGCAGCTGCGGTTGCTGCGATCTGCTCAACTGGGGACTGGTGGCGCGATCCAGATCGGAGACGGGAGCCACCAGATGCGAGCCACTAGGTGAGGCATTTCCGTTCTTAAGGTCCAAGTTGAGCTGCCTGGGAGGATTCCTTTGCGGCAGGGGTGGCGGCACATCCTCCTCGATAAGACTCCTCGAAATCTGGAACTTGTTCTTGCCCTTCGACGACGGTCCGGAATCCTTGAAGCGGTGCTGCTGCTGGTGCGGATGGAAGAACTGCTGCTGCGAGGTGGGCGTGCTGGAGTGCTGGTGCATCGACTGCGACATGGCCTCCGCCGCCGCCTGGTGGCTCATCCGCTGCTGCTGCAGGAAGTCCGTGGTGAGACCGAACGGAGAGGACGTGGTCAGGTCCTTCTCGATCTTGTTCTTGCGCGTGCCCAGCGACAGGGACGAGAGGGAACGCGGCAGGAGGGACAGGAATGCGGGTGAGGTGCTAGCTGGCTGTTGCTGTGGCGGGTAATTGTTGTTGTGGAGATTGTGGTGGTGGTTGTGAAGATGATGGAATTGCTGATTGCTGTGAGTGGCGGACGCGGACAAGTGTTGGATTTGGTTGGGCGTTAGTAATGCTGTGTTCTTATTGCCAGCGGCCGCCTGAAGTTTAACAGTCGGTGCATCCTGGTGTTAGGGATTCAGTTTCAGTTTCGGATTCAGATTCAGATTCGTCATGGGAGTGCGTTAGAATGCCGCGAGATGGAAAAGAAAGATAGAGATTATGTAGCATCATTCGGTGTTTGATCTGACTTCCTTGGGAGCTCTCGTGTGTAAATAGCGCACAGCTCAACATTGTTACGAACAGCGAAAGAGCGGTTGTTAGGTGGTTTATTGTATTAGCTGGGTTAACAGAGCGGCTGGGCATCTGCTTGCGGCATTAGTTTCATGTTTCTGGGAGGGAAGGGATTCCTGGGCTCAAGGGGACTTGGCTGAACTAGCTTACCTAGAGCATGGACGGACGGATACACCCTACAGAGTAACTCCCCCACTCACCTCGGCCCCCACTTGATGGAGCTGCTCGCGCAGCTTGCGGATATTCGCCTCGGACAGCTTGTAGCTCGGGTTGTTCTGATCGCTCTTCAAACGCTCCAGGTTTAGCTTCTCCTGTTCCAGCATTTTCTGCAGCGTCTGGATCTTGTACGTCTCCATCTCCCTGCGCTTGATACTCTGCAATAAATATTTATTTAATACCTTTTTCTGGTTTACACGTTTAAATACTCACATCCACTGGCTGGGGTCCAGTTATGGAAGCAGTGCGATCTCGTCCTGACAGGATCGGAGTCGAAGGCGTCACCACACTCACCGAAGTGGGTCGCGTAAGCTTCTGACTTCGTTTCACCGCCAGTTCCACAGTGTTCGAGGCTTCAATGTTACAAAAAAATAAAGCTTTGATTATACTGTCTAAAATAAGTAAAAATAAATTCTTTATGAAAAATTCCCCTTAAACCTGGACGCTATGAACTATACAACCAAATTCCCCTTTTCGAATTCGTAATGATCTTGCATAGGTTAATTAAGTTTGTGCTTTTTGCCGGCACCTTTTACTTGGGCAAGGAACTGGGAGGCTGGGACGACCCAGTCGAAGCGGAAATTGGTAAACCCAAGCTAGAAACAGAGGATCCTGTTGGGACAGAAAGTTCTTCGAGTGACCAATCAGCAGAAAAGAAGACCCATGATTTCCAGAACACTTTCTTCGATGACGAGGACAAGCGTAAACTTCAGCGCAAGAAGGAGGATTTGGAGAAAAAGTTGTGTCCCAGGGGAAGCATCTGTGAGCCACCTCCAAAGCCTCTGAGCGAAAGCGTTGGCGATGCTCTCTATGACACCTGGCTGGCCTTGAAAAAGATTCCATCCTACTGGAGCAGAGCAGCCGAATCCATGGCAACCAGCATTTGCCGACTTTTTAAGGGGGATAAATAAGTAATAAACTTAAATTACCTTTTATAAATATAAAGAAGAGTTAAACTAATACCTAAAGCTTTTGGTAACAGAGCCTTAGTAAGCTTTTCCTTTAACTTTAAAAGAGGAGTATATAAATTCAACAACCGATATGCACTAGAACGACTTATTTTTACCTTACCCAAATTAAAAGTATGTCTTCCAAATTAATGGCTCGTCTGGGCGTAATAGCCGGTATTGTCACGTCCGTTAAGCAAGGTTGGAACAGGCCGGAGGAGCAAATGGTTCAGGATGCCTCCGAGAATCTCACAAAGACATTCCCCCTTTTGGAAGAAAACGAGTTCAACTTCTCGGCTGTGAGCGAATGCAGTGTGGCCCTCCAGCGGGGATTCTACTTCTCCCTTCGAATGCCCGACTGGGCGAGGGACTTCAAGGAGCAAACCCAGAAGATCCTTGCCCATAGTTTTGAGCTCCCAAGAATACACTCCAAAGGCGGCAAAGATTCAAAGCTGTCAAAGTACTACGGAGAAGATCGTTCTGAACGTTATGGTGTAATCTTTTTAGAGACTTCTACTGGCCATTTCTTCGAAGATATTCCTCGAGAGATGCCGGTTCCTGCTGATCAAACCAGGTCCAATCGCCCGGTGCGGTTACCCAAGATCAAGGACGACCTAACATGCGGCAAAAAAGTGTCATCCTAAAAACTCTGACTTCGACTGTCACAAAAAAATCAACATCAACTTCGAAACAACATACGGGGACTGGGGTTTCGAAGCTGAAATGGTTGTGGGCCTGATTTTGAAGGCGGGCGTTGTCTACGCAGTGGTGATGGCCACCAGGAACTACGGTGTGTGGGAGTCCCCGGACAGGACACAAGAAGTGTACGAGGAAACGGTGGAGCGCATCGAACCCTACGCCGATCGGGCGCGACGCAAGCTGAATATGTGCCCGCCCAGGCCGCCGCCGGAGGGCGAGTGGACCTTCTTTGGCATCCACTACTACAACAAGTTCGTGAAGTCAGTCTTCGATGTTCTGAGTGTGTTTCCCGCTGGACTGGCTGCGTTCCTAGAGAAGGCCCCGGGCTATGTGACCGCCTTTATCGACAGCATCAAGAAACTCATCAAGGAGAGCAAGTCCAAGAAGAAGGAAATAAAGATATGCAAGGAACGACTGGACGAGACGCCCCTTGTCAGACCACCAGGACTGGTGCCGCCGCACTGCAAGGACAAGAACTGCCCAAAGGCTCCCCTGATTCCACCTGGCTGCAATCGCAACAGGGATAGCTTCATCTACGAGCCGCGGATGCCCAAGAAGCCAGCCTGCGAGTGCTCGAAGTGCAAGCAACGCCAGGCGGAAAACTGGAAGGACAACAAACGCAAGTGCCCCAGACTCCCAGACAACGAAAGGAAGTGCAGGTGCGGTGAACAGCCCCACTCAGAACTTCGATCAGAACCCATTAAATCTTGCAAACAGTGCCGAAAGCCACCTAGAGACACAAGTGCTTAGAAACCCCCCAAAAATGTATCTCCTCACCCCGTTAGCCAAATTTTGGTTTCCCAACCTGCACATTAAAATTTTGGTTTACTTAAGTTCGTTTCCTTTTTACATACCTTTTATAAGGCCTACTACAGTTGGATGTTTTTCTAGACGCACTTCATGGCCATTCACCTGAAAAGGATGCATCAATAACATTAAAAAGCATTTGCATTGGGTAAAGTCGCCTTACTCACCTTCAGTATCATATCGCCAGCCACCAGGCCAGCAACTTCGGCTGCACCTCCGGGCTTAACGCTTTCCACAAACACAGGATTGTCGCCGGAAACCTGGAAAATAAAAGGGAGTTTAAGTTACCTTTAAGTGTCCTGTAAAGGCTCCAGTCTGAATTTTAACATAAATAACTGAATGCGGAAAAGATTAGCTGACATTGAGAAATTGACCCTAACACTTTAGCTTTTGCTCTGCTCAAAGTTTCAAAGCTCATTGCACGAATATAAAATCAATCATTAGGCAGTTAAAAAGTCAGAAAAAGTAGACATTAACACTAAAAGGTTGAAGTTTACAACTACCTTATCTACAAAGCACTTTGTATTGCTAATCAATACTGAGCTACAATAGCAGGAGAAGTAGATAATATTCTTCCGCCTTCTTGGCCACCCACCTTCATGCCGTATCCGTTGCCATCCTTTCGCACAGTCAGGGTTAAATACTGAAAATTTTTTGGTAATGCTAGGTCGGGCGTCGTCGGCGTGGTCGCTGGCGTCGTGGGCTCCTGGGACTGGCAGCTACCTCCCAGCAGCCGGTAGCGTGGTGCCAGGTTGAGACTGCTGCGCTCCCCCGGCGTCTGGAGGACGGCGTTGGCGCTGTCCGATTGATTCGGGTTGGGTTGCACGCCCCCGTTGTTGCTGCTGTTGCTCGCATTGTTATTGATGGTGGACGTGGGCGTGGCTGGGGCGGAGTCACCACCACCAGCTGCAGCTGAGGTATCACCATTCATCCGGCTCTGCTTGTAGGTCGCTGGCAGCGGCGGCGTCTGCGGCGGCACGGAACTCTCGTTGTTGTGATTCTCCCGATCCCGTTCCTTGTCGCGGTCCTTGTCCCGATCCCGGTGACCACTCAGGCTGCTGGCCAGACTGCTCAGGCTGCTCGCCAGCGAGGGGGAGCGTGGGATCTTGGACTTGTTGGCCACCTGCTTCTGCTTCTGCTTGCTCTTCGAGTTCTTCACAGACTTCTGCTTGGGCGCTGGCAGCTCGGGCACAGAGTCCACAACAATTGCTGGCGACTGTGGGGCACCCACTGGCGGAGCTCCTCCTGCTGTTGATCCAGATTCAGTTGCAGTTGCAGTTCCCGAGTGGCTGGCACCGTTCGTGCTTGGGTTGCTCGCTGATGACTCCGGGGGCTGAATGCTTGACTCTTCTGGCAGCTCCTGAACTTCATCGTATTCATGTTCGTCAGTATACAGATCTAGTAGCCTGGGGATAGAGAAATTCACGAAGTTTAGTATATATTTAAATAATTTAATTAAAAGAAGTTAAAACCATGTGGAAAACAGGTCCATCTTGATCTGTAGAGCAGCCAAGGCGAAGTGATTTGCACATAAAGGGCAAGAAGCTACGATTATTGTGAAGTCTAATCATTAAGTGACTAATAATCCATCTTTATCCATATTCATTTTCACAGATTGGTTACCAACATGGTTTCGATAATCTTGTAAGCCTCTTATCGCCTTTTTTACAGCCTCAGATTGGTCACCACCCATCTTTGTAGGAGAGATTAATTTACTTTCATTGTTTGTATACTACAGTGGAAGCTTTATAAGTATGCAGCATTATCCGAGGTAGTGGCCCTTCAACTATTGAATGGAACCTGCAGATGCCGACTGACAATTCAATCATCTATGAAGGGTAATCAATGCTGAATAATTTCATGACGGAACTGCGCTGCTGATTCCCATGCCGAGGTATGCTGCTTCCAAGAGCAGATAGCCAGATTAGGGGCTAATCAAGACCGCGCCGCGAATGCGACAAACATGTAACGAAAGTCACGGCCAAAGCCAAAGCCCAGCCATCTGTAGTCGCTGGCGGGTCTCTTTTAATTGAGCTAAAATTAAATCAGCCCGAAGAATAGATACAGTTTAATTGCTGCTTATTTGATCATTTTGCATGTGAATGGAATGGATACACGAGTGTGTAGTGTGTAGTGTGTAGTGTGCAGTGTGTGCGCTCGGACCCCGTCTATGTGGTGTATGCCCATCCCCCGGGCCGCAATAAAAGCCCATTTCCCGACGGTGCCCAGTGGCTGGTGAATTCATCATTATGATGAGTTATTTCCATAACAGCCGGACAAGACCTCCAAAAGGCGCATGTTTACATTAACTTTTTTGACTGATTGGCCCATGTCAATAACATGTCTCTCTGTTTGATCTAGGAGAATTCTCCCTGTCTAAATTTAGCTGACTTGGCTGAGATTTGAGGAAACCTCGCTGCAGCCGCGATGACGGGGTGAAACCAGTTAGGGCCCACAGGTCGCACGACAAAAATCAGATGAGCAACACCTCGGCGAGCTGTTAATAGATTTAAGTCATCTGGCGTGCTTATTATACAATCCATGGCTACCAAAACACCACCACGAAGGGCACACACCGACGTGCTTAGAAAGCCATTGGTTTCGCCAATCTATTTGGGCTAAAACTTCCCCTGGTGGCCATTAAAGAAATGGTGAGTGGTAAATGGCAAATGGTAAAATGTGAAACCGGCCGCTCCCTAAGTTGGTGGCGGGTATGTATGTATTAAGTCATCCATTTGGTAGTCGAAACCGCACAAAAACAACCCCAAGCTGGGGGACTATTGGTATAAACAATCAGCGAACAACAGTGCGTTTCAGAACTGTGAGACGGCAAAAGTAAAAAGCTTCACCTCGCCAACTGGCGTTTTCGAACAGCGCTAGGTGACTAATCGTGGGTCAAATCAATTAGTGATTGGTTACACAGTTGATCGGTGATCTAACGCAGAGCTATCTCATCTGGGCTTTGGCACTGCAGACAAAAATTCTGGGACATAAAGGAACTTGGGCTCACAAAACTATTAAAAATGCAATAGTGAATCATGCATTTGTAGATTTCTTCAAGTTAAGAGCTCTACTTCTTGCGTAACTTGGTTGTCCATAAAGATAATTGCAGACTAATGTCACTTATAGAGTCTAGGGAGAACCTAGTGATAAGGGTTAAGCGGGTTGACTGCCTCTGCTGGCCATCGTTTCATAGATAACTTTGGTTTTTGCTCAAAATTTGGAGACCTCGCCTTCCTCGTTTTAGATATTCGACTACTGGCTTGTCTATGATTTCGTTTAAACGATCTACCCGTCGCAACCAGTTGACACTGCCTTCAAAATTTGCATTATAAAGCAGCTATACTGTGTGTTTACTCGCATAATCGGCTGTGGGGAGCACAAGAGGGAAAATAACAATTATTAAGTCTCCCGAGGACAGTGCTATGCGAGCGATAGCGATTTATCGTAATTCGAGCAATTACTCATGGAGCTCAGTGGTAAAGTGGGGGAGGTCGTGGCGGAGCACCGAGTTGAACTCACCGTTTCTTGATTGATGGGTCATCCATAGGGTGCTCGGCGGTGGCTTCTCTGGGCTGCTGTGCGGGTGCGAAAGTGCAAATTCGAGTGCGAATTCAAAGGCATGCGTAGGCCACTCGAAGCTGGAGGATTGGGGTTCCAGGGGAGGTTGTGGTTTGCATGGGCTTGGATCGCCTATTTCTGAACGCGCTGGAAGGAGCGGGCGAAACTATTCCAGAAGTGATTTGGTTGCCTCGATTCCCCGTTGCTTTAGTTCTTTTTTACGGCTTTTGTTGCACTTTTCGAATGGTTTTTACGTATATTGGGCACTGCTGCTTTTCACTTAAACCTGGGGCGCACACAAAATTCGTTTGAATCGTTTATGGCCATTTATGCATGTACATTAAAATATTTGTGTTCCTCAATGGGTGGGTGGTGAAGGGTTAAGGGGCGTGGGCAGGGGAGGGTTAAATGCAGGCAGCGATCTCCTTGCAATTTTATTGTTTTTATTCCAACACACAGATAAGCAGCAGCACCCACACACTCGCGCGCAAGCCATACATATTCCAATGGCTCTCTCGTCGCTCTCCCTCTCTCTCTCTCTCTCTCTCTCTGCAGTTGCTGCTGGCTTTACTGTTGTTGTGCTTTTTGCTGACTAGTTTTCACGAAACATTTAATGGATGGGGGCTGGAGGGAGGGGTGGTGGCGGGCAGGGGAGGGGAAAACTAGTTTTGGCCGAAAATGAAATACTAATGGGTCAGGCAGCAGGAGAATTCGAGCGATCCCTTCCAGAATCCAGCCCAATTTCCATTGGAACAGCTGATTGTTCAATTAATCGCGTTCAATTAGCGTGACAAAAACTCTCTCAGCACCGTTTCACACTGATCTCACTGTTTGTTTACCCAAATAAATCAAATCCTGCAGTTTCACTCCTTTTTAATTAAACGCAAATATTTAATTGAATAAATATGTATACACACAAACTGGACTGTGTGTGTCCGTGTGTGTGTGGGGGTGCGATCATCGCCGCAAACGCAAGGCAAAACAATATGGCTGCCGCAAGCCACTTGTTAGAGAAAAACAAGCGATTCGGGGTCTCGAAAAGCGTCCAGTTGTTTATCGTGCACTCATTAATTCGATCGCCCCCGCTCCCCCAAGCCGCACATCCCTAAAATCGAATTAAAGCCATGTACTGCAGTTCAAGAGTTCAGCACTCAGCGCTCGGCACTCGCATACACAGCCACACACTGGAAAACAAATACACATATGTCGTATGCCGTCATACATACGCTGCCCCTATAAGCGCGCTGCGTCTGTCTGCGTGCGATGGGTTAGAGATCATTTTTAGACAAATTTGCGTACAATATTTCCTGGCAATTGCTGGCTCGCGAATAAATGTTTTTCCCGTTGACGAACGTTTGCACACACACCATGCACCGATGCACTCTATGTACCAGCTCAACGCCAGTGTGTGGGTGCGCGGAATGTATGTAAAGTCTCTTTTCTTTATTGCTTTTGTTGCAGTGAGCTCACGCGTAGCGAGCTGCGCATCATTCTTTCTCCACTGCCACTGCCACTCCGCCACTTTCGCCACGCACTTACTTTAGACGCACTCGAATCGAATCGCAAAACCAGCCAATTGTATTCCACAAAGCTGCGCAAAATTGTTTTTATTTTTTCCACTTATCGCGCCATCAACACGCACACGACGGTTCTTTTCTTTTTCAGCTTGAAAATCGGAATGAACTGACGAGAAAGAGCGCATATTTGCCAGTGTTGGAAAGGGCTGTTGGTTGTGTACGGAAGTGGGTACCGTACCGTACCGTACCTATGAGTGGTGCGGCGCGTACCTGGCTTAGGACCATTTGCTCGGCTTCATGGTGACCAAAAGTAGGTTTAATAGACAATGGAACTAAAATGTTTATCACTAAGGTTTTGAGTAGCCCCATTAAAATATCTCTAGCACTAGAATTTAAGTGTTCAAGACCCAAACTCGTTCTAGCAAAAGCACCAGAAAACGGGCCCTTAAGGTAGATATAATGATTTTTTCTAATTTTGTACATTATTTGTTTCCAATCCGACTAAAATTATTATTTTCAACAAATCTAGCATACATTTATAGGCCCACATCCCTGCCTAATCCAGGTACGTACCTACCCCGTCTCCACAACACTGATATTGATGACGGCGCTTCGCAGCACTGGCCCGAGCCCCAAACTTTTGCAACACTCGATCTGGCGTGCCTGGCAGAAATCAAAACAAACGCACAACCACCCACACACACAGGCACACAGCACAAAGGCCAGACAACAAACCGCGGTTCTGTTTTTTCGTAAAACGTCGTTTATTTGGTGGCGGTTTCTCGGGTTGCCAAACAAAAGGCAGGGCAACGCCCCCACCGCCCTCTGAGATATCGTACTTGGTCTACATGGGTTGTCTACTCTCGCCACTGCACATAGCACGTATGTGCGCCTAGGACAAGTCGGGGCCCACCAGGAGGTAGAAGAGCAATACCACCAGGTAGTACAGCGCCAATCCTATAAATGCCAGGTTGTAGTTTGGTCTCTCCGGGTTCGTGCGCCGCCAGGAGGCGCACCACCTCTGGCGTCATGAGCTGCTCTCCTCCAGCATTGGTTTCGACTGCTCCACACTGCTGTCCCTCTCCAGAACCAGATTGCCCACTACATCAGCACCTTCGTTGTCCTCGTCTTGGTCAAGCGGGCTTTCGAGTATCCTGAGATCCTTCAAGTCCTCGTACTTTAGACCCTCAATCTCCTCCAGCGAGTGATCGGTAACCTCCAGCGGATCAGGCTCCGGTGGCGGATGCAGCCTGCTCAGCTCCAGCAGCTGAAGATGGTAGTAGACGCCCTCGTCATCTATGGCATAGAAGTGGGAGAACTGTGCGTCGGTGAAGAACTGACTGGCCTCATTGCCCACAAATTTGATGCAAGCCAGGAGCTCCGGGCGGATGGCATTGCCGCGCTTATTCCGCCACAGAGCCACCTCTTCGCGGCTCTCTGAAACGAAGTCGCGGGCAACAAATGGGAGGTCAACATCGATGTCCGGCTCGATGGGCGCCGCATCCACAGCGTCTTCCTGCTTCACACTGTGCAGCTTATGGCGACGACTGCGCCGTTGGCTCTGCTCCCGCTCCATCTGGTTATTGCGCATGTGCGTCACGTTCCAGAAGCACAGCTGCTCCGCGCAGCTGATCAGGAGCAGCTTGCAGGGCGAGAAGCGCAGCTGGCGGATGCAGTGCTGGTGGACCTCTTGAATGCTGTAGATCAGTTGCAATTGTCTGTTGTCCAGGGCAAAGAGCTGTTAAAGGAATGGAATTAGGAATGACTAATCAAGAGACCGTAATATTGTCTCCCACCTCTATTATGCCATTCTCGAAGCCCAGTGCAAACATGCTGCCATCCTGCGTGGCCGTCAAGTAGCTGATCCTAGCGTTCTGGGCGATCTTCTCCTCGCAGATCGGTTCAAGCCTCAGTTGGTTGCCACTAAGTATTAAACGGAATACCTGTGGTTGGGTTGTACAATTGGTTGATACGTTTTCCAAATATATTAAAAAAACGAACCTCGATGATGTTGCTTCCGTAGGCCAGGAAGAGAAGACCGCTCTTCAAATCGAAGCCCACAAGGGATTCTTCGGACTCCTCCGGCTTCACAAATGTAGATGGATGGGCTAAATCCAAATGCTGTTAGAAAAAAAATGCAATTAAAGGTTATACAACTCCAATACCATCCTCAAAACGCTTACGCAGACTCCGTGCTCGGAAAACAACACGATAAACCGTCCTCCAACTAGAGAAGCACACTTGGTGCCCACATCCAGCTTCAATGGCCATTGGTCATCTGACTTCCCCAGCTGGAATATCACAGTCTTTTGGGCACTGTATGCCGAGGCCACCAGAATTTCCGGACTGATCTGCTTGAGGTAGTCGATGGGCTCCGTTATATACTGCTGAGGTATCACCGAATCCAGATTTACATCTATGGTCACTCCGTCCACGTAGCCAACGAAGATCTGATCTTCGTTTAAAGCGGAAATGGCAGTTATCCTAGGGTTACTGGCAGCATGAGTGGGAGTGATCGTGGACCAGGCGGAGATACTAGATCTCCTTCGAACACTTGGATCGGTGGCAGTTTCGATTTGGTGGATGCGCTCCTTAGAGTCCACGGCCAGCAGTTGCGTCCGCTTACTGGTCATATCCATCAGCGAACGGAGGTAGACATTGGGCTCCAGGCAAGCCCTGGTCATCACGCTCTTCTCATCTGCACTATGGACCCAGGCGATTCCCCGGTTATGATGTGGATGTGGTCCGATGACGGAGCGCAACGTGTGGACATGGACCACCTGCTTCCCCTTCGCTCCACACAGGACGATGTACTTATAGACGGGATCGAAAAGCTCGTAAATATCCACACACTCGATGTGCTCGCTGACATTACTGCGCAGGACGGGATCCGAAATCCGGAGATCATACACTATGAGTCCTTCAGAGGTGCCCAGCAGGAGGTAGTGTCCGTCAGCCGAACGCTTGCCGCAGGTGATGAAACTGCTCTCCGGCAGCTGCACTGCCTCCGACTTCAACTCAACGGAGGGACCTGGGATGAAATTGAGCCGCCAAACACTGTACTTGAAAATCAGCAACACGGTGGCGTTCTGATTCCTTTCGTCAAACGCCTCCAAAGCCAACGGCGTGTCGTTATCGACATCAAAACCCGGAAGATCCGGTCTGTCGCCGGAACCATTGAGCAAATCCCAAACAGTCAGCGCGCAACTGGAGGTGCACACCACGTAATATCGCTTCAAAACGTGAACAAAGCAACGGATTTCCGACTGGAGAGTCTTCAGAGTGGGTGTGTGCGAAGGCTTGAACATCTGATCCCGCTCATCCCAGTTCAAGATGGTCACATCTCCATTGCTGAGCGCCACATGCAGCTGTATTTTGGTATCCGGCAATCCGGCGTCCTCGTCCAAGTAGAAAGCCAGAATTTTCTGATCCGCGTAGCTGCCAATGAAGCGCTTGATCACGCTGTTGACTAGCTGCTGATAACTCCGCGTTCCCGTGGGCTTTCGAAGATGGGCGAGGGCCGGAGGACGCACCCGCTGCTTGCTGCCATTGCTGTGACGCCTTCCGGGACAATCGGGCCACAGGGACCAGAGCTTCACGCTGCCGTTGCTGTGCAGGGTGATCAAGTGCTTCTGTTGGTTGAACACAGACATCCGCAGGATGTCACTGCTGTCGTTCTCGTCCCTTAGAAGGTAGGTGTCCTCTCCCTCCAGCGAAACATCGGTTAGCAGCAGCTCCTTGCTGCCCAGCGCCATCAAGCAGAAGTCGTTGTTGAGGTAAACGGCGTGACGCACCTCATTACTGCCCAGGTTGATGATCTGCCGGTGCTGGTGGAAGCGCCCACTGGAGAAAGGGAATTAAATGGTATTAATAATGTAATTTTCTGACCATGCGAAGTACTTACTGCTCTGTAAACCAAACTCGGTCGCCAAACCGCTTCACTTGTCTATATGCTTCTTCGAAAATCGCCTCATCCTCGGCCATCAAAGCAATCCTCAGGAGGTCAGTAAACTTCGAGCGAATAAGATTTTCCTCGATCTTTGGCAAGAAGTCCAGAATGGCATTCACTAAGCGCTCGTACTTGGCGTCATTGTCTGAATAAAAATAATAAAAATACATTCAACGAGATTCCTTTGTTTCTAATCGTGATACGTACCGCATATATATGGCTTGTAGAACTTCAGCTGCTGCAAAGTGTTCAATATCGATCCGCTGGCATTCCAAGCCGTTGTATCGTGCCGAATCTTTTGTTCTAGGAAGCGGAAGTCCAAGAAGACCTTGCGGAACAGAGTCACCCGCTCGGTGGGCTCAATGGTCTTCAGGTGGTGCCCAATGTGGCTGTAGAAATATTTGTCCAGTGATGGCAGTATCAAGTCATCGTGATCGAAGGCCTTGGTGATGCTTTCGAACGAGAAGATAAATGAATATCAGCAACAGATAAAGAGCGCATTGTTATAAAAAACGTTCTAGACACTTACTTATAGTGATCGACGATCCTCTGGTGCAGAGCTGCAACATCATCAACCCTCACTTTCAACTCCAGGTATATTTCGGGTATACTTATGGTTGACTCTTTGGGCTGCTTTTCCACCAACGAAAACTTATGGAGCTTGTTAACCACAGCCATGGCATCGTCGCCATCGGATTTGTCATCGAACCAAATCAGCGATAGGAGCTGTACGACAGGAAGTTGGTAAAGATAAGAGTAAATATGCTGTATTTGAATGTGGCACAAAAACGTACATTAATGGGTATGTGGGCGGAGGGAGGGAATATAGACAGCCTGTCGAACATTTTCCTGCATTCTGCAGGCTCTAGAACTTTTAGAGAGCTCTCAATGATGGTCGCCAGCTTATCGCAATTTACTCTGAAAGCAAATAAATGATTTATTAAGTCGCGCGGCGAAAAATCCACTCCTATACTCACTGCTTCCAGTTGTCCCAAGTGGCCAGACCATCCCGAATGCTCTCGGCAATGATGCTCAGTCTTCGCGGATTCGTTGTGAGCACTTCCCGGGGCAGATCTTGCGGCCTACAGTGGAGGTATTTCAGAAACAAAGACTTGACTTCATCCGACGTAAGCGTCATCGAGTGATCATCCAGCGAAATGTGAGTTGTGGTAGCCGCCGAGAGAAAGTCAGTAACCTGCTTGAACCTTGTGGTTAGCAGAATCTTGCAGCTCAGGTTGAAGGCATTCCAAGCCTTTGCGTTTTGGACATTCAGCAGGACAAGAAGGCAGTTCTCGTAGGGCTTGCTCTTCAGCAGGCGGCGTAGTTCCGCCTGGATGCTGTGAATGCGCAGCTTGATGTTGCTGCCCTGATCACTGCGACTCGTCCAGTTGGGATCGATCTGGTGAAGCAGCTTCTGCAGCATCTCCAGCACGGTCTCCGGACTATTGCAGTTCTTCAAGTTCAGCCAGAAGATCTTGAAGTCCATCTTGCGCTGCACTTTGTAGGACGAGCAAACATCCAGGGCTAGCCAATGCTTCCCCGACCCCAAGACGCCGTCGATCAACACGTTTTTGGCTGGACGAAGTTCTAGGAGAGCCTGCGTCAGCTTCAGGTACTGGAAAAAAGCTTGGATAGTGAACTCAGCTTTGTTACTAGCACTGGGGGATTTTCTTACCGGTTGCAGGCGATTGACATTGTACTTTGCAAACACCTGGTTGTCGTTATACAAGCGATCTCGCTGCTCGATGTATGCCCTGGTCTCTCTGCTGGGGTGCTGGAGCTCCTCCTTGATGGCGGCCATCAGGAAATCGTAGTTGGCCGGATCGCTCGCATTGAGAACTTCCTCGACAAAGTCCCTGACTGTCTTCTCCTGTTTGTTGAGAAGTGTCCAAAACAGGCGGTGAGTGGCTGTCCTGGCATCCTTGGACTTGATGATGTGGTCGATCTCCTCCTTGGACAATATCCTCTGCAGGACATCCTGGACGTCCTTGCAGTCGAAATCCTCAATGAACGCGTCCAAGAACACGAACAATATGTCCTTGTAATGGTATTGCTGCCCTCTCGCTTCAAAGTCCATGTTGGTTTTTAAAAAGCTCTGGATAAAAGAAAATCAATTTTTAAGGCTAAGTAATCATACTTTATTGGTAATAAGTATGCATTTTAATAGAGTAATGATTTTTTTTGTTGCTGTTATACAAGCTTCAGAACCTAGTTTCCGATCAGTAAATGCTAATGTAAGGTCCTATTGGATTCAGCTATATAAGTTGGAAAAAAACGAAAAAACATTTTTAATGAAAGTCTAAAACACTGAATAAATTGATAAAGCCTTTGTTATGACTCTTCAATTTTAAAAATATTAGCAATAGAATATCTGGTTCCACTTGCTTATGAAAAGCACTGTCTGCGGATACATATGGCGATTTTCTTGGCGCCAAGCGGTCTTGACCCACTTTATTTTGACGCACCACCGCCGCCCGACGAAACTCAGGGGATCCCGGTGCCAGGGGGAGGCGAAGCCAGATAGCGCAGGTGGATAAGATGGATGCACCCCACCCCTAGAGGGGGCTCCGGCTGGAGATCGGTATTTCACCACCGTCCGCCAAGGAGACGAACGCGACCAGCCCAAATACTCGGAATACGTGAGAGCTGCACTCGCCCGAAAAGGCGATTCTGGTTGCAGTTCTGCGCCCCAATGTCGCAGATCCAAATCGGCTCGGATTCCGCTCGGACTCGGACTGAGATACGTATCCGATCGGACCACCACCATTCGCCCGCTGGGTTAACTTCACAGTTAGATAAGCGGCGCAGACAGAGAGGGAGATGAGTCACTGGCAGGGGGAGTAGATGTGCAGATACGTGCGTGTGTGGGGGTGGTGTATGCAAAAGTATAAACAACTGATAAAAGTGAATGAACTTGGGGCCGTCAGTATGGGCTGTGCGGCGGTGTGTGCGTTGTGTTGTTTGAGTCACGCACGTCACAGGGGCTTCGCCAGGCGGGGAAGCACAAAGAATTGCGGGGGAGGCGCACGGCTGCACGGCTGCACGAGAGAACTAAACAACTGCGGATCGCAGACAGCAACTAACGCACACAGGTGTGCGCTCACCTGCATATATGCACTGTGTGCGCGACCACCGCACGCATACTCACGCTCCGTTTATTTTTAACGAACCGTTGTCCTTACACTTAGTCTATACACGCGTATTGCACTTTATCCTAGCTAAACTGATGCTCCGGCTGCACTGGTCGCACTCTTCTCGCGTTCACATCGCCCTAGCACATACTGACGGAGTACGGGCGCTCGAGTAAATAAAAATATTTGCTGCACGAATGCGCACATGCACTAAGCTAGGCTGGTGATTAAAAACAAAAAACAACAACTGGGGGCTGGTGGGACCGTTCGCAGCGCGCTCAAAAACACCAACAGTGCTGGCGGCTTAAAGGGAAATAGCCTGTCTCCACAGGGCAACAGCGTTCCTTTACCGGGGTTTCCTCCATGGGTCCCTTGAAATTAAATGACTGTAGGACAGATTGAAAAGAATATGACTTTTAATAAACTACATTTTAAGGCCCAAAACAAGTTTCTATTATTAAGTTGCCATCTTAAATGTTCCATTTACCATCGTTCCTTATACACAGATATAGCTAGGTTTCTCCCCTCTGTCGCCAGTGTGCCCGTCCGCGCAGCATTTTCCCACTCTCCACCTGCGACCATACTGTTCCCCAGACCTGTTATCATTTCGGAATTCGTCGCCAGTTTTGCCTTGTTTTATTTAAATTTTCGGGCTCGCCTTGCGAACCCAGGGGACCCCGCAGGACATGCCCGATGACACGCAGGACGCCAAGGCGCAGAAGCTGGCCGCGGCGAGGAAAAAGGTGCGGAACGGCGGCCACTCACATTTGTTTTGCTCTTGTGACGTGGACACCTCTCACGTATTGGCCCACTAATATTGATTTTGTTTAACACGCCTATGTGGACACAGCTGAAGGAGTACCAGCAGCGCGCCAGCAACAACAATGGCCCCGCGGGGACGGAGGAGCCGGTGGCCCCCGCCACGCAGTCGCACTCGTCCACGGTCAGCATTGCCAGCAATCTTTCCGAGCGCTCCGACAGCGAGATAAACGTGAACGGCGGAGGAGCCGGTGGCCTCCAGCAGCAGGAGCAGCCGGTCCAGCCCACTGTGGCCTCCTACTTCGCCCACACCGAACCGGAACATAATGGTGCTCCAGCTGGAGATCCCTCCAATCTGCAGGCCATCCAGGTGATCATCGCCGAGAAGGCCCAGCTGAATGCAGAGCTCACAAAGGTTCGTCTGGCCTGCCGGGAACGCGAGCTGGAGCTGGAGGAGCTGCGCACGCTGAAGGATCAGCAACAGCAGCGTCTGGAGCAACTGCAGCAGCACTACCAGGACCAGCAGACTACGGGCGAGCAGCAGCGACAGCAGTTCGCGCAGCTCCAGGCTCAGCTGCAGCAGGCGCAGGCACAAATCGAGGACCAACACTCGCATCTCAACGAGCTGGAGGCCCAGCTGAAGCAGAGCAACGTTCGCCAGGAGGAACTACAGCAACAGCTTGCCCACACGTCCAACGAACTGGAGATGGCTCAGCTGAAGCTGCGACAACTTTCCGACGAGTCCAGCGTGAGCACCGACAACCGCGTGGAGTCGCTGGTGCAGACCCAATACATGTACGAGCAGCAGATCCGCGACCTGCAGGCCATGGTGGGTCAACTGACCCACGACAAGGAGCAGGCGGCCGGCCAATACCAGAACTATGTGCAGCATCAGAGCGGCGAGATTGCCAAGCTCAACGAACGAAACTCGGAACTCGCCGAGGAACTTAACGCGTTGAGGGAGCGGGAACGACAGCTGGTGGAGCACGTAGGAGGTCTGGAGCGCGATATACAGAAGAACCTCAGCCTGCAGGCTCAGTTTAAGGAGGCCAGCCAGGAGCAGCCGCCCAAAGAAGACGCCAGCGAGCAGGTAAAGCCTCGAATAACTAGTGAAAACTGATTAATCCATTGCCTTTACACCTTCAGATCGCCTTAAAAGAGGTGCTGGCTGCCCTGAAGGAGCGCATCGCCGACTTCGATTTTGAGCGCCACGAGTTCCAGCTGAAGATCAAGTCGCAGGACGACCAGCTGCAAGAGAAGGAGTCGGCTCTGGCCGAGTTGGAGCAGCAGCTCGATCGCTTGCAGGCCGAGCAGCCGGACCAGACCAAGCTGCTGGCCACCATGGAGTCGGACAAAGTGGCCGCCTCGCGAGCCCTCACCCAGAACGTGGAAATGAAGAGCCAACTGGACGAGCTGCAGCAGCGGTTTGTCCAGCTGACGAACGACAAGGCCGAGCTGGTCATACGGTTGGACGCCGAGGAGTTTGCCAACCGCGAGATCCGGCAGAACTACACCGCCATGGAGCAGAAGCTGCACACCAACGAGGAGCGCTTTAAGTTCAAGGACGAGGAAATGATTCGACTCTCCCACGAGAACGTGGAACTCCAGCGCCAGCAGTTGATGATGCAGCAGCAGCTGGACCGCCTGAGGCACTATGAGGTGGGTTATCCACTCACATCTAATGTATAACTTTCTAAGTCCTTATTTATCATTCTAGGCCAAGGCATATCATAGCCAAGAGGGAAAAGATGGAGGGGATGGCCCGGAAAGTGAACATACCGAAGCTAAGGACCATGATCATGACCATTTCCACGACCATTCGCATGATCATTCTCACGATCATTCGCATGATCATTCCCACGATCATTCGCATGATCACCCGCACGAGCATTCGCACAATCACTCACATGAGCATTCCCACGATAATTGTCAGGATCACGACCACGATCATTCTCACGGACAAGCCGACAATCATCCGCATGATCATGTCCACAATCGCGACGAGCACAGAGCGGCAGCTAAAACACTGCCCACGGCCGAGGCCGTGGAGCGCCTGCAATCGCGCTTCACCACGCTGATCAGCCAGGTGGCGGACCTGACGGAGGAGAAGCACAGCCTGGAGCACCTGGTGCTGCAGCTGCAGAGCGAGACCGAGACCATTGGCGAGTACATCGCCCTCTACCAAACACAGCGGCGCATGCTGAAGCAGCGCGAGTACGAGAAGGCCGCCCAGATGCGGCTCTTGCAGGCGGAGCGCGAGCAGTTGCGCGAGAAGATTGAGGCGCTGAACAAGCTGGTGGTCAGTCTGGGGGTGGAGCTGCCTGCAGACCCCAGCCAGGCGCAGCAGGCAGAAGCTTCCACAAGTAAAGAGCAGGCGCCTGGCGAGGGCGAGAACTCCCAGCAGATCATCAACAAGATACAGGACATCATCAGCGAGATCAAGGAGAACACGGAGCAGCCGGCCCACAACCACGCAGGCGACAACCTCAACTGCTGCCTGGGCAAGTTCGAGGTGGTCTAGGAGATCGCATCTGTAGCTTGCTCGCCAAGTGCAATTATCGTCTGCTTACGTAAACCATTTACCTTTTGCTACTGTATTTAATTGTAATCGTACTTTGGTCCCCGGAGTCTTTTGTATATGTTTCCGACGATGTGTCCGAATAAACCTAGTTTGCAACTAAGACGAATCTTAGCCCCCAAACCGTATTACAAAACATTGAACTTGGACGTTGTTTTATTCACAAAAATTCTAGGGGGTAACATTAAGCCGTACAAACATGAATTCCTATTGGCATCTTTGGACGATGATGAGTCTTCCTTCCGATCTCTGGGTGGGGCGAATTCGACCGCTTTTACAAGCGCGTAACAGTCTATTCTGTTCTAAATATAATGTGTTAGCGAGATTTAAAGTAACGTGATCTCACGCTTTTAAAGTATGCAATTGTATAAAATGGGATTAAAATACGAGACAATAACACTAGCATAAGAACCGATGGTGGTGTCTACTTCTTGGCCTCGCCCTTCGATTCGTTGCGCAACTTCTTCCGCAGACTGGGCTCCGCCAAACTGGTGGGCCTGCAGCTTCGACTCGGCCGGCTGATGGAGCTGAAACAAGAACTGGACGTATCCATCTGCTCCGATTTCTTCTGCGCCGTAGTTCTGTGCCTTTGGGCAATGGGAGTGCTGGTGCTGCCGGCCACTTGGCCAATGCCATTGAACATGCTGCGCCGCGGCGAGGCTCCGTTGACATCGGGAAAGATGCCAGAGCAGTGACTGGGTCTAGTGACCGCCAGTCTGGCGTACTGTATACTCGGCTCCATAGCGGAATCCTCTTCAGCTCCTTGGACAGAGGAGTGTTTGAGCCTAGTGGCAGACCGTCGGGTGCGCTGCATACTTGGCTCGTGTACGGAGTCCACTTCAACGTTGGGGACAGACGAGTTTTTAGGCTTAGAAGCAGCTCTTCTAGTGCGCTGTTTACCGGGGTCATGCACAGACTCCCCTTCAACGTCGGGAACAGACGAGTGTTTGGTTCTAGCGGCAGCTCGTCTGGAGCGCAGTACAGACGGCTCTTGGGGGGAATCCTCTTCGAAGTCGGGAACAGTCCGACTGGAATCCTCTAAGGCCAGCCTGGATTTCACAGGCTCTTTCCCCCGCCTCAGCGACACGACCTCTGGGACATTGGCGTCCACTTCCCGCAGAGCTCGCCCACAGGGAGGGGCGGTAGTTTGGGCATTCGTGGGACTGCTTTCTATGGTGGTGTCGCAGTAGATGGCCTCGCAGGACGAGGACGAGTCTGTGGTCTCGGTCTCGCTGTCGTTTTCCTCAATGATGCTGAAAAGCTTGTTCTCCTGGTTCTGGTCAGTGCCCAGGTTTTCGTCAGTCCTGGCTCCCTCGCCGTATTCACATTCCTCCTCCGACTCTTCCTCATCGAACATCAACTCCGCGGGTCTGCGGGGAGGCGGTGTGTTCAGCGCTCTCCTTTTCTCCGCCACCTTTGTGGCCTCCACTTCGGGAGTCACCTCTGCGCTGGAACGGCGACTTGAGCGAATGGTCGATCTCCTGGGAGAGGTGGTTCTGGTGTTGCGAGCCAAGGCGCAAGTGACGCGAATGTCCTGGCAGATCTCCCTGGAGCTGCGACGCGGGCCAGTTGGTCTGCTGACCACGGCAGCCGGCTCCTGGGCCACCCCTGTCTCCAGGCACTCGCTGTTCACGTTCAGGCGCTGCATCAGGCTCCGCACGATGCCGATGTTCTCCAGCCGCTGGCGATCCTTCTCCAGAATGTGCTCCTCCCGCAGATCCATGTTTTCGCGCTCCAGCGCTATCACCCGCTTCCGGTACTCGCCGATCTCCAGGCGCTGCTTCTGCACCTGCTCCATCAGCTCCGAGTTCAGCAGCTTGTACTGCTGCTCTACTTTGGTGGCCATGATCTCAGTTATCCAAATCCTTTCGAGAAATCCGCACAGACGACGCCAACATGTTTTGAATTTTAGGCCAGGGCTGGGGTGTCCAAATGTTTCTCGCTCCTGAGAGAAATACCAAAAATAGTACTTCCTACTAGAAATGGTCACTCTAAAAGGGCTGGTTCGTGCATCCGCTAGGCTAGCCTTGACACACTCCTCGCCAGTGTGGCCGTGTGTGCCACGCATGCTATCGATATTTCGATGACTTTGTGTTGCCATCGATGTCTCGCCACCTCTAAGCACAATAAATTGTTTTTTCAACGACTGCGAGGAAAATCCTTATAAACCCACGAAAATAAACAATGCTGCAGCGCTAGGCGGCCGAGTCGAGGACCATAGGTGTTTCGTAAAGCGCTGGACTCCCCCGCAGACCCGGAAGTCGCACAAAACCCCAAGCAGCCCATCTGGCAATGTGTGTGCGTGTGCGTGAGTGAGCGAGAGTGGCCGTCGCAGTGTGCGAGTGTTTGTGTGAAAATGAAAATCAGTCAAATTCTGCTCGTCGCCCTACGACTTTCAGGCACTTAGCCAGACTTTTACACGTTTCTACAGCGGCTAGGATCACTGGGAGGGACTTCCCCGCGGGGCACACACCACGCAGCACACACCACGCACCACACGCCACCCAACAGGCTCGACACCTGCGCACTCGCCAAGCGATCGACGGAGCCAGCGCGCGGACTACAAGACTGGGATTCGCACCAAGAGTACTCCAAGCCCAAGGAGCCGCCTGCTATGCTTCTGCACCTCCCGGAAGCAGCGACAATCAAAGCACCTGCCGAACACTGAGGACAGCTGACAGGCCCACAGGTCCGAGAATTTCATTCGCAGAAGCAAAGGCCCCCGTCGAAATCGGAAACCCGCTCCAAGGTGAGTTTGCCTGCTTGTAAGTCAACCCGTTTGCTGAGTTTAAGTCGAGTGCATTCGGTGTCTGAGTACTGAGTACTCCAAATCCCGCACAAGCATTGCTCCTTATTGGGGCTCTGATCAACCCCATTTCGTCATCCAATGGCGCCCAGAAATTCGGTAATTTATGGAGCATTCGAAGACCCCTTTGGCGCCTGTTCCCCAAGGCAATTATCTTATCGCGCCGTCATGTTTTCGCCATGATATTGCGCCTAATGTTGTGTGCCTGTAGAATTGCATTTGCCAAGATATGGGTATATACACTGAAAAACCATAAGCTCTAACATCTACCTCTAAAATTAGGTAAATTGTAATTTCGGTCAGATTTCAAGAACTATTTTTCATTGTTTTATCAGGACCAACGACATCTGGAAATAGTTTGCTTCACAAAATCACAAATTGGAATTCCAACGATAAAAGCTTACCATAACAAAATATGTTAGATTAGAAATATTAATGCTTTTTGAAATTTTCTAGGAATAACATAAAAAGCTCTGAGCTGGATCTACATTTATAGAAAGGGTTTCTATTGTATTGCCTAAAAATTGTAATTTTTGGGAACCACATTTGTATCCCTATTGTCTTATTATCCGACTGAGGGGATTGCAAAATCTTATCGTACTGTAGAGCACAATCATTGACAACATTTTTAGAGTGCCATGTTGTACCAGCTTGCTCGACATCCATTTCGCCCCGTGTAAGAGAACACGAAAGGCCTTTTGCCACTTTTTAACCGGCTAAAAGGGGTGCAATAACCCGGGTCGCTTTGATTTTCTCCTGTTCCGCCAGCGAATGCACTTCGTTTTGGGTTGCTGTCGCTTTGTCTTAATCACATTAGGCAAAACGGCTGGCACGCGACGCATGACGAAAGCAAGTGCAGAAGCGCCAAGCGGCACACCGAGCCTCCCATGCCACCCCATCACTGACCTACAAAGAGTGCATTGCTCGACGGCCGACCAAACTAAGTTCGCAGGCCAGGGGTTGGTTTACTTTGCCCCTCGACCTCTTCCACGGATGCGAGTGCGAATTGTGACGGTTAAACTTCGATGGAATGACATAATCTCCGAGCAAAGTTATCCAGAGCATGAAAGAAGTTAGCTCTAATTGATTCTACCCCTCATAATGGCAAATATAGAGTGGAATTAGGAGATACGTAAAGTGTACTTCCGATGAATGCTATGATAATGATTGATAAGGAAAAGTCATAGAATGCAATACTATTATAGCTCCTACATGGTGGGTAATGCCAGATTTGAGAGCTTTCTGGGTGTTAGATACAGTATGTATACATATGATATTTCACTGCAAAAGAACCCCATCTGTAAAATATTTAATGTGCCTTTGCACCATCCCCTGGTGTGACAGGATTTTGAGACCCCTTCGGTAATGGTATGCATGGCACAAAAGGCGCCCCAGTCGCCGGGTTCAATGTCACCGGCGATTGTGGTAGGCCATGGCACCCCACACCATCCCCACACCATCTCCATCCCGTCCTGGAGTCTGCTGCCAGTCTATTGTCGAGGCCGCTGAGTCCATCCCCCACTGCAAGTACACCGCGGCGCAGTGCATACAGAAATATCGAGTGCTGCTGCAGTGACACACGCAAAGATTGAGGACTGGGGGCTGGGTACGGGTGGTGCAGGGGCACCGGTCTATATGGCCGGGGAACGGGCACTTGTCGGCCTTGTGTGCGGCCATTTGTCAGTTGAATTCTTTGCCTTCGAGCACTGCATCACACGAGGCTTGATTTTGATTGGCACGTAGAGGAGAGACTCTGCCTCTGCCTCTGGCTTATGCTGCACTTCCTCGTGCATCGCAACCTGGAACTGAATCATAAAGTACTCCGCTCTCCGACTCCAGTTTCGAGCCCCATGCTGAGGGCTTTCGCTTCCTCGCGACTCCGGTGACTCATGCTCTGCGTTTGATTTTTGTTTACATCACTCATGGCCGTTGCACTGCAAGAAAAGGGGTCCACTTCTGTAGATACAATGAAAGAATACTGTAGCAGTTGCCGAAGATGAGCCTATTTTGGGGAAATACAAAACAATTCATTTTGTATTTTGGGTGTGAGATTAATTGAATTTAAATGATTCACGATGTATTATGCATCAAAAACCAAATTTTGTAGTATCGCTGAAATTTTCCGTTCGTTATAAAGTATTTAAAGCACGCTGTTCTTATCGGAACCGAAAAAGAATTTCCAAAATGATGAAGCGTGGCAATTTATTTGAATATTTAGAACAAAAATTGTTTAAAATATTAGTTTAATTCATGTTTTAAATTATGTTTGTAACATATTGGAGAAATGCCAAATAATATGTACTTTATAATACTGGCATTTTTTGGGTTCAACCAGGTACTCTACTTTCTTCCCCTTTTCAAATATTGTAACAACTAGTTTTCTCCGTGTGTGGTGTATGCAAAACACCGAACCCAACACCGTTGTTGTCATTGAGTTCATCGCCGTTGTCTCCGGTGGTGTCGTCCGCCTGGCTCTCATGATGTTTGCGTTAGTTATTTAAGCATTGTGCGACGGTGCTGCAAACCGCATTTTAATAAACCCGCGAAACAGCAGCTCAGCACAGCCAGTGCAACAATGCAATGTTTATCTGGTGCTGGCGGTGAGCGAGTATGAGCTTACATCACACACTTAGCAAGCGATGAGGTAGCCGATGCGCAGGGAAGGGCGGGCAGAAGAGGCTTCGGTTACCAAATGCAAATGCAAAGTGGTGCATGGTGAAACGCTTAGACCAGAAGTAATTCGAAACGCAGTGCTTGGGCTGATAAGGGCAGCTCAATGCGATGGATTCATTCCTATATGGGATATGGATACGGATGCAGGCGGTGCAAGGTTGCAGGAAGGTTGGCCTAATCGGGGAGGGTAGACAGGGGGTGCTAAACATTGGAAACTAACAGATGTCAGTTTTATGTATATTATGTATGATATAAGTAATTATTATTAATATTATTGCAAAGATTTGTATTATCCATCTTAGTTGACTTTATTTTCAACCATTTGATTTTACAATGAACATGTAGCTCCTTTTTATTCTGACTAATGCATTAGAAAACAAGTTTTTGCCATTTCTGATCAAAGGTCAAGGCTCAGCTGCTTCTGAATCATTAGAGTGAGATCTCAGGAACGACAGTGTGTATCTTTGACAGGGAAATTTCCATTTGCCAGATACAATTGCCTCTATCAGATCTCTGACCTTTCTGGCAATTATATATTTGGCACAATAAAATCTGTGCCTCCTCAGTTTTGTTTTCCCCTCAGACACATTCACCACACGATGTATTTACGTCAGCGGGCATAAACGGTCGCTCATTCACAAAATAAAAATTATAAACAAATCGCCGCGGGCCATTAAACATTGGCATAAGAAACGCTGGCGGAGCGTGTTGTCTTCGGCATTTGTTGCTCCGAGCGATTTGCACTGCGGTCACATACTATTATCGTACCGCGTGGCTTTGGAATTTCAATGATTTGATGACCAGATGCACGACCCTCCTCCCCGGAAAGTCGTCAGAGCCGCAGCTGGCACGACTTGCAGCTGAAATGTAAATGCTAATTGTTAGTCCAACGGCTGTGGTTTGGCCTGGGCTTTGGGTAATTGGAACTGAGCCACAGCCCAACGACAAAAATAAATTAAAGAAATTGAAAGCGAAAGTCTGTCAATTAATTCGCAAGATTGTGCGCAACTAAACTGGTTTTCCTTGAGAATCAGGCAGAACCTCTGAGTCACGCTTACATTTTCTTCTCAAGCGCAGATGTTGGAATATAAATATAATTATTATTATTATATGTACATTATAGAGGTAGAGGCTTGAAAGTGATGAAAATAACAAGAACATCAAAGCCCCAAACCAGTCGCAAAGCATTTGTGCGAATGGCCGAGCAAACAAAACGATGAGCCAACGAAGAAAGCCAAGACGAAGAAACATAGATGAGTGAAGAAAACCTCGGAAAAATTACCATAATTAAGAAAAACTGGGGGGCTTACTGAACTAAACTCCAACTGGGGGACACTTTGCGGTCCGCCCTAAGAAACTTGCGCAATGGGCTGCGGTCGCTGGCTGTTTGGCTGCTTTCGGTGTTTGCATATCGGGTATTGTCTTACGGAGGAGCCTTGCCGATGGGCGTGCTGAGCACTTAACACCCAATATTCGGCTTACATAATGGCCGGCGCTGGAAGTGGCTTTTGACAGCCGAGCAATTTGTCGGTGGCGTGCCTGGCTTGGGAGTGAAGTTGGCGGTGGGCAGAGGCTTGATTTCCGCGCTCCGATTCAGTTTGATTCGCTGACCAGCCCCGGAGCACAGCACGCCCTTGTTTATGTGTGCATTTGGGGCAATTAACCTGATGACAGTTTATTGGGGCCATCTCGGAGCTCCTTGGGATGGGGACGGAAGCGGCGGCACACCTCGAAAACGTTAATTGAATGTAACCCGAGGATAAGAGCAGGAGCCGCAAAAACAGCTCCCCAGCCCACCCACACGTAGGAACGCCAATTCGGAATCGTTTGGGGGGTGACTCATTTCCCCTATCAGGAAAGAAATTGCCGAGGACCGCCCTATTCAATTAATCGATTCGCTGTCGTTGAACTTCTCATATCAATAGGGGTTTAGGAGTCGAATGTGCTTCAGAATATAATCGACTTCACAGTGCGCGACACAGTCATAAAACTGCCCAAAGTGGATGATCCACATCCCAAGAATGGTACCACCATCGGATCCTCTCGGAAACTGAATCACTCTACATCCGGGCTAAGGTTTCAAAGGAAATCATTCGTTCATAAGAAAGGACAGCTCTTAGGAAAGATTTCATGACTTAAACACCTATCTTTGATATTTAATATCGCTGATTTTGCCCTTATGAAACGCAGCGTTGCCTATCACCGACCCATCAAATTTGTTTTCAAACAGTTTTCTCCATTCCCTACGTTCTTGAATAAATTCTTTTATTTCGCGCTGTCTGCCCAACCGTAATTCTCGATAAGATATAGTAGCTTTATAAATACCTGGGGTCTTATGCTTCGGATTTCCAGCGAACTTGCAAACGAGGTTATGAGTCATCGTTTAAGGCAAATATTTAATGGAACTTCTAAGATATTTTCAAATGGTCAGACAGTTTGGAGAACCATTGAAAAAAGGCGATAGGGCTACAATTTGAATGAGTAAAAGTAAGTCATCTTGTTGGAAATGTCAGAATATTTCCAAAGAAATGTTTCCACTGGCAAAAAATAAGCAAAGTTTGTTTAATGGTCTCAATGATTTTATAGGCTGTAATATACTTTTATTGTATTAATAAGTTATAACAGCGACATGATCCTATTAGAATTCTATTTCCTTTTTATCCAGTATAAAACTGATGAAGATATACTAGGGTTTATTTCCGTGCGGGGACCAGTTTCCCTTCTCTACAGCAGCTGTTCAATTAAGCGACAATCCGTCTGGGTGAATCAGGCGGAATCGAGTGACTCATCCGCGCTGGAGGCTGGCGGAGGGGGATCATCTGGTGGACAGCAATTAAGGAGCCCCGGTTCGCGCCAGACCTGTCCCACTGTGCCAGTTAAATGACTCAAGAGCGCCGGGTTTTTCGCACGTTTTGCTGGCCCGCCCTCCAGGCCCACGGTCTGCCTTTCCCCAGCAGGTCCGTAGATCTGCAGATTCTTCCCATCATCAGTGGGGCTGATGACAAGTGTGGTCTGCCTTTGTGGTTAATCTCTGTCTGGGCCCCTGCGCTTTGTCTCGGTCGCTTATCCACAGACCCATAGAGCGGGCTGCCCCCTCCCGGCTGTGACGTCAGACCCCAGTTAATGTTATTTTTGTTTTTATCGAAGTGCTCACGATTCCCCGCTCGGAGACCGGAGACTCTCCCGGGGTCTCTGTGGCCATTCTCCGTTGGACTTTATCGCTGGGGCATCGCATGCGCAGCCGTTGGAGCCCCTCAGTTGGGTTTCAACTTGCGAACCGAGCGCAACGCGCGTTTCACTCCAAAACAATACTCGAAGTCACTTATATCGGTCCTCGCAAAACCACCTTTGTTTACGTGCTTGTGTAGGAAAGAGCAACAAACAATAGCGAAACCAACTAATAATACAACAAACAAATCGGCGGAAACGTTATCATCAGAATGTAAATAAAAGCCCCAAAAATGTTGATAGTGTTTATCAAGAAATAAAGCGATTTCGCCCCTCGGCGTCGGGGAAGAATTCAATGTGCCTTGGGCTGCCTCTTTAGGTTGTTGGAGCACTTGGGCCTGATCATCATTTGTGCGAACTTGTAGCCGTAGTCGTAGCCGCGCCAGCTCATCCAGGTGATCCCGCGGCCCGAGAGCTTGGGCTCGAATCTGCCGCCCTCCAGATACTGGCCATTGAGGTTGCTGAAAAGCAGAAAGACGCATGTCTTATTAAAACAAAGACCCGGGACAAATATCAAAGCAGTTCCCATGACTTCAACAATTTCAAGATCGATTCGGCTTGATATTTGGATTCGAGAGGTTTCTTCTTATTGATCTCACCTCCTCTCGCACTGGTCGTACCACCAGGCACCCACATAGATCCTGGCACATCCGTGACCCAGAGCATCGTGGTCAAACGTGGAGAAGGGCATTCCCTGGTGGTACCTCAGGGAGTCCCCAGCGTCTCCCGAGTATTTACCCAACAGGGACAACGAATAGGACTCGTTTGCATTGCCAATGGCAAAATCCTCGTATCGTGCGTCATGTACAACTCCGTCAAAGTCCTCCAAGTAGACGTAAAGCTCGTAGGGCTCCGCGGTGGTTAGGAAGTGCAGTTTCCGCAGACCCAGAAAGAATTCTCCGCTGAGGTCCCCGAATCCCTGGCTATACTCCGCCCAGCTGCGGTAGAAGTTCTCGCTGCCATCCCGACGCCGTTGGATAACAGTCCATCCAGATCCCGCCAGTCGGGTGTCGCAAAAAACCGGAAAGGGCTCCAGGCCAGGCACTTCGATGACATGGATGCCATCCGTGTTGATTCCAGCAGCCAGACAGGAGGAGGGATTAATCACAGCTAGAAGTGGAAAATACTAATTTGTATTGGTCGGACTCAGCAGTTTTGTAGCACCAATGACTTAAGAGATGGCAAGACCAGGCGTTAATATCATTAACTTACGTTCTCGATTCTCTTTCTGTGCTGTCATTTCTGTGTAGCTCTGTTTTAGTTCTGCCAGCTGCACTTTTAAGCTGAAATCTAGTTTTATAACATAAAAAACTTTGGAATGACTTTTAATGCCCACCTGGAAATCATTCTTTCAGCTTTGTTGTAGACAATTTGCAGCCTATTGCTTTGGCCATTGCAAGAAAGGCAACCATAGCTCAAAATCAAAACACAGATCATACAAAGCTTCATGATCTTGTCCAGTGCCCTGTTCCTATCAGTCTAGATTATTTGTTTCAGTTTTACCAGAAATCAACTTCGATACTATGTAGTTCCAGTGGCTTATCAAGTGCATTGAACATCGTAGGTCAAGTCTGCCTTGAGCGGTAGTCGGTAGTCCCAGCAGGAAGTTGAAAAAACTAAATGATTTCATTGAGAATCACAGTATATTTCGCGTTTGTGATTGAGATTCTGATTAATGTGCTCGGCAAGAATGTGGTGATTCAATGGCAACACCTTTTGCATGTTAATCAAGGGCGCAAGCAAATTGTTTTCACGTGGACCTCAAAGAGGGAGTGAACAGCTCATAATGACAATATCAGCGATGAATCACGGGTATATTTCGGCACTTGGGTCGTACCATCATCTGGGTTATCCTATAGCCGTAGTTGTGGCCACGCCAAGACCTCCAGCACATTCCTCTGGCGAACAGCTTCTCCTCGTACTTGCCCCCCGGCATGTACTGCCCATTGAGGTTGCTGGAGTAATTTAAAGTAAGAACATTACATTTTAGAAAGTGCTCTATGCAAACCTACCTATCCAGGCAGGCATTGTACCACCACCCGCCCAGGTAGTAGAACGCACAGTTCCTGGCGAACTCACGATCGTTGTCCCTATCGTAGGTGGAGAACTTCATTTTGCGGTGCGACCGAAGGGAGTCCCCCGCAGTTCCGGAATATTTTCCCAGTGCGTTCATAGCGTAGCCATCCTCCTCGTTTCCAATGGCGAATTCATCGAATTTGGCATGTTTCACAGTGTCGTCGAAGTCCTCCAGGTGGACATACAGTTCATGGGGTTCCAGAGCAGTCAGGGCTCGAATCTTTTCGAGGCCCAGAAAGTACTCGCCCACCAGGTCTCCGAAGCCATTCTTGTACTCTTCCCAATTGCGAAAGAAGCTGAGGTTTCCACTGAATCTCCTCTGGATTACAATCCATCCAGGGCCAGCTATTTGATTTTCGCAGTACACTTGAAAGGGACTCAATCCTGGTACTTCCAGGGTGTACAAACCATTTTCCTTAGCTTCAGAAAACAAGCAGGAAGTGGGATGTACCTCATTAGCTTCCATTTGCGAAAGGGCCTCCTTTATACTAGGGAAGTGCGTTTTAAAGCTTTGTTTACATTTGGTTTCTTAAAAACTTACGTGGAAAGTACATTTTCCGACTGCTCAAAGGCAGCCTCTAATTGTTCCAACACATTCAGCGTCTGTCAAGAGTTTTGCTTATTTAGGTCAAGTATAAGTTTTCCATAGGATCACAATATAACCCACCTCTACCCGCAAGACAATCGTCAAAAAAATTGTTATAGGCACAGAATAAACTGGCCAAACCGAGAGCTTCATTTCGTCAGCGAATCGATCGGAATATAATGTGATTTGCAAATAGCTGAATATTTCATTGCACACAAAGGAGGCATCGGAATCGACTTTGTTTACTTGCAGTTCCTTATCAGCAGCGCCTTTCAAATTACTTGATTATGATTTCTTGATAGCAAATTATGGCTTTCAGTTTCCATTCACTGAATTTTTTCTGCGAATTAAATGCGATTTTGAAAGGTTTCTCGAAAAGAGCCGAAGAAATTTTAATTGAAACCAGCCATAAATGCGATAAAAACAAAAACAATACGCAACCATCTTAAGATCTCTTCGGATCACGTGGGATTGCTCGGTTTTACTTAAGTGGGTTGTCCCAGTTCCTCTAAAACTGTGCTGTTTTACGCGCTGTTTGAGCTTGAAATTTCTTATTTGGCTTACATCTTTTACAGGTAGGGGTATCATAAATTTATTGGATTTATTTGATTTATTTAAGATAAACTGATTTAACTATTCCCTAATGTTATATCTTCCTTAAATGATAAGTAAATAACTTAAATAAATATATATTGCTATTTGCAAGTAGTTAATGGTTGAGGTATACATTTTACAAGCTAGAGAACTTCAGGCTTCGGTGGCTCCACATCTCTTTGGTCTCTTTATCGGGGCGTCAATCTGAAGACAACAGAAAACAAGACATAAATAATAAGTATAGAAATGGTATTATAAACACCCAGCACATGTGAGTGTGACGGAGTGTGTGGGTGGTGACAGCGGTCTTGGCTTTGGAAGCCGCTTGATCGACGCCAAAGTGTTAGCCAGTCTTAAGCCAAAGCTTCGCAGAGGCGGACGCAGAATTTGTGGATTTCTCAGAGCCCGAAGATTTGTTTCCATCACACGCAACGCAGAAATGCGACTAAAACGAAGTTCCAAGCAAAAAGTATATGAGAAAGTCTTGGTTATATATGAATAGTTCAAAAGATCCTAATCTAATCACAATTATTTTAAAATAAACACATTGGTTTCCTTTTCCTTTTCAGATGGCTATTCCGCCACCACCGGGACCACCGCCGCCGCCAGGGCCCCCACCACCTCCGGCGATGGGTGGCCTCCAGCTGGGCGGCAAGGGAGGAGGCGGAGGAGCGGACGCCCGATCTGCCCTGCTCAGCTCGATCCAGAAGGGCACCAAGCTCAAGAAGACCACCACGGTGGACAAGAGTGGGCCGGCGCTGTCGGGCAAGGTGTGTGGAGAGGGCGGAGCTGGAGTGGGAGCTGGACCCAAGCGAACCCTCAACAACAACACCAGCACCAGCAACCACAACAATAGCGGCGGCAGCAATGGCCTTGGCAATGGAACCCCCAAATTGGGAGGCCTGTTCGAAGGCCTCTCGCAAATGCCGAAGCTGAAGCCCGTGAACGGCATTCGCGGTACGTTTACTATTTTTAATATGCAGACGAATATCGTTGCTCAACTTATTTCCGTTTTCCGCCCACGCAGCAGCGCCGTCCGCCGGTTCAACAGCGGCATCGAAGTCCACAACGAACTCATCGGCTCAGCAGCGCAGCCACAGCCCCCCGGCCGCGGCGACCGCCTCGAGTGCCAGCAACGGACCCATGGACTTCAACACGGAGCTCACCAAGCACTTGACGCTGAAGCGCCAGAAGCAGCAGCAACAACCACCCCAGCCGCCGACGAGCAGCACACATATCAATGCAACAGAAGCCAATCTGAGAACAAACCGGGGACCACCACCGCAACCGCCGAAGGTGAGAGATCGCCCCATGGCGAGAAAGCTGGAGGGGATCGTCTATTGATAGAATGGTGGCGGGAGCTATCAGTAGGAAGATTTGTGGAAAATTGGTAAAAAGATAGGGGTATTGGGAATGTGGGTGAATATTTCGGTTTATAGTTAAATTATAGTTATGCGTAGATATATCATATGTTCAGTAATTATAAATAGGGAAAATGGATTTTGTGAATATATATGCTGTAGAAAAGTAACTTTTATAGAGTATTAATGAGGTATCTCCGTCAAAGATCTTTTGAAAGTGCCACACAAATTAATTTAATAGACATTTAAATCATGCTACTGGTTAACCTTTAAGCGACTTTAGCTAAGAATGGTCCCAAGGCCTTGTATTTAATTAGACGCAAGTTGTCTGAACCTTTTTATCAGCGCGGCTCATTTCTTGCGAATACACATTGGTTAAAGAGCAAATTTGTTGAACTCCTTAAAACCAAATATCGACTATGATCTCTACGAGAAAAACAGCGGAACAGAAAGTGTCGCCCGCAATCCCATTGCAAACGCAACTAATCCAACCTTTGTTCTCCATTTCTGTGCGATCGCAGGCAACCAGCTCGAGTGATTCAATCTTGGAGCGCATGAACATCCCCCGCACAGCGCCGACCCCCTCCTTCGCCGCCAACTCGAGCGTTAAAGCGGCATCGCCCACGCTTTCCGACAGCGGCAGCAACAGCAGCGGGAGTGGAGGTGGCGGTGGAAGCGTCAAGAGCAAGGCAGCCAACCTGAAGTAAGTGTCATCCTCCAGCCACGAGCGGCGCACATGATTGGGGTCTGGTTAGCGGGTCTTGGCTCTACAGTTTTATTGGAACTTGAGGTGAAAAGTAGTGACCTAGTCCCTGTTAAGTCATAAATTAGTTAATGAAACCTTTAAAGTGTTTAAAATAATGGGCTCTATTCTGTTATCTATTGTTTTAAAGCCTTTAGATATTTTTAGGGTTGGGCTAAGCAGTCAATTTCCACAATTTCCAATAGAACTGCAGAGACCACCCTAATCTTACGTCTGCCTGCCGATCGGAGTGGTTTATTTTATAGTTTTTCTTTGTAAATTATTCGTTAAATTTATCTTGATTTTCTCTTTATTTTCGGATTACTTTGACGGGACCTTGTGGTTATCCTCGCACACCAAACACACGCCCACCCACTCTGTACTCATACCCACCCACAGCATCTCGTTAGGCAATAGTTTTGTAAATAGTTCAAAGACAACAACGAGTGCCTCGACCACGTCCCTGAACACCAGTCAAACGTCCTCGACGGGATCGATGCGCAGTCTGGCGCCCAACAAGTCCACACTGTTCGGTGGTAGCGGTGGCTCTAGTGGTTCTAGTTCCGGGTCGGGTTCTGGTGGTGGTTATGCAACAGTTCAGAAGTCCTCGCCTCCGTCGACGGCCGACAGCACGCCCTCGGTGACGCCCACTCCGCCGCCGCTGCAGCAGCAGAAGCCGGCCATCAGCTTCGGCAAGCCCAACTTTGCTCCGAAGCCGCCGGGCCTCAACCAACTGGCGCTGGCCAACGGACAGCGTCCGGCGGTGACCAGGCACCACAGCATGAAGTCGCCCAGGTATACCGATCAGCATCAGCTACAAGCTTCCGTAATCCCTAACCCAGCACCGCTGCGATCGCTCATCTGCTTTCATCAAACTCGATTTGGGGTTTGCCTTACGCTTATGCTTTTCTTTTTGGCTCGCTAACAAGCTTTAAATAAGGGACTTGTAAGGAATCCAGCTCATCCTGTTTGTTTCCTTCACAGATCCCCGCCCGCGGTGGGCAGTGTCAACGGTCCTGTGTTCCCCACCCAGCAGCATTTGGGCACAATGCGTGGTCCACTGCAGTTCCACGGCAGCGAATCCAGCCACAACACCAGTGCCGGCAGCATGCGATGTGCCCCCAACCCGCCAAAATGTAAGTTTATCAGAAAGAGTCATTTAAGCAGGGAATACTAATTTGCCAATTACATACTTGCAGCCCGCCCATCGGTCAAGCCGCCACCACCGCCCACGCCTGCTCGCAGTTTCTCCAACAGCAATCTGAACAACATCGGAGGATCCACCCCTTTCAGTGCGGTGAACACTGCTCTCATCCAGAGCTCGTCCGCCACCTCACAGGCTCCTTCGCCGCCAATCACCCAGCCGCCCTCGTCCTCCAGCAGCAGCAGCAGCGTGGCTGCGTTGCGCGACCAATTCCGTGGAGGCGCTGGCATGTCCAATGGGGCACCCTCGCCACCACTGCCTCCGACGCCTGCTCCCACCTCCAACTCATCATCGACCACCGCCAGCCCCAAGTCCTTGCAGCGCGACAATGTCAAACCGATTATCCTGAATGGAGGTCCTCTCAATCCGCCGGCGCCACCACCGCACCGCAGCTGCCCACCTCCACCGCCTCCACAGCGACAGTCGAGCAATGTGAGTAGCCATCTGACAATGACAACAATGGCCCAGAACAACAGGTTGGCCCAAATGCCAGGGGTGAACTTTAATGGACGTTGTTGCCTTGGGGGCTACCTTGGGAGTTTTTGGTAGATGTAGATGGGATGAAAAATCAGAGGTTTTTATTATGACAAAACAAGGATGGATTTAGTGGGCAGAGGGTATTCGAATCTTAAAATAGGTGACCGATAAATATAGGAATAGATATAAGGGGAATGGGGCTACGGCGTAGTTGCCCAAGTTTATTTGCTCCGAACCTATCCTAAACTTAGCATCCAGCTTTGCGCAGTGCATTTCGCCCCAGCCACCCCTCACACCCCATCTTTCTGCGCCAAATTTTGGGCTTCTCCCTGCGCCTGCGCGTCACCTGGCTGCGAGCACTCCTGGCTGCGCACTGCCTGCTCGTATCAGTCCAGTCCAGTGTTCCGTTTATAACTCACCTAGTTGCGTGTTGAGCGGGGTGGATTGATTTTCCAAGACGAGACGTGACCAAAACACAGGGCCCTTGCACACAACCCATTGCCTTGAGCGACTGCCGTGGCCCAGTGGCCCGCATTCATGAGCTCCTCCAGCAGGACCGAGTGAGGCGCTGGATGTGCAAGACGCTGTACTCGATTAAGAAGATAATCCTCATAGAGCGCAGAGCGAGGCACGGTGGCCAGCCAGTCAAGGTTATCAGAATGCTGATGCTCAACAGCAAGCGCAACGTAACTACCTGGCTGAGATAGTCCCTGCTAAGCCAGTAAAACCGAACTAAATGTCTCCTCTCTCCTTGCAGGGTGGCTCCGGATCGGGATCGGCGCCAGTGCCGCCACAGCGCCACTCCTCCATCAGGCCCAACGCCCCGTCGACGCCACCCACGCACATGGCCAACTCCTCGCACCAGTTTGGCAGCAGCTCGGTCCTGTCGTCGGGATCGGGCTCTGGACTGGGGGGAGGAACTGCAGCCAGCGTGGGGCGCCTGGTCAACGACTTGGAGACCAAGTTCGGCAAGCGGTTCCACAACGTCACCGAGTTCCCCAAGCCGCCGCCGTTTCTAAATATACAAAAAGTCTATCCTAGTCGCACGTTTAAGGCCACCAATGGTATGTAGTCGAGGGTGTGAGCAGTGTGTTGTTCTGTGAGTGTTTTAAGTTAGTGCAACATCTAGGAGCATACTACGTGTAACTGCGGTTATTGTTATATACATAGTACACACACCACACACCCCATGGAATGCTGTTATATAATTAATGTTTTCTAAGGCACACGCTCTGGCATTTTAGTTTCGAAGCTGAACGATCTATACAACGATTCTTATCTCTAAATAGTTTTAATTTGAAGTGTATTACTACTATTTTAGAACATACAACCAACACGGCACACGCATATGTTAGAACCCGCAGAGTGTAGGAGTCTTTTTGATTATTGTTGTTTATTTAATGTTAACGAGCAATGAAGTATTTGCATAAGGCGTAGCGCAGAATGTTATTTTGTATATTGCATAATACTAAAGTTGAATAGCTTTATCCAAACATAAAATATATATTTTATACACTTTATGTTATAATTTGTTAAATTTCAACGGGGAAAGGAGGCTTTCCCATTCGCGATATTACTCTAAGCACACACAATATTATTACGCCTAGCTGTATTTTAACTAATCTACTATATACTTTACATGTACGTGAATGTAAACAGGAGCCAATCCATAGTGCATCGTATCCCCTGCGCCCCATACGAACATTTCTTTTACGTGTAGCGCATGCTTTTACTTGTGCCCGGCTATCATTTTATATATTGTACCCGCGAACATCTCTATATTACACACCCATATTATACCCGATGAATATTTAATTTTTAGTATGCAACAGGCACATTACGAGTAATTGTTTGTTTTAGTTTCGAGGTTATCTTTTGAAGAAACAATAAACCAAAATTGATTTGGATAATATACATGAACACACTTCATTTGTTTCATTTTGTGTTTCGACTTTTCGCCAGTTTCTGGGCTTTCCCGGAGGAAGATATCTCCGTTCGGTTATTGGTTCGATATCATTTGTCTGTTACAAAGTTGTTTATGACTTAGGGTTGTATTTATTTCCTTTAAAATATTTGTAATATTATTGTTTGAATTATATTTCAAAATGTTCTATTATTGTTTTTAAAAGAATTATATTATTTCAGCTCGATTTGATTAATTTGATTCGATTCTTCCTGCATCATTGTGATTTTTCGCTCACTTTTCTTTAGCATATTGCACTAAAAGTCGGTTATTCGAAACATTTGTACTACATTTTCGCAGTATTTCACCTGTATGAATAGAATTGAGTTAGTAACCCACATTGATCAATCTTCGCTATCCTATCTATCTATCCACGTTTGTACATATATCTCTCTCTCCCCGATCCTTCGAATCTCCGTGAACAGCGACCGGAAGCAGCAATGTGAACAACAACAACAGCACGGTGGCCAGCAACAATAACACGACCACACCTCCCAATCCTGGCGCGTCGGGAGGAGCAGGAGGCGGGGCAGCACCGGCACCTCCAGTCCTGAAGCCGGCGTACGCACCACTGAAGAAGCACCGGGCCCCGGCACCTCCGCCTCAGGCGGGCGTGGCAGCCGCCACGGTGTCGGTCATCCGGCAGTCGAGCTTCCTCTACGGCGGAGCAGCAAGTGGCGCCGGGGGCACCACCAGCATACGACCGCAATCCCAGCCGGCGGGCATCGGGCCTCGGAACTCCACCGTCTACTGAGGCGATCTGCGTGGATAGGGGAAAGCTTAGTCTTTGATTTTTGTACATAAGTGTGCTTGTGGAGTGTGTTTGTGGCTTCGTTGTCGGTGTACTGAGTGTGGGAATGTAATGTGCCACAGGCACTTGTTCAAGTCAGTGGAAAGAGCATAGAATAAACCAAGCACTTAGCACACTGAATCCCAAAAGAGAAAGCAGGAGCGACCTGCACAGATCCCCCAAAATTCGTTGGCGTCTTCCCTGGCTGCAAGTAATAGTTGAGGCAGACAGCAAAGTACACCCCACTCAAAGATCTATGTATAGGACTAGCACCGAGTTAGTGAATTATCGAGCAAGGCAGCATCTACACCTTCTATATGCGGGTGTAAATGATCGTACGTACTTCTAGGAGCGCGCCTCTTCGCATAAATATCTTACTAGACTGAACATGTTATGAAACCCAACAGCAACAATTAATTAATGTAATTATATACGATATTTAGAGTCGATTACTGTACGACTTGATCCCCTAGAGCAATACACACAAGGAAAAGAGAAAATGTTAACAATGCAACACTGAAGCACAACCGAGAGCATTTCAACGAAACTCGCCACATTCCCTTCCCGACTCTTTAGTTTAATGTGCAATACTAGAGTTCGTGTGATAACCTCGAAAGTATTAGGTATTATCTATCATCTGTGGTTTTCGGCAAACGTTTGTTAAACTCCTTTTTGGGCGCTACTATTGGCAGCGAGCATAACACATTAATATTATTATTCTTATTATTAACTCAATCATTGTTGTTGGACTTGGTGTCATTAGAAGTATTATTCAGCAATTGTATAACATTTTATTCCGAATCAAAATCATTGCAGTTACAAATAAATTACGAAGTCATTCAAAAATTGAGCAGCCTTGGGTTTTCATCGGGTCAACAAAGGTGGAAACAGGATGTACAAAGCTGGGTGTGGGTAAGCTATATATTTGAGTAAGTGTAAATGCTCTCAAGCCATAACAACTTTGAACTTAATCCTAGTTTAAAGTAAAATAAAGCCTTTCTTGGTTACATGTAATAACAAATCGCACTTGTTAAACTTAGAGACTAAGCTATGGCTGGTCCTAGGCGACCTCGTTCTTCTGCTTAAGACATTGAACCGCCTCCTGGAGGCCCTGATCCTCGCGTTTGCGAATTCGCTCGCATTTGGGGCACGGTTGTTTCTCGTTCAGACACTCTGCGTGGAACACGGCTCCACAGGTCAGGCACTAGAGAAGAAATATAACCGAGTTATGAACGAGTAGTAAAAACATTCAAGCAGTTAACCTACCCTGAAGGTGGTACTAATGTGAAAGGGATACAGCACGCGTGGACTCTGGCAGATCTCGCAGATGAATCCCTTCAGCTGGCACAGTCTGCACTTCAGCACATGTCCCTCGCCCAGTTTAAAGGCCTTCTGCAGCTGCTGGCACAGCACGCCGCGCTGAATGAGGCCCAAATCCGCTATGGAGTACAGATGGATGTGCTCGTACAGATACTCCCTGCCCGCGAACTGATTCTGCAGTAGTTCTATGCTGCTCGGAGCACAGGTGTACAAGTAGGCCCTTATGAAGTTCAGTCGGATGCGCAGGGATTGCAGCTCAGCCATGGCATCGGAGGCAAAGTATATCCTGGGATTCAGCAGCTGCATGTCCAGGAACGGATGCGAACGGAATTCGGCCAGGAAAGTGGCTGCCCGCTTGCTCACGCTGTACTTGCGGAAATCCCAGTTGTAGATAATACGAGCGGGTATCAGTTGCATCTCCACGTCCATGCAGCTGTTGCAGTAGTAGCTACCACTAAAGGCGCATACTCTATGGGGATACATACGTTTTTAGATTGGATTTCTTAGGATGAAGCCATGCACTCACTGAAAGTTTGAGTATCCAATGCCCAGCGGATGCTGACAGCTCTTGCAGAGGAATCCCTGGGCATTCAAACCCGGCTCCCGTGCTAGCTGACACAATTGGGCAACCATTTGCTGCAGCTCCACCATGTCGAACTCGGAGGTGAGCAGTTCAAACTCGGAGTTGGTCTGCAATAGTTAATTTAATGATTATTTATAACCTTAAACATATTTCACTCACATCTAGTGACTGCAGATCACTCAAGTCCTCCGAAACGGGAGGATCGCTATCACGCTGAGGCTGCGCCACGTTCAGGTTGGAGGCACTGGCCCTGAACTTCTCCCAGATCTCGGACCATCCTGCTCCACTCTCGCGGTTGCTCTCGTGCTTCCGCAGCAGGGCATTGTAGCTGCACCTGTCCGTGTTGGGGGAACGCAGACTGGCGGCGCTACTGACGCTTACAGATCGCTGGAAAAACCTCGATCCCGTCAGTTCTTCGCCGGGTGAAGTGGGTGTTGCCTCAAGGTCACCAGACCAGGAAGTCTGCATCAAATTGGACAGAGAGTTACTGCCCTGCGGCAGAAGGCAGGGAGCCTCCAGATCAAGTTCGGCAAAGGACTTGTCCACATGATTGGATTTTTTTCGGGCTTTCGGCTTACTCCCCGATGCCACATCCGGCTCTGCAGCTTCACCGGCATCTGCTGCTTCAGCACCTGCCTGCTCCTCGTTTATCACATCCATCTCATCGAACTTTTGCAGCAGCAGGTCGAGATTCTCGCGGTGGCTCAGATCGGGCACTCCGAAGTTGCTATTCCTGCTGAACGGGCTATTCGAAATGGACTCCGAAAACAGCTCGTTGGTTTGCAGAGGCTGGGGCGTCGGTATGGCTATGATATCGGAACCCAGTGAGCTGGCCACGTCCACGCCGCTGCTAATCTGCAAGAGAAGCACTTAAGTAAGTCATATTGCAGTGATAAAGCAGTATAGTATAGGAATCTTGTATAGAGGAATGTGTAAGTACTCCTATTGAGGAATATTAAATGCTGCTCCATACTATATATGTATTATTTGTGTTTCAGACTCATACAGGATATACATATGTGAATCTATACGATCGAAATCCCCTTCTTACCGGACAGGATTTGAGTGCGGGCGTCCAGAGATCGGATAGCTGCAGTGAGTAGTCAGGCCACTGGTTGAGCAGGCTGGAATTCACGGGCAAATCGAACTGCACGTAGGCCTCCAGGCTCTCCATGATCTTGGCGGCCGTTTCCAAGCCCTCGGAGTCCCTGATGAGGGCGTTGCGCTTGTAGTATTGCGACAGGGCCGATCCGTTCTTGCGCATGTTGTTCAGGTAGGAGGAGAAGACGGATTCGTTGAGGGACTGGCGCACCCAGGCGCGGCACTGGCCAATCTCCGAGGTGATCTGGCTGAGGCCCTGCACCTGCTCGATGACCTGCTTGTGCATGAAGACCATGCAGGGCGACCAGAAGCTGGGGTCCGGCCTGCGCTCCACGTCGCCAGCAATGACATTGAAAGTGGCGGACAGAAAGGAGTCCTTCAGTCCGTGCAGGAACAGGGCCTCCAGGGTGGTGCACAGGGCACTGGTCTGCTCGCATAGCCCCATGACCTCTGCAGGAAGCAAGGAGTATCATTAATCTATGACCATTTCCGGGGGAGTACCCACAACTCACCCAAGCTCTTCTGCTTCACCTCGAACTCTATCTCGCGGGCATTTTCGTTCAGCGTGTTGATGAGCGCCTCCTTCACGACATTCTCGCGTTTCGATGAAAAGTGGTTCAGGCTGCGGAACAGGGAGCTCATTTGGGTGTCTTTCCTGACCTTTTTCTCGGGTTTTCCTCCGTGGGCCCCTGGAAATTAGCAACAAGAAACCTCTGCCCCAAAGTGTGACCGCAGGCGCAGGCCCAAATAAACAAAGGAAAATATACCAGATAGCTGATTGAATACCATTTCAGTTCCTATATTTTAATTAATTTACTTAGAAGCAACACAAAATTATACGTAAGTTTACTATTTTTAAAAATAGCTCTTACAAATCAGAGTTTAATTTATAACAATTTTTAAAGCCCGCGTTTGCTGTGAGTTATCGATAGGCCAACCACAGCGTACATGGTCACCCTAGAAAGTACAGTGGTCAAAACAGACGCAATTCAAAAATCGTAACGGTCTTCTCATAATTCAAAAATAAATTACTTTGGTATCTGCCGGCGAATCAAACCGAAGCCAATTAATACAAAGGTGCTCGCCAAGGCAGTCAAAAAGGCCACTTCTCTAAGACTTCAGTGGCTGTTCGCTAAGCCACTCGACCAAACCCGTTCTGGTTATTCTTGACTTTCTTTCCCAGATCACATCAAAGCTTATGTGTGAATGCTCGATTATGGAACAAAAACCCCACGCAAATCAGCAACAACTGGCGGAGAAGCCGTCAGCGCGACAGAATATTAATTGATTTCGCTCGGAGATCTTTGCTATCGCGCCTTGTATTGTCTTGTTATTGTGTGCCTGGGTATTTTCGGGTTTGTTTCAATGAACCGTCGTCCATATTCTGTAGCCCGTGTGACTCACGCAGATCTCTCGGCCGCCAGGGAGTTTTATTAATGAAAGACCATCCCGACCTGGGGAGGCTGAAAAACCCGATGCACGTAGCCAACTGATACCATACTAAAATCAAAATTTGTGTTAAGGTCACGGCGACCAACAAAGCCGATTTTATGTATACGCCACGCTGCTGTTGTTGTCAACGCATTTTTTCAATATTTTTGCAATAAAATTTTGTTGTTTTACAGAAGATGCGCCGCGGCTGTCGTTGTGGGCCAACTGGTTCAGCATTCAAAGTGCAAACAGGTCTTCCGACTGTCTTCGGCTTGAGGTTGTTTCAAAAACACATTTTCCATGTGGGCTGCATTCGGCAATTGCATTTTATTGAATTTTATTGATACGAAACTGGTTGCCAAATCGTTAATAACATAAACAATTTGGCCAACAGAATTGCAAGACGTGCTTCGTTTATTGCTGGCCATTTTTTGGATGAGCCTGAGTGCTAAAAATAATACTCAAAGCTCAAAAATAAAGAATAACGAACGTGAAACACTGCTTAGCATTAATACATAAGGTTAAATGTGTTCGAATCAATTTTGAAACTAGAAAACATTTTTGAAACCTTGATTTATTTCAGATCATGTTTAAGGAGAAGTGAGAATTGTTTTGAAACCTTGATCTTTCCAAGCTAATATTTTGAGTAATCACTTGACAAATACCTCTCATTGGCGCCTTAACAGTGATTTATTGCTACTTTTAGTGACTTTTTATTACAAAAGCTAAGGCTAAACCTTGGTTACCTGCAGACAGTACCATACTATCTTCTTTTACAAGATCGTATTTGCAAAAACTGACTACCTAAACATAACACTTAAGTTTCGAGCTGGAAAAAGGCATGTTTGCAGAGCTGGGCTTCCCCCATTAAAACTGTAAGTCGGATTTCGCGCGGAGGAAACCGTTGGAGTCTGTTGTGTGACATTAATGACGATAAACAATTAATAAGGCGCTTGGCTCTGGGTGAAGGGTCGCGAACGGGCGACATTTCCCAACCAGTCGACTCTATTAAAGTAAATAATATGTGGCGCGCATTGTTGGTGCTCTGGGCTGACTTTGCAGTTTCCAAGATGCCAGCGTGCTGCCATTGTTATGGCCACAGAAAGCTAAGGAAACCCAAAAGATACGAAACGAAGCGAAGCTGGCTGAAATATATAAAAACGTTTGTTTTCGTAATACAATTTTGATTACTTCTTCGACGCCAGCAGCCCATTGATGGGCATTGTCTCAGCTGGGCCCCTTTTGTGCGTCCCTAAGCGATTTGATTTATGGGCGGAGGTGCCCGCCCGGTGCCCCAGTCCACAGAGGTCCACAAAGGCGCCCAGCTACCGTTGGCCATTTGCCGGGATCGCAGGCCATTTGGCAATAGCTTTGTTGTAATTGTGGCAATAATAATAGCCGTGATTCCCGACGCGAGCTGACCCCCGTTCCCCAAGCCCACTGGGCAATCATTGACATCGCCGAGGTTCCAGGGGCTTGCTCTTGGGGGAGTGTCATAAAAAATAACTTGGGAAAATCCAAGATACTTCAATACCATCTTGAATTCTATATTTATTCAAGAAGTAAAGAATAAGTATATATTTATTACATTTATCTAAAAATGATCCGTTGAAGTTAGGACCCTTTCTGAAGAATTCGCGCATGTAAAGAACAAAAATTTGGGTTTTAGCCAATACATTAAGTAAATCCCCCTAGCTACACCCGTTGCTGGGCCATCATGAGCCTAGGAAACTGGCTCTTTGATCGTCGAAAGCCAAATGCCGGTACGAATGCTCAAATGCGGAACCAATAAGCTGACATAATTTTCTGTGACGGGCGAGAAATCAAAGTTTGCCCAGGCCAAATGATAATTACGTGCATTCCAGAGACATCCGAAGATATGGTCACGGCTGGCTTTCGAATGCGATCATTAACGCTTTTAGTTTGAAGGCGGTTATCCAAGGACGTAAAAGGAAATTTCAGTGAATTAAAAATGTGTGATCGTAACATTACTCTGAAAAGAATTTCTTATGGCCGTTCGTAAATAATAATATAATGTGATCACGAGGCGAGGTGATCTAATCACCCGTCGCGTTGATCGCCGGCGTTCTGGTGGCTGAAATGCCAAAAGTTCATCGATCACTGACACCGCAGAGCACCTCAACGCATCTTCATTGATCTGCCAAAAGTCTGATCGATCGGTTCCCTGACTCACTCCCCTCCCAGTAAGAAACTCATTGCAATGAGACAAACAACTGACAGGTCTGAAATATGCTTATGTCAACGTCTGTAGATCGGCAAATGAATAATGAACTGAGGTGAGATTGAGTCGAGAGCAAGAACTCGCCGGGGAACAGGATCTGGCGAATGTGTGACAATGAGTCGCATAACTTATGCCCTGTTAGCATGATACTTTTCCAAAATCAAGCCAAACCTGTCAAAATAAACAAACCGATCGGAGCACATTCGTTTTCAATATCTATTTGCATTTCGAGTGTGTAATTTATGCGAGAGTTGTGTCTATTTGGGAGCCGCTTAGGCCATTGTCTTGTAAATCACTGGAGAATAGCACTGGTGTTAGGCGGCTGTTAATATTAACCCCTTGTGAGAACATGAGACATATTTACCTCATAATAAAATATAGTATTCTGTAGTTAAAGAGGAGTCCAGGTTCTTGAATTGAAACATGGAATACTACGAATCAATATTTAAGTGCATAGATGCTTGATATATAAAAAATATTATAATGCTTAAATTACTTACATACAATGCTTACTTTGAGAACATCTTAACTTGATATGATTTTGAGTCAAAAAATAATCATTTAAGTGGTTTCTGTTCTTGCATTGAGAACATGTTTGACTTAACTAGGTTTAAAGAAGCATTCTAGCTTAATTCAAGAACATTGAGAACCTTTTTAACTGAGAAAAAATATTTTTAAGAACATTTTTAACTTAGACGTCAGACGTCTCTGTAATGATAATTTAATATAAATATAATTTCAATTCTAAAGATTAATGAGTTTGAAAATTCCGTTCTGAGAGTAATTAGTTCTGGATAATTAGCACAGCATCTGTGAGATGCACAGAGGGCTTACCTCAGGGGGTTAAGAGCTGGATGTGATCAGGTTGCCTGCTGACCTTGAACGTCATTGGCAGTGCGTCAACGGAGGCGACAAACCAGTATGCAAAAAGCTTGATCACAGGCGGCAATTAGGCAATTATTTTGCACTATTTTCCGGTGGATAGTAAATAGAATACAGTAAGCGATCAGAGGGAGAAGTGGGGGAGGTTTCCGGCACAGGCAGGGCTTTCTCGCTGTGGAGATTCATATTTTCCCATCCGCCAAGACACCAGGCCACTCTGCCGCAGCCGCTCTGGCCGTCGGCGTCGCAGCCGGCGCCGTGGCTCAGCCAAGTCGAGCTCCGAGCTGCCAGCTCTTGGCCAAGTTTATTGAAAGCGCAGAATCCGAGAGCTACGGACGTGCTTCGCTCGAGCGCATCTTCGAACCACGATCTCCGGCCCTCGCTCGCACCCGCCCGCTCGCTCGCTCCGCGATCGTGATATCGTGCCGCGAGTTTGGACTTTATTTCGATTGGGAAAAGGCGGTGAAAATATTACACACTGCAGACGTCTGTCTGCCAGCCGATTTTGTCATCGCGATCATTGTTAGGCGCTAGTCGGCTCCTACGCGGCGGTATAAACTGTATTGCAGCTCGCCTCTGCCCCTCTGGGCAATGCCCCATTCTAATTGTTAATTGCGTGACACGTTCCGAGAGAAATAATAATACAGAAGTAATACGAAACATCGCACATCACCCACGACACGATGCAGTTCGATCCGAAGCCACGACGCGGCGGCGTGGCTAGCTTCGCCGCAGTGCTGCTGATCCTCAGCGCGGATCTCGCCGTTGGAAGGCCTGGTACTGAATTAAACAAAAAGATTATGAACCAAGGCGGTTGCATTTGCGATTGCGCTATCGGCATCGCATGTTCAATTTGCACCAGCATGCGAATCCGATTTTTCTCCGATCAGTGATCTTCTCGCCTCTTACCTCTTTCTGGCTCGACTTTTATGTGTTATGTGTGCTTATTGCGTATCTTTATGGGCGTTATAAAATACACAAGTTTATTAATGTTTTGCCATAATTAGAATGCCTGTTCTGGAACCCGTTTTGGAGACATGCTAATATAGTATTCTATAATACAGAATACTCTATTACCCAGAACCAAAAGCTTCCTCTCTATCTGTACCTTATCTGTAACTAACTTTACGATCTTATCTCAATCCTACTAAGACTTGTTCCGAACCCCAGTACCTCTCCCCTCCCAAAATCTGTTAGAAGTTCCGACTCTTCACTCGCTCCCACTGTAAGGCATCTAACAACTCACCCCACCTGCATTGCATCCAAAACTCACCAGCGCACAAGTTCGATCCCACCTTGCAGTGAACTCTGATCGTGAGCGTGATCATGACCCACATCGGCTGGGAGACGAGGGTTAACCCCCAGCTAACGACTACTGACAGTTGGCCCAACCAGACTAAAGTTAATTTGAAATGAAGCCAATTGGCTTTCAAGTTGTAAACAGAAGAACATGCAGGTAGAAAGGCTAGGAAAAGGGGTCTATTTTGAATATAAATCTTCTCGAAATGTTTACAATCATATCATCTATTGAATGATATCGTAATCCTTGAGGAATATTCAGAATCATCTTGAAGCATTTCGATACATAACTACTCAAGAGACATATACATCAGTGGTGATTCGGAAGGGATCCCTAGGTTGTATGTATACTTGTATCCTTCTATCGTGGTTCTGTATCTGTGAAGACAATATAGGTTTCCTTGAGGGGTTTGCCTCCTCAACGACGCTTCTGTGCACACACATCTTGACTTTCGAGAGCACTCTCCCGGCTTGTGCCGAAGGCTTCTGCCCGCAATTAGCCTTCGCCGCTGAAGAGCCCTATAACCGCCGCCTTAAGCTGTTTTTGTTTGACAAACAAACTGAGGAACTGGACGACGGTCGTTGAGATTGTTTTTTGTTTGGGCTGAAAGCGAAATCA